>NC_041729.1:37471087-37774559 GCF_004115215.2 Ornithorhynchus anatinus
CATAGCCCTAGCCTATATAGGAACAGGTTGGAGAAGACAAGGAGATAGGAGGGTTTCTTGTTCTGTTACCTGCCCATTTTTCAGGAGCCGGGTGTCTTTGAGGTTTCAGTGGTAACTGATCTCTCACATCAGTTTTCTGGTTGCTAGCTGCTGGGCTTTGAGCTCAATTCTAAACAATGGAAAAACCAGCCCGACCAACCAGGATCAGCACTCAACCGCTTCCTCTTGAGTTAGTCCAATATTTTTCCTTATTCCCCCACCAGAAACTGGGGAAACTGGCTTCATTTTGAGTTTTGAGGACTAGTGTACCACATCTCTCAGTGCTTGAGGTTGGGATCAGGGAAGCAGAGGATGGCTGTATAATGAATAAAACCCAAGAAATAGCTGAAGTTGGAGGTGGCAGGGCCCAGTGGCTGAGCAGTGGCAGTAAATTTAGGATCTGTGAGCACAAGAATTCTATCTGTGCTGCTGTGCAGCCCCAGGCACTAGCTAAGTGCCACACAGCCAGAAAAGGTACAGTGCTCTGCACGCAGTAAACACTCATTAAATACAGTTGAATGAATGAATGAATGTGGAAAGTCACCAAGTTATTCTTTTTCAACATCCTTTCTCAATCAATCAATTGTATTTATTGAGCACTCACTGTGAGTATTTTCCTCTTCGGTTGCTAAAAATCTCGGAAGACTAATCTTCAGACCAGCTTCCTCCCCTCCCCAGGTTCTCACTCACTAGATCCAGTTTTCCAAAACTAATTTTGCATCCTTTTAACCTTCAAGGTCCTTTAGTGTTGGCTATCTATCCAAGCACTCATCACCAACACTAGTTAGTTGTTCTCAGTGTCCTCTGCCTGGATCTTAAATTAGGTCCCATTTGTAAAATCCAAAAGGCACAGATCTTGACCTCTCAGAGCTCTTATTCCACAACTGCACAAATGGTAGAGAGGAAGGGGCCTAATGGAAAGAGCATGAGCAGGCAGTCACAAGACCTGGGTTCTGGTCCCAGTTTGTCACTGACCTGTTCTATGACCTTGGGCAAGTCACTCCAGCTCTCTTTTATTCAACTCATCCTCTCACCTTATCTTTTAGATTGTGAACCTAGTGTGGAACAGGGAATATGTCAGATCTGATTATCAGCCCTTGTGCAATGTTTGGCACCATTTTTATGATATTTATTAAGCACCCACTATGTGCCAGGTTCTCTACTAAGAGCTGGGGTAGATACAAGATAATTTTGGTCACAAAGTGCTCAGAGTCTTAATCCCCATTTTATAGATGAGGTAACTGAGGCCTAGAGAAGTTAGAGTGACTTGCCCAAGTTCACACAGCAAGACAATTGGCAGACCTGGGATTAGAACCCAGATCTTTCTGATTCCTAGGCCCATGCTCTATCCACTAGAACACACTACTTTTCTGGCACAGGGTGTTTAATAAATCCCATAATTAAACTGGTGGTGGTCAAATGCCACGAGAAATGATGGAAGCTATAGATGCCAAGGTACTGAAACATTTGATCAAAACAAGAAAAAACAGCTTATCCTGTTGGATAAAGCATGGGCCAGAGAGTCAGAAAGACATGGATTCTATTCTCAGCTTCTCCACATCATCATAATAATGACAATTGAGGTATTTGTTCAGCGCTTACCATGTGCCAAACACTGTTCTAAGTGCTGGGATAAATACAAGGTAATCAGGTTGACCCACGTGGGGCTCACAGTCTCAATCCCCATTTTACAGATGAGGTAACTGAGAAGATAAGTGACTTGCCCAAAGTCTGACTCCCAAGCCCATGTCTGTTGTGTGACCTTGGATAAGTCACTTCACTTCTCTGTGCCTCAGTTACCTTATCTATAAAATGGAGATTAAGCTTGTGAGGCCCATGTGGACTGGGACTGAGTCCAACCTGATTATCTTGTATCTACTCCAGCACCTGGAACAGTATTTGGCACTTAATAAATGCTTAACGAATACCATGGAAAGAAAAAAAAAGGGCTAGGGAAAGCAGAGGAGACCAGAATCCTGCAGAAACAGGAGCCTGATTTCAGGTATCAAATGTCCAAGGTTGGAAAAGGCCAGCCTCAAACCAAAACCAGGCAGGTTTGGACAGGCCTAGGCAGTCCTCAACACTCAGGCTTTCCACCACACCTCTCAATCAATCAATCAATCAATGGTACTCATTGAATGCTTACTATTTGCTGAGCACTATATTAAGTGCTTGGGAGAGTACAATACAACAAAATTAGCAGACACATTCCCTGCCCAGAAGAAGCTTACAGTCTCCCAGAGGATTCAGGCCACAGGGCCTCCTGTCAGGATAAGGGGTGCACTATGTATTCCCTAGGCTGCTAGGCCTGCAATTCCCAGGAAGAGAACCCAGTAAATAGTAAGCACTTAACAAATACCACAATTATCATTATTATTATTGCAAGTGGCATAGCAGGGATTAGAACCCATGACCTTCTGATTCCCAAGCCTGTGCTCTAGCCAACGAATGAACACAATAAGCTCACAGTAAATATGATGATGGACTGTCAGTGCCACACTTTGCTGCCCTTCCAGAAAATGTAAACAATGAGGAAGCTAGAGTTGAAACCACCTAGTCACCTCCAGCAATGGGTGACAAGAGGGGACCCCACCATTAGTTCCCAAATTGCTGTGAGGCCAGAGCAGTTACAGTGCCCCAGGAAGCATAGCATTAAAGCTTTGAACTAGAAACAGAAAGACTTCTCGATTGCTATTCTGGTCTCTTTCATCCTACTTGAGCCATAATTGTATTAGTATTCAAATTTCCATGGAAACTAGGAGACAAATTATTTTTGCCAAGGACAGCAGATTTTTGTCAGCAAAAGAGTTTATATTTTTTATTTTTACAAATCTCTTCTGGTCTCTAAATAATCAATTTCTTGGATGCCTCTGGCTAGAGCTCACATGTATAACCGCACAGGCGCTAGGACCTATTCCTCGATAGGTTGCAATTGCTAGTCCTGCTGAGAAGGAGAAAGGCCCTGGGCTTCTTAACCACTCCTGGAGAAGCTAACTCATAGGAATTTTCAAGACAATTACAGACAATTCTACTTAGCAGGTTTTTTAACCTTTCATCTTTATCCGTTTCCATCTAAATCAGTTAATCAGTGGTTTTTATTGAGCACTTACTCTGTGTAGAACACTGTACTAAGTGCTCAAGAGAGTACAGTACAGCAGAGTTGGTAGACATGTCCCCTGCCCATAGAGGCTTGAGGTCTAGAGGCAGAGACACTCAAATACATGAATAATTTGTGGACATTTACCTAAGTGCTGTGGGGCGAGGTTGTGAAAGTTGAACTGACAGGATTTGGTGACAGAGTGAATATGTGGGTTGAATGAAAGTGATGAGTCGAGGATAATGCTAAGGTTACAGACTTGTGAGACAGAGACAGTGGTGGTGCTGTCTACAGTGATGGAAAAGACAAGGGGAGCACAGGGTTTGGGTGGGAAGATGAGGAGTTCTATTTTGGACATGTTTAATTTGAGGTGATGGAGGTTATCCAGGAAGAGAGGTCCTGAAGGCAAGTCTGCAGAGAAGGAAGAGGTCAGAGCTGGAGAGGTTGATGTGGGAATCATCCTCATAGAGATGGTAGTGGAAGCCATGGGAGTGAATAAGTTCTCTAGGAGAGTGTATATGGATGGAGAATCAATAAGTCGATCAATTGTATTGAGCACTGTGTGCAGAGTACTGTACTAAGTGTTTGGGGGAATACAATATAACAGGTTTTATAGACACATTCCCTGTCCGCAGTGAGCCTAGTCTAGAGATAGAGACAGATGCTAATATAAATAAATTATGGATATGTAAATAAGTGCTGTGGGAGAGGTGAATAAAAGGTATAAACCCAAGTGCAAGGGGGATGAAGAAGGGAGAGGGATAAGAGGAAACGAGGGCTTAGTCAGAAAAGGCCTCTTGGAGGAGATGTGCTTTTAATAGTTTTGAAAGTGACCGTCTGTCGGATATGAAGAGGGAGGACTTTCCAGACCAGAAGTAGGTCGTGGGTGATTCATTCATTTATTCATTCATTCAACAGTATTTATTGAGCACTTATTATGTGCAGAGCACTGTACTAAGCGCTTGGAATGAACAAGTCGGCAACAGATAGAGACAGTCCCTGCCGTTTGACGGGCTTACGGTCTAATCGGGGGAGACGGACAGACGAGAACCAACGGCAATAAATAGAGTCAAGGGAAAGAACACCTCATAAAAACAATGGCAACTAAATAGAATCGAGGCGATGTACATTTCATTAACAAAATAAATAGGGTAATGTAAATATATACAGTTGAGCAGACGAGTACAGTGCTGAGGGGATGGGAAGGGAGATGAGGGGAAAAGAGGGTTAAGCTAAAGAGAGGTGAAGGGGGGGCGGTAGAAGGAGTAGAGGGAGAAGGGGAGCTCAGTCTGGGAAGGCCTCTTGGAGGAGGTGAGTTTTAAGTAGGGTTTTGAAGAGGGGAAGAGAATTAGCCTGGCAGAGGTGAGGAGGGAGGGCATTCCGGGACCGCGGGGGTACGTGGCCCAGGGGTCGACGGCGGGATAGGCGAGACCGAGGGACGGTGAGGAGGTGGGCGGCAGAGGAGCGGAGCGTGCGGGATGGGCAATGGAAAGAGAGAAGGGAGGAGAGGTAGGAAGGGGCAAGGTGATGGAGAGTCTTGAAGCCTAGAGTGAGGAGTTTTTGTTTGGAGCGGAGGTTGATAGGCAACCACTGGAGTTGTTTAAGAAGGGGAGTGACATGCCCAGAGCATTTCTGCAGGAAGATGAGCCGGGCAGCCGAGTGAAGAATAGACTGGAGCGGGGCAAGAGAGGAGGAAGGGAGATAGGGGTGAGATAGACAAGATCGAAGTACAGTGAGTAGGTTGGCAGAGAAGCAAAGTGTGCAGGATGGGTTGTAGTTGGAAAGCAGTGAGGTATAGTAGGAGGGGGCAAGGTGATTGAGTGTTTTAAAAGGGATGGTATGGGGATTTCTGTTTGATACGAAGGTGAATGGGCAACCCCCGGAAATTCTTGAGGAGTGTGGAAACATGGATTGAATGTTTCCGTAGAAAAATAATCCAGACAGCAGAGCGAAGTATGGACTGGAGTAGGGAGAGACAGGAGTCAGGGAGATTAGCAAGAGGCTGATGCAGTAATCAAGGAGAGATCCGATAAGTGCTTGGATTAGCTGTTTGGATGGAGAGAAAAGGCAGATTTTAGTGATGTTGTGAAGGCTGAATCGACAGGATTTGGTGATAGACTGAATATGTGGGTTGGATGAGAGAGATAAGTATAGGAGGTGACCCAGACCTGAGCCTTGAACTGGTTCTCTGGAGTTTTATCTGTTCCTCTGTGTATTCCTAACCTGAAACCACCCTGTTCAGTTTTGCCCCTGACCCTCCGAAAGCAACTTGATCCTGAGTCTGGACCCAGAAGAGACAAAATTGCTCTGGAAGAGGGCCATATTACAACATATCCTGCCCCTCAGACTCACTCTCTCACAAAGAGCCAGTCAGTGGTCAACAGCACCTACCCCAGCTGAAGACCATCTTCGGCAACCCGGCTCCTTCAGGTAATATCAGAACTAATATGATGATCTTGGTATTCTGTGGTCTGGCTTTGCCCTGGGATCCAGTCTGATCTTCTCCGTTAGTGTAAGCCCATCAGGGACCACTGGTTTCCCACTGGTTGCTCTCCCGCTTCCATAAACCTGCTGAACAAGGAGAAGAGAGGAGTAACTGAGGGAAGGAAAAAAGAGGAACTTCTCTCCCCCCACCCCACAAACACCAGACAGTCCATTCTGATTCCTGGGCCAGAAGCAGTGTATCAGTAAATAGTATATAAACTCTAAGTATTGCAGGGCTGCCAGGTTTACAAATGAGGATGGGCTGCATATAAGCTTAGCTTCAGTCACTGAAAGGTCAGGTGAGTGGTTAGCAGTAATAGAGGCACCTAGCTCAGCATTCCAATAAACAGTGGGTCCTCTCCTTCTCCCTAAATCCAGTCCTGTATACTGGCATCATGAACAACAGTGCTGTACCCCATATACAACTAACACACACACATCTACCTCTCTGCCTCTTGAAGCAAAGGAATCCTCTCCTTTGCAATTAGGAATATTAGGCTTTATCCTACATGCTGGAAAAAAAAATCCTCTAGGCCAGTCTTCACAAAAAAAAAGTCTATTGGCCTCCCTGGGTCCATCAGTGAGAACTTTAACATATAATAATTCTCCTATTCATTTTCCTAAGAAATGAATTCACACTCTTTCCTCATGCCCTTCTCCCCTTATAGTTAGGCTTCCTTTAAGGGTGCCTATCATATCTAATTTATCCTTAATTGTACTATTCTCCAGTACTTAGTAGAATGCTTCACACCCAATAGGCATTCAATAAGTATTACTGAATGCTTGGATGAATGAACTACAAGTCCATTCTGAGGAGAACCAGCTTCTCCCAAATCATTTTTGGACTATGTAAAACTGCAGGCTATGTTCATGAGTGGGTTGATATTGGGATTCTAGTGGGATGAAAGCATCAGTGGCATGTTGGCCCACTTAAGCATTAAGTAGCACAGTTGTCAGTTCAGCAGATGAAGTTATCAGGCGTTTGACTAGAATTTCAGGTGCAGAATCAGTTAAATGTTTCTAAGAGTCAGCTATAAAACCCACCAGACTTAATGATGGCTCTGTTGTCCTACTCACACATCGAAACAATCAGATTTCCTTATTAATTCCTAGTAGAAAGAGCAGAGGATTAGGAGTCAGAGGACCTGGGTTCTAATCTCAGCTCTGCCACATACCAGCTGTGTGACCTTGGGGAAGTCACTTAACTTAATAATAATAATGTTGGTATTTGTTAAGCGCTTACTATGTGCAGAGCACTGTTCTAAGCCCTGGGGTAGATACAGGGTAATCAGGTTGTCCCACATGAGGCTCACAGTTAATCCCCATTTTACAGATGAGGTAACTGAGGCACAGAGAAGTGAAGTGACTTGCCCACAGTCACACAGCTGACAAGTGGCAGAGCCGGGAGTCGAACCCATGACCTCTGACTCCAAAGCCCAGGCTCTTTTCAACTGAGCCATAACTTCTCGGTGTCTCGGTTCCCTCATCTGCAAAATGAGGATTCAACACCTGTTCTCCCTCCTAGACTGTAAGCCCCATGTGGGACATGAATATCTTGTATTACCCCAGAGCTTAGTACAGTTCTTGACATGTAGCAAGTGCTTAACAAATGCAATAACTTAGCACAGCATTATGAAACCCGGGGTCTAGCAGAAGGTTTTCATCAGGCCAGCCTAGTGTTTGCATTCCTGTACTAGAGTATTTTTCTTCTCACTCTATAAGATCACTTGCAGAGCTAATGCTGTATTTGAAGCTTTATTTGCAAGATTTGTGACTAGGTCATCAGCCCCTTAGTTTGCTTTAGTAAAGAAAATAATATGCTTCTTTGTTGTTTCTCCAGCCTCCTATTCATTGTTCACAACTTTTCTCCTGCCTAGAGCTCCTTCCCCCTTCAAATTTGTCAGACCACAACTCTTTCCTCTTCAAAGTCCTTCTGAAATTGCATCTCTTGTGGGAGGCCTTCTCCCACTCATTCGTCTCCCCCACTTTTGTGTCAATGACTCTCATGTACTAACAACCTAGTGACTTACATAGTCTAATACTTAGACTCTCTTATCTACATATCCACTCTTCCTCCTTCTTTTCTGTAAATTATTAGTGACTGTCTCCCTCCTTAAACTGTAGACTCCTTGAAAGTCAAGATTGTGTTACTAAATCTTTTTTTTCTAATGGTACCTGTTAAGCTCTAGCTGTCTGCCAAGCACTATACTAAATGGTGGGGAAGATACAAGATAATTAGGTTGGGCACAGGCCCTGTCCACCTAGGGCTCAAGAGTCTAAACAGGAGGGTGTAGGATTTAATCCTCATTTTACAGAGAAGGAAACTGAGGTACAAAGAAGCTAAGTGACTTGCCCAAGTCCATACAGCAGATGAATGGTGGAGCTAAGATTAAAATTCTAGTCCTCTGACTCCCAGGCCTGTGCTCTTTCCACTAGACCACACTGTTTCTCTGTTGTAGTCTTCTACGTGTTTAGTACAGTGTCCTGAACACATGAGGCATTCAATAAATACTACTAATTGAGAGAACTTTTTCAGGGTCTTTTTCGTGAAGCCTCTAGGTACTACGTTTTGAGTCTCAGAATCCTCTCTAGGAGAGACATGAGGTGCTCCTGTAGATGCCAGACCAAACTGAGTACTATAATAGAACCAAGTCTGTGTAAACTCAAACTTCTGAGAAGACCTTAGGGCCACGTGACCTTCAGGATGTCATCTAGGAAGGAGTTACCCAGAGCGGGACTGTCCCCATTTTACAGACGAAGTAACTGAGGCACAGAAAAGCTGTGACTTGCCCAAGGTCACATAACAGATACACGGCAGAGGCGCGATTGGAACCCAGATCCTCTGACTCCCAGGCCTGTGGTCTTTCCACTAGGCCATGCTGCTTCTCAATGATGATGGGCTACCCGGCCCAGTGCAGCCAGCAGCCCTGAGAGTTCACTCCGTAGGGCTGATTTCCTTGCTGAGATTGTGTGCTCTTCTGGGCCCTCTTGCCTGATGAACGGAGTCCTCTAACCATGGCTGGAAATAGGCAGGTGTCTGAATAGTCAAGTGAGACTAGAGTTACATCCATTACCCTCTCCTGGGTCTTGCCTCTCAGAAAAGCAGAGATCCATGCCATCATTAACAACAGCGTCATTAACCAGGAGGAAGATAGTTTTGTAGAGAAGCAGCATGGCCTAGTGGACAGAGCACAGGCCCGGGAATCAGAAGCACCTTGGTTTTGATCCGGCTCTGCCACTTGTCTGCTGTGTGATCTTGGGCAAGACACCTAACTTCTCTGTGCCCCAGTTACCTCATCTGTAAAATGGGGATTAAGACTGTGAGCTTCATGTGGGACAGGAACTTTGTCCAACTTAACTTGTATCTACCCCAGTGCTTAGATCAGTGACTGGCACATAGTAAGCACAAGTACCGCTAGTATTATTATTATTATTAGCCTTGGCGAATGTTGTCTAACACTGGCATATTTTAAGAACATCTTCAATCTCCTACTTCAGACCTAGCAGTAGTTGCAGTCATGGTGTTTATTAAGTGTCTACTCTGTGCAAAGCATTGTATTAAAGCACAACGAAAGAACACCCAAATGAGAGTAAACATGGTCCCTGGCTCTCATGGAGTGCACAGTCTAAGTATCAAACTGAGGAGAGGGGACTGGTGACAGACTCACAGGGAGAGATAGAACAGTAAAAACAATAAAACAATATAAAAGACAAGGACAAATTCACAGAGTAAAAACCAAAAAAGCAGTAAGTAGGGTACAGTGGCTATGAAGGAACAAAGGTTCAGGATCCTCACAGATAAGAGTTCAGCAGTCTCAGCCACAGCCATGGTGACCACCTTAAACGGCTGCAGCCGCCATGGCCTTTCCAATGTTTAATATCCAGTGGAGCCTGCTCACTGTAGCTGCTGTGTCCTTCCTGCCATGGGGTTGCAAAGCAAGATGGGATCAAAGCAGCATGGCCCAGTGGAAAGAGCCTGGGACCGGGAGTCAGGAGACCTGTCTTTTAATCCCAGTTCAGCCACTGGCTTGCTTTGTGATCTTGGGCTAGTCACTTAATTTCTCCATGCCTCACTTACCTCATCTATAAAATAAGGATTAAGTACCCATCCTTCCTCCTGTGAGCCCTTTGTGGAACAAGGACTTCATCAGATATGACGGCATTATATCGCCTCCAAGCTTAACACAATGTTTGGACCATAATAAGCGTGGCTCAGTGGAAAGAGCACGGCTTGGGAGTCAGAAGTCAAGGGTTCTAATCCCGGCTCTGCCACTTGTCAGCTGTGTGACTTTGGACAAGTCACTTAACTTCTCTGGGCCTAAGTTACCTCATCTGTAAAATGGGGATGAAGACTGTGAGCCCCATGAGGGACAACCTGATCACCTTGTATCCCCCCCAGCGCTTAGAACAGTGCTTTGCACATAGTAAGCGCTTAACAAATACCAACATTATAATAAATCAATCAAAATAAATAGCAGACATATTCCCTGCCCACAGTAAGCTTACAGTCTAGAGAGAGAGACAGACCTCAGTATGAATAATTTATATTATGCCCTTAAATAACACAATTTTACTATTATCATGACACAGAGGATCCCAGCACAGAATACTGGAGTGACAGCATCTGTCTGACGGGTAGAAGGCTACGGGTGCTGATGCTACCCAGTTTCTACTCTTAAGGCTGAGTATACTTAGGGGGAGATGGGAATAGAGCTTTTGGATATCATGAGGAGAGGAGGATCCAGGGCATTTGTTAATTGAACTTTTATTATGTTTAAAATACCTAATGTAGTCCCAGGCCTCCAGTAATTAAAGGTTAATCATCGAAAGCACGGTTAGTTGTCTTTCATGTAGGTAAATCGACCTCTGCGGCTCGCTCAGTCAGAGTGTACACTTTCAAGGCTCCTGCCTGCTGCCACCCGATCTGCTGAGCCAGGCTGACATTCAGCTGCCCATCAGGCTGGTCCACAGGATGCCGGCTTTTCCGCTCCACCGAAAACCGGACCTCATTTTACAGGAGCTGGGGCAACCCCATCTAGCTTCTCACAACAGGGACAACTCCAAAGGCAACAGAGAAGAGGGTTAACCAAGGGCAAGCCAGTCTGTCCCCACCCCGTCCTTCTCCTTGCATCCCACCGAGGGCATAGAATCACAGCTGTTAGCCCTGGTGGCCCCTAGACCGAAGCATGTCTGAAAGGTTAAATCCCGCTTTGCTCATGTAGAATGACCACACACGTTCAGGAGACTAGTAGAGAAATCTGGCCTCTTTAGTATCTATCGTATTGTCCTTGTCACCATGACAACCAGCCCATTTGGCAGAGACCAAAGAGGCAGAAAGGTCTACCCTCCTGTGGCTCAGTTTAAGCAACTCCTGAGGGGGCCCAGTTACAAAATGGGAGTTCCCCTGCTTCAGAACAGCTCATTTAACATACTTGGCAAGACTGAGTTTTCTGTGAGTAGAACACCCAGACATACAACCAGAGCCTCAAAGGAGATAGCAGCTCAGTGATGTTTTTTGGCAGTGACCAGATTTTTTCAAATTCTACATGGATAGGGGACAGGGCTTTTAGGGAGTAGGAGCTATCCAGAGACAGGGACCAATGTCCCAAACAAGTGGGGAAGAAATAATAATAATAGTAATTTTTTTATGATATTTCAGCACTCTCTATGTGTTAAATACTGTTCTAAGTGCTGGGGTAGATACAAATTAATTAAATTGAACCCAGTCCCTGTCCTGCATGGGGCTCACAGTCTAAGTAGGAGGGAGAACCAGAAAACTGAGGCACAGAGAAGCTAAGTGACTTAACTTCTTAAGTAAGGGTTAGGGTGTGCCTCAGTTACCTCGTCTGTAAAATGGGGATTAATAATAATAATATTAATAATTATTAATGAGGCACAAAGAAGTTAAGTCAAGGTCATCCAGCAGGTATATGGTGGAGTAGGGATTAGAACCCAGTCCTCTGACTCCCAGGCCCATACTCTTTCCACTAGGCCATGCTGCTTTTTTAAAAATGATATTTAACTGCTTACTATGTGCCAGGCACTGTATTAACTGCTGGGATAGATATAAGATAATCATCATGGACACAGTCCTTGTCCCACAAGGACCAACAGCCTAAGTAGAAGATGGAACAGACATTGAATCCCCATTTTACAGATGAGGAAACAGATACAGAGGATTAAGTGATTTACCCAAGGTCACACAGCAAACAAGAGGAGGAGCTGGGATTAGAAACCCGGTCTTCTGACTCCCAAGCCCTTGCTTTTTCTACTAGTACATGCTGCTTCTCCGAAAGATAGAAAGAGACAGAAGCAGAACAAAATACTGGACACATTACACCCCCAGATTTTACATGCCCATTTTCACATAGACACACAGTCAGAGATCCACTGACTAACAAACTCAAAGATGTCCTCTGCACAGAGCCAAGCAGAAGCTGGATGAAAACATGAAAATCCATAGCGGTTAAGCACAAGCCACCACCATCATACCCCTGGAGTTCCTGCCACTGCTAGCTGAAGAGAGATGGTAGGGAGCCCTTCTCAGGGATCAGCAGTAACAGTGACTACATTTCTGGGGGGCTGGTGGCCATCTGGCTACTGCTGCTTCTGGGCCCTGCCCTGCCTCTCCCCCCAATCAATCGATTGTATTTATTGAGTGCTTACTATGTGTAGAGCACTGTACTAAGTGCTTGGGAGAGTACGGTACAACAATCAGCAGACATGTTCCCTACCTATAACGAGTTTACAGGCTAGAGGGGGAGTCAGACACACATTGTTCTAAGCACTAGGTTCAATATAAATTAATCAAGCCAGTCACAGTCTCTGACCCACGAGGGACTCACGGTTTACTAGGAAATGGGAACTCTTCCCATTGATCAGCTGGCATGTTAGCCTCAGAGGGACTGCCCTTCCTTGCGTGACCCCATCTCCTAGTCTAAACAATTAGGGAGAAAAGAATAAAGCAAACAAAAAAGAGGGAGAAACTGTCTTCAATGAAATATGAGTGCTCACTGTTTCAGACTGGCCCAATGCTGTCCTGCTGTGAAGAAATAGGTGGAGCCTGAGGAGGGCAAGATCAATGCAACTGCACTGCCTCAGTTTCCTCAGTCAGTAACTAGCTTTGGGCACCTAGCATAGCACCGTGCACTTAATAGGCACTTAATGAATCATTATCGCTGTCTACCATGAGGAGACAAATAGGAGAAGTGTGGGGAGAGGAGGGGAAAAACGAATGCACAGAAATAAAATTTTATATAAAATCAATCCATCGTATTTTAAGGTTTATTGTTTGCAGATCACTGTACTAAACACTTAGGGATGTAGCATGGCCTGGCGAGAAGAGCACAGACCAGGGAGTCAAGGGACGTGGGTTCTAATCGTCACTTGCCTGTTATATGACCTTGGACAAGTCACTTAGCTCCTCTGTGCCCTAGTTTCCTCAGCTGCAAAATGGGGATTCAATACTTGTTCTCCCTCCTACTTAGACTGTGAGCCCCATGTGGAACTGGGACTGTAACCGACCTGTTTAACTAATATCTAACCTAGGGTTTAGAATAGTCCTCGACACAAAGTAATGACTTTAATTCCATAATAATAAATATCATAATTAAATCATTTAGTAGCACGTTAACTGAGTTGGGTTTTCAGAAGAGAATTTGATCCTATCACTAACTGAGGGAAGAGAACGGGAGAGAAAAGGAGGGATAAAATCAGATCGTATAAGGACCAGACTTAGAAATTGCTAATTGCCTACAAGGACAGAATAAAAATTGCATCAGAAGAAGAGAATGAATCTGTCTGGAATTTTTCACTTCCTAAGAAATCGTCTGGGTTTGTTTCTTTGCAGCTAGCCCCTTGGGAGAAAAAGAGTTAGGCTGTTGTCTTAATATTTCTCCTTTGGCTTATTTTACTTTTCTTGGGAGCAAGAAACTGCTCTTCCTGGCAGCCTACTCCATTTGTGCTAATGGACTATGCTTTGGCTCACAGAGAACCATGGTGCTCTGAGGCAGGAAGACCAGAGTGGAAGTGATTTCTTTTAGGATTTAAGAAGCCAGGGTGGATTACTCACCTACATGAGAGCCATTCAGCTGCAGGAATAAAAAAAAAAGCACCAGATTGTGGGAGTGCTAATTAGAACCAATTAGAACCTGAGTACCCTGCCTTGAACTTCACAGGAGCAGATGCCAAAAGAAGAAAGGGCTTCTCTGAGCAAGTGAGAAGAAACTTGTCCTGAGGGAGACTATGCCTCAAGTGACCAGGGCTCTACAGCTGCTCCTGGGGAGGATTCCATGGAAAGAAGAACTGGGATTTGGGAATCCTCTGGTCCTGCAGCATCCCTGTTTCCTTGTTAGTCCCTTGGCAGAGAATCAAGAATAAAAGCAAGGGTAATAAGAAGCACTCTAAGTGCTCCATCGTGTCTTTCCCTCCACCATACACTTCTACAATACCTAAAGACTGAGGTGAACAGTTGTCCAGTTTTATACATCTGGTTTTCAGATGTTCAATCCTTCAGTGTTATTTGTTGAGGGCTATGTGCAGAACACTGTACTTTAGTGTTTGGGTGAGTAGGAATTACCTAGCCCAAGGAGTTTAGAGTCTAGAGGGGGAGACAGACATTTATATAAATTACTGATATGTACATATGTATTGTGGGGTTGTGGGTGGGGTGAATATCAAATGCCTAAAGGGGAAAGATCTAGATGTAGCTGATCTGCCCCTTGACTGGTACTTAGAGAGCACTAATCCAGTACTTTAGTTTTCATTGCCCAGTCTCTCTCTGCCTTCCTCCTGCCCCTGAATTCTGTAGCTGAGATACAGCACCTGTGTTCAGAGGGACCTGGAGAGGAACCCGGTAGCCCCTCAGCATGTGGAGGGGATGGTTCCCTCAAGAGAAATGCTGAGTACTGCAAGTAATGGTCAAGTACTGCAAGTAACGGTCACTTGCATCTCAATGGCCTGTTTCTCAAATGCCATCAGGGGTCACCCTACCAGATGTTCATGGGAACTCATTTGCACATGCTGACCCTGGTGGAAGTGCTCATCCTGGTAGTAGACTTGTAGACGACACCGCCATCCTCCCTGTTTTCAGAAACCCGTAATCTTGGCAATGTCTCGATTCGTGTCTCTCATTCAACGCAGATAATTCAATTGTCACCAAATCCTATCAGTTCTACCTTCAGAACATTGCTAACCTTCCCAATACCCTTTCCTCTCCAAACTGCTGCTTATCCTATCCCGTCTTGCTACCGCACCAGCCTCCTTGTTGACCTCCCTGCCTTCTGTCTCTTCCCCACTCTAGTCCCTGATTCACTCTACTTTTCAGATCATTTTTCTAAAGAGATGTTCAGTCCATCTTTCCCTACTCCTCTAGAACCTCCAGTGGTGGCCCATCCATCTCTGCATCAAACAGAAACTCCTCATCATTGGCTTTAAAGCACTCAATCACCTTTCCCCCTCCTATCTTATCTCACTGATTTCCTACTACAACCCAGAATGCTCATTTCCCTCATTCATTCATTCATTCATTCAATCATATTTATTGAGCACTTACTGTGTTCAGAGCACTGTACTAAGTGCTTGGAAATTATAATTCAGAACAAAGAGAGATAATCCCTGCCCAGAGTGGTCTCATTGTCTAGGAGGGGGGAGGTTCCTTGATCTCATCTATCTCACCATCAACTCCCTCTCCCTTCATATTCAACAGATGATTGCTTTTCCCACCTTCAAAGCCCTCCTAAAATCACATTTCCAAGGGACCTTCCCCAATTCAGCCCTCATTTCCCCTACCCTCTTCTTTCTGCATCACTTGGATTTGTCCCTTTTATTCACCCCACTCTCTGCCCACAGCACTTATGTATGTACCATAATTTATTTTAATGTTTGTCTCCCCCTCTAGACTGTATGCTCCTTGTTATTATTATTATTATGGTACTTGTTAAGCATTTACTGTGTGCCAAACACTCTTCTAAATACTGGGGGAGATATATGTGAATGAGGTTGGGCACAGTCCCTGTCCCACCTGAGACTCACAGTCTTAATCCCTATTTTACCTATAAAGTAACTGAGGTCCAGAGAAGTTAAGTGACTTGCCCAAGGTCACACAGCAGACATGCAAGTCAGGATTAGAACCCAGATCCTTTTGACTCCCAGGCCCATGCTCTAGCTTAATGGATAGTGCTCTTTATGGGCAGGG
Organism: Ornithorhynchus anatinus; assembly: GCF_004115215.2. Classification (NCBI taxonomy): domain Eukaryota; kingdom Metazoa; phylum Chordata; class Mammalia; order Monotremata; family Ornithorhynchidae; genus Ornithorhynchus; species Ornithorhynchus anatinus. The sequence continues at coordinate 37,486,903 of NC_041729.1, forward strand.
AACATGTCTACGAACTCTGTTATATTGTACTCTCCCAAGCACTTAGTACAGTACTCTGCACACAGTAAGTACTCAATAAATATGATTGATTGACTCCTCAGGAAGTCCAAGGACAATCCCACTGTGTTTTCAGGACCCTCTGGGGAACCCTGAATGAGGGTTTGACTCACTCCCTGGAAAACAAGAAAAATCTTGACTTAGGGTTGGTTCATTTGGATGCCACATTGCCTCTTGTTTTCACAGCAGCATTACTGAGGTAGGCTTTGTCACTGGCTGGGTTACGGAACCTGTGGCTTCTGCTGAAAACACACAGAAAATCCCAAACCTTGGCTGGGGCTGAACAGAATCCAGACGACTTTTTCTCATCCCAATTCAATACCTGAGAAAGAGAAGATTCCACCCCTATTCCTGGTTTGCAGAGGTGCAGTTGCCTCCCTATATCCATTCTGGGTATTTTAAGTAGCCTCCAGTTCCCACAAATCCTTTCTCCAGGGTTTATTTCCTTAGTACCAGGCACGGCAGTCCTGCAGTAGGCAGGACTTTTCAACCGAGTCTGATTTCCCACTGATGGGGAGGAGATTTTAAACAAGGAGCAGGAGCACAACTGCACTCAGTTATTCATGGAATATTGATGTTTGTGAGCAACAGAGAAGTAGCGAGCTCATTCATCATGAAATACAACTCACCTCCACTGCAATGGCTAGATTGAAGAGGAACGAGAGGGCTGGGGGTAGGCGGGGGAGGCATAGAAGGAGGCCAAAGAGCTTTCTGCATTAGCAGAGGTAGAGTGGGCTCCAGGCCCAGCCAAAGTGCACATTACATGATTGGAAAAGGCAGGGTTTCCCATGCAGCTGTCTCTCCCATCTGCCCATAACTCATTTCCTCTTTCTTGGTGTCACCATTTGAATTAGTTTGATATCCAGGCTCATAAATAGCCAGCTGCCTACTCGTGTAAGGTGAGGAACAATTTGTGTCAGGCAGGTGGTAGAGGATTCTGATTTACTGTGTTGTATAACCTCCATGAGCAAGGGCAGACTGGTCAAAAATCGGTGTGAACTGGTAAAGTATCAAGCAGTGTGGCTCAGTGGAAAAAGCATGGGCTTTGGAGTCAGAGGTCATGAGTTCAAATCCCAGCTCTGCCACTTGTCAGCTGTGTGACTGTGGGCAAGTCACTTAACTTCTCTGTTCCTCAGTTACCTCATCTGTAAAATGGGGATTAAGACTGTGAGCCCCACGTGGGACAACCTGATTCCCCTGTGTCTACCCCAGCGCTTAGAACAGTGCTCGGCACATAGTAAGCGCTTAACAAATACCAACATTATTAAAAGACTGGTTTAGGTTTCATAGGTGACAAGTGAATTTTCTCTTCCTGCGTGTTGCAGACTCCTTACACCCTACCTGGAGCCACATGAAAGATCATGCCACCCCCCCCGCAGAGAAACCCAGATATAAATCTGACTTCAGAGGTCCAGATCCACAGCAAAATCCCCAAACAGGGAGGTGTTACTATTTATGGTATTTGTTAAGTGCTTACTATGTGCCAAGCACTATTCTAAGTGCTGGGGTAGATACAGGTTAATCAGGTTGGACACAGTCCCTGTCCCACTTGGGGTTCACAGTCTTAATCCCCATTTAACGGATGAGGTAACTGAAGCCCATAGCCTGATATCCTGTGTCCAAACATCCAGGGATCCCCCAAGAACAACACAGACTCCTGGAGTGGAGGGCTGGACAACTCCCACTGAATTCAAATGGAACTCATTTTAGGGTGGGGAGAAAATGCATCCACACACCAGTTTTGCCGTTAATAATAATGATGGAATTTGTTAAGCGCTTACTATGTGCCAAGCACATTACTGTGGAACACCCTCACAGATGGCTTTCCCTAAGTGGGGTTGGGGTAGGGCAACAGAGGAAGCTCTGCCCCTAGAGAAACCCGGACCTCAGACAGAGGAAAGGGAAAACTGAAGTCAAAGGGGGAAGACCCAGGAGACCTGGGTGGAGAGCATCCTCTCATGATGATTCAATCCCTTCCCAGTTGCTGAGCTGCTACTTTTTTTAAACAAGAAGCAGAGCGACAAGGAGGAAATCCTCTAAAGTGGGCCGAAAATGTCATTTGCATGCTTCCTTCTAAGAATCTTCCACTCACTGGGCTTGACTCTGTCTTCTTCTATCTCTCTTTAGAGCCAACTCTGGCTCTGGAGTGGCTGGGCGGTTGAGGTATTCCCCAGGGCTGTGATTTTGCAGGTTTAGGCTACAGACACTCTCTCAGATGAATGCTCAGTGCTAAGAACATTAAACCTCATCACTGCTAGAAGTGCTGCCGGATTAAGCCCTGACTCATGCTGCAGCCTGGATGTGTAAAAATGATGAGCGTCTTCTCCGGGTGGGGATGCCCCACCCACCCCTGCACCAGGGAGTCTCAGCCCATACCTAATAATAATTATAACAACAATAAAAATAATGTTACTTGTTAAGTGCTTATTATGTGCCAAGCACTGTTCTAAGTGCTGCGGAAGATACGAGTTAATCAGGTTGGACTCAGTCCCTGTCCCACATGGGGCTCGCACTCTAAATCCCCAATTTACAGATGAGGTAACTGAGGCCCAGAGAAGTTAAGTGACTTGCCCAAGGTCACACAGCAGACAAGTGTCGGAATCAAGATTAGAACACAGGTCATTTGGACTCCCAGGCTCTTGCTCTATCCACTAAGCCATGCTGCTTCTCTGAGCCTATGCCCGGCCCTAAAGAGCCACGGTGTCAATTCCATGAATATTATCAATCTTTGTGAGGGGAGGGAGGAGATACCTTCCTGGCTCACTGCTCAAACCCAATGCTTGTTGGCTTGCTAACTAGGCAGATGTCAGTGGCTGACAAATCAAATAAAAAAAACAGTGGAGAGCAAGGAGAGGACAAGAGCTGCCGGACTATCCTGTGGTTCATTTCTGTTCTTTCCTGGCTTCACTGGACTTTCATATCAGGTGATCAGATATTCTGATTTAGGTGGAGCTATCATAAAATCAGAAAAGCAGTAATGGCCTGCTAGAGAGATCACAAGAATAGGACTCTGAAGTTGCAGGATTTAGTCTTGGCTTTGTCAATGACCTGTTGGGTGTTTTTATTTTACGGTAACTTTTAAGTGTTTACTACGTGTCAAACACTGCTCTAAGTGCTAGGGTAGGTACAAGTCAGTTAGGTCGGACATAGTCCCTGTACTGCACGGGGCCACAGTCTTAAGTAGGAGGGAGAACAGGTATTGAATCCTTATTTTACAGTTGAGGAAACAGTCAAAGAGACGTTAATGGACTTGCTCAAGGTCACACAACAAACAACTGGCAGAGCCAGTGTGGTCTTGAGCAAGTCATTTAACTTCTCTGTGTCTCAGTTTCCTCATCTGTAAAAAGGACACTCAATACCTATTCTCCCTCCTACTTAGACTGTGAGCCCAATGTGGGACAGGGATTGCATCTGACCTGTTTATCTTGTGTCCACCCCAGGGCTTAGTGAAATGCTTGGCACACAGTAAGTGCCTAACATGTACCATTTTATTAGTAAAATTATGAGTGTTAATATTAGTAACGAGAGCAAAACACAAATATCTCAGCTAATGGAAGGGGTCAGGGCCCCTCCCTTCTTGAGGAGAAGGGGACTGGGAGGGAGAAGGTAAAGTACCAGAGAAAACTGACAAGGTTGTAGGCCTCTGGAGATAGGCAGATGGTGGTTTGGCTAACTGTGATGAGAGAGTAAGATGGAGGATAAATTTATTTTACTATCTGTACCCCCATAGACTGTAAGCTTCTTGTGAGCAGGGATTGTGTCTATAACCTCTATTCTAGTGTATCTTTTCAAGTGCTTAGAAAGCAATGTAAGCACTCAATGAAGATCAGTGATTGATTAATAGGAGGAGAGGACTTGGGAGGAAAGATGAGTTCATTCGTAGACATAAGCCACTGCTGCAGAACAGGATGCTGTGTGCATCTCCCTCAGCCCCTAAGGACATTCCAGTATTTTGCTCATGCGTACCATGCCCCCACTTTTTGTACACTGTGCACACACCTCCTCCATTCTCACTGTAGGCCGAGGTTCTGGCCATCTGCTCCGGCAGAAACAAAATGCAGGCAATTTCCGCCAACTAAGGAAAGCCATTGATTTTAAAGGAAAGCAGGATCAGAGTCGGACGCTGAGCCTTCTTTCTTGTCATGTCTATTTTTTTCCACGTCATTACTGTCCTAGATGTCAGAGATACAAGAATTCATTAGCTCCAACTATGATAAAATCCATTTAACATTCCAAGCCAAGTTAATTGCTCATAAAACACGTCTATGTCTTACACAGTGACTCACATAAACAAAGAGTCATGTATAAACACGGTTGCACGCACTCAGGGAAATACCCGCAGACACCGGCAAAACACTTCAGGGCAGGAAACAAACAGGAAGATACTTCCAGAGATTGTTGCGCACTGCTGCGATTGATTGGCATCCATCACAATTAATTTGCATTGATTGCTTAACTCAAGACTCTTGATTAAAGCTTGGCATAATTAAAAAAAAGACAATCAGCAGCAGGAGCAAGGGAAGAAGCCACTAATCAGAGATGGAGAGACGGCATCTTGATGGGAGCCGAGCTCAGTTGCAGAAACGGATTACCCCCACTGATCGTGGCTCTTTGAAGAGGTAGACTCAGGTGAGGCTCTTAGCTGCAGTGTGGTAATAAAAGGCTCCTCTAGCATGTTCCCATCATCAGGGGACATCAGGACATCACCCCTAGTTCGTAGCAGGAGACCCCAAACTCCTGGGTTGATGGCATGAGTAAAGGTTTTCCTCCTAGAATGGACGGATTTACAAAATATTTTTTTTTAAAGGAAAAAAAGTCCCCATTAGAAATTTACATACCTTTTGGAGGATTTGTCTTCCTCCGATAAAGAGTGAAGTCTCCATCAGCTGCCAGCTTAGAGGCAGGGTAGAACTGAGGGAGTGTCAAAGTCGTGGTTGGTTGCTCCAGGCCCAATGTCCAGTGTATAAATGGGCAAGGGGAAAGCATCGGGGCCTAGTGGATAGAGCTTGGGCCTGGGAGTCAGAGGACCTGGGTTCGAATCCCAACTCTGCCACCTGTCTATTGTGTGACCTTGGGCAAGTCATTTCACTTCCCTGTGCCTCATTTACCTCACTTGTAAAATGAAGATTAAGGCTGTGAGCCCCATGTGGGATATGGACTGTGTCCAATCTGATTAGCTTCTATCTACCCCAGTACTTAGTACAGTGCCTGGCACATAGTAAATGCCTAACAGATACCATAAAAAAGGGTGAATGAGTGAAAGTCTCTCTCATATTCACTTCATGTGGTGTTGGTATCTCAAACAATTTGTCTTAAATTGAGCTTCTCATAGCCCCTCCTACACTCATTCCTCCTCCTCCTAACTTTCCCACCTCTGTGGATAATGTCACCATCCTCCCTGTCCCAGAAGCCTGCCACCTTATTGTCATTCTTGACTCAATTTTCTCCAGCTCTCGCATTCAGTCAGGTACTGAATCCTGGATATCCTGAATATCTCAACAATATTTCTCAGATAAGACCCTTTCTTTTCACCCAAATGGCCACTAACGTGGTTCAAGCTTTTCCCATCTCCTGACCAACCTACTGTATCACCCTCCTCATTGGTCTCTTGGCCTTCAGCCTCTTCCCCCTTCAGTACTGCCTCCATGCTGCTTCTGGATGATCTTCCTAAAATAGTTACTTAGAACACATCTGTCCTCTCCTTCAGTGGCTATCCATCTCCCTCCGCATCAGGCAAATACTCCTCACAAGACTTCAAGTCTCTCCACCAGTTTTTTCCATTTTACATATTGGCTCTCTTCAGCTGTTATATGCTCTTGCACTCTTTGCTCCTTCCAAGTTCACCTAACGGTACTCTCAGCTCTCTTACTTCCAACCCAAATCTGCCAGACCACAGCTCTCTTCACCTTCAAAGACCTCCTAAAATCCCCCTCCTCCAAGAAGCCAACCCTGATTAAATTTCCATCACCCCAAGTTGCATCAACACAACAACCATTAGTTGTACTTTTGATTGACTGGAAGTCTGGGAGCTCAGCATCACAGTCCAACCATAGTTGAGGAATTCCAGGCAGTGGTGGAAATAGGCATGTATGGAATGAAAAGAATTCCTCCATCTCATCAATATTCAAATTATTTGAAAATGATTAACAGTTAGGGTGTCCAGATTTAATCATCCCCACATCAATCACTGCCATCATTGCAATCTAGACTCAGGGGTACAAGCAGAAGCAAGCAATAAAGATGAGGATTCTCCCACTTAAGCAGAAAAATTCTCTCTACTCCAAGGAATATTGAGGTTCTCCTTTCTTCATCATCATCATCAGTAGTTTTTTATGGCATTTGTTAAGCACTTACTATGTGCTAAGCACTGGATTAAGTGCTGGTGTAGATACAAGCTGATCAAGTGGGACACAATCCATGTTCCATATGGGGCTCACAGTTTTTATCCCCATTTTAGAGATGAGGGAACTGAGGCACAGAGAAGTGGCTTGTCCAAAGTCACCCAGTAGACAAGTGGTGGAGTTAGAATTACAACCCAGGGTCTTCTGACTCCAAGGCCTGTGCTCTATCCTCTAGGCCAGGCTGCTTCTCTATTTACTGAATGCCTGCAATGTGGAGAGCACTGTATTATGCACTTAAGAACTTTCTATCAAAATAAAAGGCATGACCCAGCCCCAGTTATTTCCAAGTTCAAGTGTAAGAACAGAGGAAAGTGATGGAAGCAACTACCAACCAACCCATGGGTTGAGAACACATTTCTTCTGCCTAGCCCTGCAGACTATCTTGAGCTTATAGAATTGGAATGAGGTGGCTAAGCTGTGTGACTTTGGGCAAGTCACTTAACTTCTCTGTGCCTCAGTTACCTGATCTGTAAAATGGATTTGAAGACTGTGAGCCTCACGTGGGACAACTTGATGACCCTGTATCTACCCCAGCACTTAGAACAGTGCTCTACACATAGTAAGTGCTTCACAAATACCAACATTATTATTATTAGGACGAGCATCTCTCTGAATGGCAGTGATGGGAAGAGACGGCTCTACATGCCAAATGATATTAACTGGGAAGCAACGTGGCTCAGAGGAAAGAGCACAGGCCTGGGAGTCAGAAAACACAGGTTCTAACCCCAGCTCTGCCACTTGTCTTCTGTGTGACCTTGGGCAAGTCACTTCACTTCTCTATGCCTCAGTTACCTCTTCTCTAAAATAGGGATTAAAACTCTGAGCCCCATGTTGTTCATGGACGGTGTCCAACCTGATTAGCTTGTTTCTACCCCAGCATTTAGTTGAGTGCCCAACACACATTAAGCACTTAACAAATACCATAAAAAAATCACAATGGCAGCTTGCTGATTCAGCACCCCACTTCCAGGATCTGAGATATAAGTAGGTATTACAGGGAATCAGCATAAGGAGAATGCCTTAGAATTAATTAATTCTCCAAAGCAGAGAATGATCCCCCATGGATCTCCATGAGCCCTCAACTCAGGAGAGCAGCTCGCTACTCCAGTCACCACTGTGGAGGATGTCTTTATGGTGACTGGAAAGGAATTGCTCTACCCTCCCAAGAGGAATCACTTGCAGGGTAAATAGCCAGAGGCTAGAACTTGGGTGTGCAATATTAGGGAGGAAGAGATATGCCAAAGTGCAAAGCAGTGATGCCATATAGAGGCTGGTCGTAGGTAAAGCCAAGCTACCTACTTAACAAACCCAGAGTAGTAGCAAATTTCTTAGAGAAAATCACCGTCTCTGTTCCCTTCACCATAGTTGGACTCTCTTTTGCCCACTGGTAACCTGGCTTTACCAATCTTAGGGGGAGAGTGGAGTTGTGACAGAATGGCATAGTGGACACAGCTCGGGTCTGGGAGTCAAGAGGTCATGAGTTCCAATCCAGGCTCTGCCACTTACCTGCTGTGTGACCTTGGGCCAGTCAGTTCACTTCTCTGTGCTTAGTTACTTCATCTATAAAATGAGGGTTGAGACTGAGTCCCACACGGGATAAGGAATGTGTCCAACCTGATTTGCTGGTATCCATCCCAGTGCTTAATACAGTGTCTGGCACGTAGTAAGTTCTTAACAAATAGCATGATTATTATGGGTCACCCTGATCTAATTATGATCAACGGTCTGGGCATGTCACTCCCCTTCTTAAACAACTCCAGTGGTTGCCTATCAACCTCCGCTCCAAACAAAAACTCCTCACTCTAGGCTTCGAGGCTCTACATCACCTTGCCCCTTCCTACCTCTCCTCCCTTCTCTCTTTCTACCACCCACCCCGCACGCTCCACTCCTCTGCCGCCCACCTCCTCTCCGTCCCTCAGTCTCGCCTATCCCGCCGTCGACCCCTGGGCCATGTCCTCCCGCGATCCTGGAACGCCGTCCCTCCTCACCTCCGCCAAACTGATTCTCTTCCCCTCTTCAAAACACTACTTAAACCTCACCTCCTCCAAGAGGCCTTCCCAGACTGAGCTCCTCTTCTCCCTCTACTCCCTCTGCCACCCCCCTTTACCTCTCCGCAGCTAAACCCTCTTTTTCCCCTTTTCCCTCTGCTCCTCCACCTCTCCCTTCCCATCCCCACAGCACTGTACTCGTCCACTCAACTGTATATATTTCCATTACCCTATTAATTTTGTTAATGAATTGTACATTGCCTTGATTCTACTTAGTTGCCATTGTTTTTACGAGATGTTCTTCCCCTTGACTCTATTTATTGCCATTGTTCTCATCTGTCCATCTCCCCCGATTAGACTGTAAGCCCATCAAACGGCAGGGACTGTCTCTATCTGTTGCCGACTTGTTCATCCCAAGCGCTTAGTACAGTGCTCTGCACATAGTAAGCGCTCAATAAATACTATTGAATGAATGATCACTGAATTATGCTATGACTAGAAAAGCAAATACCCAGATTTTATTATCCAAATCCATTCTTGGGATCCCTGAAAAATTCCTCTGGCTTTGTAATAAGATCAGGATGTTCTCTTCTAAACCTTCTGCTCATTGCTTTTGCTCCTGCAGGGCCAGTATTTCCTGCCTTGCTCCTGCCCTCTCCTAGAAGAGAACTTTCCCATGCACAGTAATGCCTAAGCCTCTTAATACACACAACTGGCCTCCTTTGGTCTTTTCCAATACCTGAGTGACATACCAAGAAATAGGCCCTGACAGTTTTGGCCTTCACTGGTCCCATATTGAAATTCCTTGATATATCTTTAAGATTAAACTTCAAGAGAAAAGGCAGCACACTCATGCCCCCCAAAAAAGAAACGATTGTGCTTTCCAACTGAGAGGAACTCAATCAGAGGTCCCATTGGCTGTGTCAACCCAAAGAAGGTAGAAATGCTCAGGGGAAGAACACCCTTTCCCTGCCTCACAGCCTGCACTCAACCTAATTAACCAGGACATGCATGAAACCCAGGGTTTTAGTGGAAACGTCACTGCCATTGACATATGTGGTGCATTAACTGCCTTCTAGGGGATTTATATTTGCCTAAGCTTGGGAATGGGGGAAGAGCTTTGAAAAGGATTTCACAATAGCGGTCTAAATGCTCTAAAGTGCTTAAACTAAAATCTGGTAAAGGGACAAACCAGTTAAGAGAAGACATGATTTGTCCAGCCATTTAATGAAATCCTGTATTAAAAGCAAAAATCCTCTTAAACATAGCCAACTGATTGTACGTGAAACTGTTAATTAAATAAAGCTCATTCCCTTTCCTAAAGCAATATACTTGCCTAGAAATCTGCTTTTGCACTCATGTAATAATTTAGAGAAGCTCTTAATGTATTTCCCAGATGAATTCTCTAAATGTTGAAAAAAGGGGAGATGACGTTGTCATCCTTCCTCTGCCCTTGGGAGAAGAGAAGAACGGGGAGATAAAGTGACTTGCCAAGGCCATGCTGTGAGCCAGTGGCGAGTGCTGGCAGAAGAACCCAGGACTCCTGGCTCTCCATCCAAGCCTCACCCTCTATACACCTCACAGTTGGTATGGATTGTCTATTTATATTCACATGCCCATCTGGAACTTATCCCAGCAGACAATTAGCCAGCTAGAAAAAAATAGTCTGAACTCTTCTGGCCAAGTTGTAAATAAGATGATCAAAGGCGCTGGTTGGTGGAGGCAGCCAGAATTGAATGGAAAAAGCCAGGGACCCGGGCGGAGAACACGACATCTCACCTGTGCCAGTACACGAAGGAGGCAGGGACCTACTCTTCCATAGGCTGATCCCCTGGCATCTCTCAAACTGCCCAAGCCGCTGGCCTGGGAAAGGGATATTTCTTCTCCTCCTCAAATCACCTCATCTCTTGGGTCTGTACTCCTTAAGCACTTTGATTCGCAACCTGCCTCCAGCACTCATGTACATCCTTATACTCTGCCATTTCCCTTATCTGTAATTTATTTTTATGTCTGTCTCTCCAATTAGATTATGTCTATCAACTCGTTTATATTGTACCCTCCCAAGAGCTTAGTGCAGTGCTCTGCACCCACAGTAAGTGCTCAATAAATTCGAGTGATTAACATCTGTCCTCGGTGGCACTCCACCCCTCCCCCTCTCCAAATGCAGGCAGTGGTATGATTGGAGGAGCAGGCTTGGGCTGAAATAAATCTGTTCTCAGCCCCTAAAAGCTGTGCATTCTGGGGGCAGTCTATCTCCACCTCTGAGCAGGCCTTAGGCCAGAACCTGTATTTAACAGCCAGGAAACAGAGCCTGCCAAACCCATCTCCGGCTTCCACCTTGGTCCCCCGCTCGGCCTGGGGCGTGCGGACGCAAAACCAACAGGCGTAACTCGGCCAAAAAAATAAATAACGACCATCAGTTGAGCAAAGGGCGGTGCTGCATTTATTTCTGTAAAACGGGCATTAGGAGAGCAAGGGCTAAGTAAGCCAAGTAAGTCCTTCAAAGTACTCTGGCAAGCAGCCAACCCTGCCGAGCACTGGCTTGCCAGGAACAGTCTGAATCTCAGCCCACTGACGGCAGCCTGGAAATGTGCACAGACTCTCCTGAAACCCTGCGGCCCTGGGTGAAGAAAGAGACCTATTAGGAAGCAGCATGGTATAGTGGTTAGAGCACGGGCCTGGGAGACAGAAGGTCATGGGTTCTAATCCTAGGTCAGCCATTTGTCTGCTCTGTGACCTTGGGCAGGTTGCTTCACTTCTCTGGGCCTCGGTTACCTCATCTGCAAAATGGGGGATTGAGTCTGGGAGCCCCACTTGGGACAAGGATTGTGCCCAACCTGATCTGCTTCTACCCATCCCAGTGCTTAGGACGGTACCTGGCACAAAGTAAGTGCTTATCAAAGACCCCAATTATCATTATTATTATTAGCCTCCAGTGGGACCTGGGAAAGAGCCCTGGCATGCATAGTTCTTAAAGGAATCCCCCTTCCAAACCCTCTCCAGAGGGAAAATAATGATGATAATACTTATCATAACTGTGGTATTTGTGAAACACTTACTATGTGCCAAGCACTGCACTAAGTGATGGAGCAGATACAAGATAAGCAGGTTGGACACGGTCCCTATCCCACTCCAGCCTCACAGTCTAAGTAGGAGGGAGAAGAGATATTGAATCTCCATCTTGTGTAGTGGACAGAGCACGGGCTTGGGAGTCAGAAGGTCATGGGTTCTAATCCCGGCTCCGCCACTTGTCTGGTGTGTGACTTGGGCAAGACACTTCACTGCTCTGGGCCTCAGTTACCTCATGGGGATTGAGACCGTGAGCCCACATGGGACCGGGACTGTGTCCAAGCTGATTTGCTTGTATCCACCCTAGCGTTTAGTACAGTGCCTGGCACATAATAAATGCTTAAAAGATACCACAATTATTATTATTATCTTACAGAGGAGGAAACTGAGGCACAGAGAAGTTAAGTGACTTGCCCAAGGTCACATGGCAGAGCCAGGATTAGAAGCCAGGTCCCCTGACTCCCGGGCTTGCACTGTTTCCTCTAACCCTCACCAGGTTAATTATGATTTCTTAGCCTGGGGTCTCCTGAGCAGGGGGTAAAGAGTCAGTTTCATTGGCTCTCAAATTGCGGAATAAACCACTGGCATCAGTGAAGGGGAAATGCCATCATATAGGAGCCTAGGCTAAGGGCGGAGGGGTGAGCACAGAGGGAGGAAGAGGAAGGGGACACATGCAGAATGGCCCCCCCACCCCCCCCAGGGACTGGTTAGACTGTGAGCCCGTCATTGAGCAGGCAGAACTGTACACTCCAAGTGCTTAGTACAGTGCTCTGCACATAGTAAGTGCTCAATAAATACTACTGAATGAATGAATACTAGTCCAATCCCCGCTCACCTCCCTGCTTTTTCTCCTCCATAACGCCTCCACTTCCGTGCCACCCGGAGAAGCTTCTTCTCTGCTCATGGGAGGGAAAATAAAATAAAAATCCACATCAACTCATTGAAATGCAAACAGTCCTTCATGCTGAGATGACTTGAAAGGTTTGTTTTCTCCAAGTGCTTCAGTTTGTTATCCTTGCTTCACCTTAGCACTCCTGGTGTCCTTTTTACTGTGCAAACCAAACCTAAGCAGAGATGCACCCAGGAAGAGGGTGGATAGATTCCTGAGTCTTCTGGGGTGGGAGTGGGGCTCAAGGAAGCCTTGAGAGTCACAAGGCCCTGCCTCTCAGCTGGCCATTGTGGAGCAAGGTGCTTCATTCCAATCAAGCCATTTGGCCAGACTCTACCCCTTCCTGGACCCATTCAGTTTGGATGGGGTCAGGTGCCATGCACTGCATTTAGATGTTGCTGAAGCAGTTACATGCCACTGCACTTGCTGGAAGCAAATACCTTCTTTTAATTTTATGGTATTTGTTAAGCGCTTGCTATGTACCACGAACTGTACTAAGCCCTGGAGTAGATACCAGATAATTAGGTGGGACACAATCCATGTCTCATATGGGGCTCAATGTCTTACAGATGAGGTAACTGAGGCACAGAGAAGTTGTGACTTGCCCAAGATCACACAGCAGACAAGTGGCAGAGCTGGGATTAGAACCCAGGTTTTTCTGGCTCCCAGGGCTGTGCTCTATCCACTAGGCCATGATCTATCCACAAGGCCAAGCTCCTTCTCAATTCAGCGGTTAGAAGGGTCACAAGGCCTGGGCTTAACTCCCAAGTGATCACTGATTAGCTGTGGTCTCTAACTCTCAATCCCATTTTCCTCATCTCTCCTATTGTCATGCCTGCCTTCTTACCCCCTGAAGGGTTGGGGAAATGAAGGTAAAATCCACTGAGCCCTTCGGATGAAGAGCCTGGTACACGAAGGCTTCATTAGTCGCCCTTCTCTCTAATCCCGGGGCAGAGAGTTGGGGTTCCTTTCTAAGGATGATAGAAGCAACAGCGGAGAATGCTGGGTTCACTTTTCCAGCCTCCCTTCCTTACAGCAATTGCCAAATACCCGTTTTCTGCCTCATGGTACCTTTGACTTTGACATGACCCAGGACTAGTTTAATCCCCATCTGCTTTGCAAAATGAGATACAGGTGCAGAGCTAAATCACATCTGAAGGAGATCACCACAAACAACAAAGGGACAAAAGAATGAATTCTGTTTTCACCTTTAAGCATGAATAATCTGAAGACACATTGTAAAGTAGCAATGTAAGTGAGTTTAAAACTATTTCCTACCCACCCATGAAGCCCTCACCCTCCAGCAGGCATGCTGAGAGTGAACTACATCAGCATTAACCATGGAGAAGCAGCGTGGGCTAGAGGAAAGAGCCCAGATTGGGAGTCAGAGGACCTAGTTTCTAATCCCAGTTCCACCACCTGTTTGGGAAAGTCAGACTCTGCCCCTTCCTGGACTCACTGCACCTGTTGGGAGCAGATAACTTTTAAAAGAAAATTATGGTATTTGTTAAGCGCTTACTATGTGCCAGGCACTGTACTAAGCATTGGGGTAGGTACAAGCTAATTAGGGTGGACACAATCTGTGTGCCTCAATTTCCTCACTTGAAAATTGGATATTAAATACCTGTTCTCCCACTTAGACCGTGAGCCCCTTGATGGACAGGTACTGTCTGACATGGTGCTTTAGCCCAATCCTATTCATTCCATCATATTTATTGAGCACTTACTGTGTGTAAAGCACTGTACTAAGCACTTGGATGAGTACGATTCTACAATAAACAGACACATTCGCTGTCCCCACTGCTTGGCATGTAGTAAATGCTTGATTAATACCACAATTATTATTATTAATAACCACCCCATCCATAATATAGTTACCCACCATTGAAAAGTGAACAACTACTTGCAAGGCTGTCAGAGAGTCCTTTAGAGAGAGGCAAGAGAGGGTGGACCCTCAGTCCTGTCCAATTTCTTTTTATCAGTCAGTGGTGTTTATTGAATGCTTGCTATGTGCAGAGCACTGTACTAAGCAGTGGGACAGTATAAGACAATAGATTTAGGAGATACAATTCTAGTTCTCAAGGCACTGACAGACTAGTAACATTCTTAAGGTTCAGCTTTTAGTTGCTGAATCCTTTCAAAAACCTCCAAGCAGCGTGGCTCAGTGGAAAAAGCACGGGCTTGGGAATCAGAAGTCATGGGTTCGAATCCCAGCTCTGCCACTTGTCAGCTGTGTGACTGTGGGCAAGTCACTTAACTTCTCTGTGCCTCAGTGACCTCATCTGTAAAATGGGGATTAAAACTGTGAACCCCACATGGGACAACCTGATCACCCTGTATCTACCCCAGCGCTTAGAACAGTGCTCTGCACATAGTAAGCGCTTAACAAATACCAACATTATTACCCCGACTCCCAACCCGCTCAGCGGAAGGGACAGGGATCAGATCTAGTCTGGTCTCGTCTATCAGGTTGCCCCAGGCTTGCAAGTAACTCCCAGCCCCCGGCAGGGAGGCCAGCACTCTCATCAGCCACAGCCAAGGACCAACAGGCAGGAGACTGCTGGGGAAGGGAAGTAAAAAGTCATGATGCTTGATATTGCTTTTCACTTAAATAAAATGAAATGCAAACCCACCTCATGACCATCACCATTCAATTGTTCAGTGTTGAGATGGGGCAGAAAGAACTTCTCTATTACTGGTAGATTCTTTTTTCTTCTTTTCTTTTAGGTTTAGAGCGAGAGCCCTGGTTTTATTGTGGTTGGATCCCAAAGTGCTTTCTGCCAACAGAGGAGTAGGCAGGGGATTTTGACAGGCCCATTCCTGGGAAGGTTTCTCTGAAGCCCACGCTTTAGTGAATAATAAATTACAGAGAAAAGGATTTCTATTGATCCTGCCCCCCATTGCCTTAGAGGAATGAGGGAAGCAAAAGACGGAACATGAGGAGGATTCACCATAGGTGGAGGCTGCGGAGGAGGGGGTTAGGGGAAAAGCCTCAAAATGCCAAAATTTTCTGTCCCGCAAGATTCTTCTCCTTCACCTCACGTTTCTCAGAGGGCCTCTTTCTTCAGTCTAGGGAATCCCAGCTCCTTTGGCCAAAACAGGAAAGAGACATTAGACAAAAATCACAGCCCGAACATATAACCAGGAAGACTGTGGCAAAACTAAGAGCACCATAATTTTCCTTCCTGGACAGACCAGCTGCATGAACCTTTCCAGGTTTCTTCATTTCTTCAATGGTTAGTTTTTCCAAGCCCTTCCTACAGAGGCAGCCCTTTAGCACCTCAGAGGTCACTGTTTTCTTGCATGGGGGTCTTCCCTGAATGTGTCTATTGTTGTATTGTTCCAAGAACTTAGTATACTGCTCCGCACACAGTAAGTATTCACTAAATACCTTTGAATGAATGAATGAGTGGCTCCCTCACCAAACCATCCAAAGAGAAGCCATGCAACCAACAAACTGGTGGAATAATAATAAATGATAATATTTGTTAAGCACTTACTATGCTTCAAGCACTATACTAAGCATTGAAGATCTAAGGTAATCAGGTCAGACACAATCTTTGTCCTAAATGGGACTTGCAGCCTAAGGGGGAGAGAGAACAGTTCTTGAATCCCCATTTTACAGATGAGGAAACCGATGCACAATGACAATAAGCAATTTGCCCGAGGGCACACAGCGGGTATGGCAGAGCTGAGACAGAGAATCGGTGTGGCTTAGTAGAAAGAGCAAGGGCTTGGGAGTTAGAGGCCATGGGTTTTAATTCCGCTTGCGCCACTTGTCTGCTGTGTGGCTTTGGGCAAGTCACTTAACTTCTAGAAGCAGCGTGGCTTAGTGGAAAGAGCCCGGGTTTGGGAGTCAGAGGTCGGGAATTCTAATACGGGCTCCTCCACTTGTCTGTTATGTGACCTTGGGCAAGTCACTTCACTTCTCTGTGCCTCAGTTCCCTCATCTGTAAAATGGGGAGTAAGACTGTGAGCCCCACGTGGGACAGCCTGATTACCTTGTATCTACCCCAGCACTTAGAGCAGTGCTTGGCACATAGTAAGTGCTTAACAAATACTGTAATAATTCTTATAATTATTGTTAGAACCCAGGTTCTCTGACACTCAGGTCTCGGCCCTTTCTAGTAGACCACGCTAAATTATGAGAACTAAGAGGTATCTTCCTCCCTGCATCTCATACACTGCGGTTAGATGAAGCAAGCGAGTGTTGTGGACTCCCCTCTCTTGCCCCCACTTTTCCGGGAAGTGGCTAACGGTAGACCTTCAATCCAACACAAATGGCCAACCTTGTCCTCACTGCCTTCTAGGCACTACAGTGACTATATTCTCTATTCTTATTCGGGGCCTGAGGTTTTGTCCCTTTTACCTTCTGTAAATGTCCTAGCCTTTTCCCTGACTTTCTTTCCTGACCCAGATCTCCTAGAGGCCGCTGTCATAAGTGAATGCATTGCCAGATCTCCTGAAGTTGAGCAGGGAAGGAGGAAGCTAGTGTTTCAAACCACTTCTATGTGCAAAAGAAACAGACAATTATAAATAGCTAGAAAGAACTACCCCCACACCACCCACATTTCCCCGCTACCAAATCTGGCAGTTGGTTTTAGCAAATAGGAAATTTTTTCCTCTCAAAAAGCATAACGTACAAAGAAGATAATCTGTCCATCACAGCCGTGCTTGGCATATATGCGTGCTTTAAACAAAGTAGCTTCATTACTACAGCAGGATTTTGCATTTCTATAGCTTAGTGCGTAATCAGATATCCCAGGGTGCATCTGCTAATGCAAACTCAGATATAAATAATAGCTTGGGTTTGAGGAGAGAGTATGTGCGAGCACATACACATACAGAGCAAGAACGTTACAAGCAGGCAGGTAGATAGATAGAGCAAGCCTGAATCTCTGACAAAAATCACCAAACCCTCTCCCTCTGCGAACACTAAATTACTGGAACTAAAAACAAAAGACACAAAGCAGGCTGGAGGCAAGTAAAAGCGTGTGCTCACTTTTTCCTCCCTCCCCAAGATCTTATCACAGCAGAGATGATGCTGCAGGCTGCCCATGACTCTTCATATCAAAACATAATTGGGTCATCTGAAATACAAACAAGACACCTTTACAGCACTGGGGGCTGCCAGCTACCAATCAGGATGGATGTTCATGTTCCTGCTGAACCCAGCTCTCACATCCACCCCCAAATCTCGGTGTAGGAGAAAGTGTTAAGGCAGAGCCAGTGTGAAGGGCTCATGTAGGAGGAGACTCACGTGCCAAGGCCACAGGACTTTTGATCAGTGGTAGGCATTTGAGCTGGGGCTTCTCAGAATACCAAGAATGGAAATACAGCGATCCCATTGGTCCAGAGTTTTTGAACTCTTCAATTTGAGTCTTTTCTTCATTGGAGCCTGATGATCCACCAGGATAGGGTTGAGCACTCTCTCTCTCTCTGCTGACCACTTATCCTCAGCAGCAACAAGCCTCTTCATCATCAGCTCGTATCTGAGGGTGTAAGTGCCCAGAAAATGCCACTTTGCTTCCACTTTATACATGTCCCAGCTGGAATTCTAGTTGTGAAACAGGGTAGTTTGTAAAACAATATATCAACCTCCTCCATTTTCCCATCTCAGTTTCACCACACTCCTCCCCACATATTGTTTTCTTGGTCTGCTAATTCCAACTATTAATATCTTGGATTCACAGGTACAAGTCACGCACACACACACACACACACACACACACACTCCAAGTGTTTGACTTGCAAACATTAAGGGGAGGAATATTTTTCTATTAGGAAGCCATTTACTTGTCATTTGCTCTAGAGCTGTCGAAAACTAAGGAGCTCTGAATCAGAATTAGTCTTTATCAGCTCCTTAGCTCTGGCAAAGCTATTCAAATAATCTTCTGGGACCATAGTGGGGCCATAACAGAATGGAAATATTTGGAGATGGAGTGGGAGAAAATAATCTTTTCCCAGATTGATCCCCTGAATGGACCAAATAAAATTGCAGTGAGATATAAGAAATACTCATCTGTTAAAGGTGGCAGAAATGACAGAGAAAAACACAATTTCCCTGCCCACTGCTGCTTTAGCTCCTTCAGGGCCTCTACTCTCTTTTCACCCTTGCTCATCCTCACGGCTCTCCTCATTCAACTCAGCATGTATCTTTCTATGCCTCTTTGTCTTTCTTTCAGCTCCTCCATTTTTAGTTAAGGGTCCACTTCCCTGCTGTATGGATCTAAGAGATTTGCACATAGGAATTAAAACTTTACTTTCTCTCCCAGTGGGAGGCTACCGCACAGAGGGAAGTGGAAAATGCCTAGACCTGATGACATTTTTGCTTGACCTAATCTCTCTCTGGATCTCAAAAACCTAGTACTATGTCTTTGTGGAGTCCCACAAGGGCTAACCCTGTGTGGCCTAGATGGGTTGAGTCTCTCAACAATGTAAAAAGTCTGTCTCCTCTTTGCCAACTCTCTCTCTCTGTCTCTCTGTCTCACCTCTCACAACCAACCAACACATGCACACTCCTACACCTCCCCCACCCCCCATACCTTAGTCTGTAACACTAAGTAATGTCAGTTTTGCTGCTTTTTTATGGTATTTGTTTGGTGCTTACTATTTGCCAGGCACTGTACTAAGCACTGGGATAGATACAAGCTAATTGGGCTGGAAACATTCCATGAAATAATGATAGTATTTGTTAAGTGCTTACTATGTGCCAAGCACTGTTCTAACTGTTAGGGTAGATACAAGGTAATCAAGTTATCCCACATGGGGCTCACAGTCTTAAGCCCCATTTTACAGATTAGGTAACTGAGGCACAGAAAAGTTAAGTGACTTGCCCAAAGTCACACAGCTGACAAATTGGGAAGCTGGGATTAGAACCCACAACCTCTGACTCCCAAGCCTTTGGTCTTTCCACTAAGCTTTCCCCATGCCTGATGAGAAAATGGGCTAAATTTATCTTTCCCAGATTACTGGGGGTGGAGAGAGAGTGGAGCACTGTGGGAAAGGGTGAGATGGCGGAGCAACCTTACCTGTCTGTGGCAGATTGGTTTTGGTTGGGATTCTCACTGGGTACTGACTTTGATATCGGTGTCTCTTATGCAGTAGTTCTCTAGGTCCGTCCGCACTGTGGTAATCAGACATTGTTCATCACCTGTACTGAAATCTTAGGGATGCTCAAGTGACAAAGGTAGACTTCTTCTAGAGCCATGTGTTAGATTTTAAAATGTATTTAGATGAAAAAAAATACACCATTGAAATGCAAATAGCCTTTCATCCTGGGGAATACATTAAAGGTATTTTAAATGATAAAAAGTAAAAGGCCTTCGCCTCACACCCTCTTCTCTTTTGAGTTAAAAATGCTTTCAAGATGAACTACTGTATGCTCTCTGGGGTCAATGGGGTAGGGAAAGGAATTTCTCTCCCAGTGAATGTGTCCCCCCAAGAACTGAGCTCAAAGGGAGAGGTGGTGAGCCTTCAAATCCCCACGGATCCTTCCTTACCCAATATATCAGTGTTTCCATCTGGTGGTGTAAACACCTAGGAGAGGCAGGAGGAAGTAGGTAAGAAAAGGAGGGCTGAGGAAAAGAGTGTAAGCTCACTTCTACATTGTAAGATAGTTGAGGGCAGGGAATGTGCCTGCCAACTCTGTTGCACTGTACTCTTCCAAGCACTTAGTACAGTGGTCGCCCACAGTAAGTGTTCAATAAATACCATCGATGATGATTAGGAGTAGGGGAGATGTGAAAACTGATTCAGGATCTACTTGGCTCTTCCCAGATGATCCAGAAAACACTAAAGCAAGACTTCCCTCCAACAGGACTAAGAGGAAGATGACTAAACTGCTACCAAAGGTAAACTGTCTCAGAACAAATGATGTGCAAAGGCAATTCCTGGGAGTGGGATGGGCAGAAATAATGCTCTTATCTACCAGAAGTTTTGCTTGATGTAGAAAGGAATGGGCAACTTTTGAAGAGAGGAGAGATGTTGGCAGAATGTCATTTTAAAGAAGTTAGCTGGGCATTGGAGTGAGCTGGAGGCAGGAGAGATCAGAGGCAGGGAGATTAGAAAAAGAGTTGCTGTGGTAGTTAAGGGGGGATATGACAAGTGCTTGGACCAGCAGTGTGATTGCCTGGATTGACATAAAGTAGCCTAGCAGAAAGCACGGACCTGGGAGTCAAGAGAATTAGGTTTTCCATCTGACTGCTTGGTGACCTTAAAACCTATGCCAGGTTAATCTAATAGATTACTTAACCTATTTTGTGCCTCATTTTCCTCATCTGTAAAAATGGGGATAAAATACCTGTTCTCCTTCCCTCAAACTCTGGGATGGGGCTGTACCTGATCTGTTTATCTTCCATCTACCCCATTACTTTGCATGTAGTAAGTGGCTTAATAAATATTAACATTATATTGGAAACGTTATGAAGGACAGGATTTGGTGACATTGAATATGAATACTAAGGTTACAGATGGGGAAATGGGGAGGGTGATGGTGTTGCTGACACCAATAGGAAAGTAAAGTGGAGGGAGATGGGGCCATAAGTGGATGCTGCAGTGTAATCCGGAGGTTTTGTGTAGGTGAGAGGAGACATTGGTGTGTTTGAGGGCAGCGAGTGAGCTGTTTAAAGATGATGGTCATGGAGGAAGAGTGAAAGCAATTTAGCTGAGAAGGGAGGTGGGTGGAGAAGTGGGTGGATCGGGTAGAATTTGAAACAGGTGATCGCTTGAGAAGATTGAGTGTGGAGATAGGGATGGAAGGGATCTAGGAAGCTTGAGGAGGAGATTTTGGGGAGATTTTTACATCAATAAAGGCATCCTGAGAGAGAGAGGAGATGGGGCACAGGGAATTTCTGGAGGGAGTTTAAGATCTGAAATAACTGGCACAAGGCAGTGAACTATGGAGGCACCAGCTCTGGAATGGTGAATGTTTTGGGGAAAGGAAAATAAGGCAAACCTCTCCCTCCCTCTAAAATTCACCCCCTCCCTGACAACAAAATCTAATACAGAGAGAGGAGGGCAGCCAACCTGAACCACAGGACAGAGTTCCAATATTGATCTACCTGGTGTTAGATTTACCACTCAAACTCAGTGATTTCTTTTTGAAGTTGTCTTCACAGCCTGTCTGGTTATTTCAGCCACACTGGAGTCAATCCTGCCCCTTGCCCCCACCTCCCCCTCCCAACACCTGCGGCCCCCCAAAATAACTAAAGGTTAATAAGTGCTGAAGCCAAGTTTTCAGGTAGAATCAGTGTATCTTCTCGGAGGATATTTCGGAGATCTTAAAGATCTCTGACTCCAATATGCCTTACAAACAGATTTCCTGGGCCCACGATATAGGTGTTATCCTTGCATAAGAAGTACTTCCAACTGAGACATGATGACCTCGCTCTCCTTCCTTTATACTAGTACTTTAAAATAGTGGAGTGCTGCACTCAGATGGACTCTCTCTGTCTTTTTCTTCTGTGAGAGCAAGGGTTCCACTTGCCTGTTTCAAGTCTGAGACCTAGTGTCTGTCTGGCAGAGAGGGTGATAGGGAAGGGCAGTGAGAAGGTCTGAGTTGTCATTCTGGCTCTGTGACCAACCTGTGAGATGCATAATTAATAACTTCTTAGTGTCTGGGTTCCTAAAATATGGACAATAGAGATCTACATCCTATATATATATATATATATATATATATATATATATATATATATATATATAGGATGTAGATCTCTATCATATATATATGATCAAGAAGTGCATGGACAACAGCGTGGCCTAGAGGAAAGGGAATGAGCATGGTCCTGGGAGTCAGAGGACGGGGTTCTTCTACTCCAAGCTCCACCACCTATCTACTGTGTGACCTTGGGCAAGTCACTTTACTTCACTGCTTGGTTACCTCATCTATAAAATGGGGAAAAGACTGTGAGTCCCACATGGGATACACACTGTGCCTAACATGACTATCATGTATAATAATAATAATGTTGGTATTTGTTAAGTGCTACTATGTGCAGACCACTGTTCTAAGCGCTGGGGTAAATACAGGGTAATCAGGTTGTTCCACGTGAGGCTCACAGTTAATCCCCATTTTACAGATGAGGTAACTGAGGCACAGAGAAGTTAAGTGACTTGCCCACAGTCACATGGCTGACAAGTGTATCTACCCCACCACTTAGTACAGTGCCTGGCACATAGTAAGTGCTCGACAAATATCACTAAAAAAAAGAGCAGCTAAATGACAGTGATTAACCTGAGGAAACAAAACAGTAGGATTAAACCGACAAGGCAGGGGGTCCTCTGTTATTCAGAAAATGGTATATATTTCAAACCCATAAAATTGTGTGGGCAGGGAGGCCGTCTCTCAAATACATGCAAATTTTACAAAGCAACTTTAAAAAAGCTTCATATGACAATCTAGATCTCCAAAAGATACTCGGCTCACTTCCGTTTGATAGGAAGAATGCAACCGGTTCTCTTGCAGTGATAATTCTGGGTTTTTTTCCAAAACCAACCTTGTGTTTACTGGCTGACTATATCCTTTCCTACTGGGTTTTCCTTTTAAAATCTGCGGTGGGGAGGACTCTTCTTTAGCTCCTCTTTTTCAGAGTGCTCACTAATAACCCGAAAACTACTCTTTCCAAGGACAGGTGGCGGATCCTGTAGATGCTGCTTAAAATTGAATTTTGACACCATCTAGTGGCTAGCCAATAATGCGGTTTCTGTTAGAGTACAGGGTCCAACGAAGCCTAAATGCAGTTCTCACCTTGAAGAATCTGGAGGTCGAGTTTGTGATAAAAAGTATCCTGCAGGACTCATATGTTATTCATATTTCTTTTTCCTTCTAGCATGAATCATCTTGGGCTGCAGCTTACAGTTGTGGAACATGGGGTAAACGGGTCACCCCTAATATCAGTATAAAAATAGCATAAAGAATGAAAAGTATATGCTGTTGCTTCCCCTTCCTGTCATTTATTTTAATGTCTGTTTCCCCTACAAGATTGTAAGCTCCTCGAGGGAAGGGATTGTGCCTTGGGACTCTCTTGATGTACTCAGCACATACTAAGCACTCAAGTACCATTGATTATTATTAATAATTGTGGCACTTGTTAAGCATTTACCGTGTGCAAAATACTGTGGGAGCTACATTACAGTCAGATTAGTCACAGTCCCTGTCCCACATCAGGTTCTGGGTCTCAGGGGGAGGGGAAACAGGTATTTCAATCACTCATTGGTATTTATAGAGTGCTTACTTTGTGTTAGGGAGGGTTCACTATAGTTGGTAGACATGGGCTCTGCCTCAAAGGACTTATAGACTAAGGGAGGACCTTACATTGTATTTAACCCCCATTTTACAGATGAGGAAACTGAGGCATGTAAAAGTTAAGTGACTTACCCAAGGTCACAAGCAGGCAGGTAGCAGAGCCAGGATTAGAACCCAGGTCCACAATCCAGAATAGGATTGGAGAAGATGAACCAAGATCTCAGTGGTATTGAAAAGATATAGCATAACATTAAAATCGACTGCTTTTTAGCCAATCTTTTCCAACACTTGTCCCCCCCTCTTTGCATCCTCAAACTAGCCAAAATGAACATGATGGGTCTTCTCATCATTTTAACCTTCTGGCTAAAAGGAACTGCTGCAATTGAAATAGCAGTCCAACCCAAAAGGTGATCGATTACCAACTTTCCTTTCGCTCAGGCCTGAAATAACACATTCAACAGCATTAGAACTCTGAGGTTTGACCCCTGGCAGTTACCATCAAGGCACCCTGGCACAATCAGGCCATGCTATGGGCAGGGAATGTGTCTGATAATTCTCTTGTATTGTACTCTCCTAAGGGCTTAGTACAGAGCTCTGCACATAGTAAGTGCTCAATAAATACCATTGCCTTCCATCTCATCAGCATTATAATCGTCACTGATTGAATACTCATCCAAGGAGTACTCGGCACTGACCTAGGCAACAGAGGCATTTGAAAAATCTTGCAAATTAGCACTGATGTGGGCCCCAGAACAAAGTAGGATAGGCCTAAAATAAATGAGGGTTGGGGTAAACAAGAATTTTGAGCTAAAATGCAAATTCTGACCCATAGAGCCGCTACTGCATACCTTTCTGAGCCACTGATTCCATTATCAACTGCAGTTTTGTTCTACATTGGTATGAGGCAAATGAGAAATTTAAAGAGCAGATAATTTTTTCATCTATCTACCAAGCTGGGTTAGATTAGGACATCCTAAGGACGTCCTTTCAAAAGAAAAAGGCATAGCTTCAGTTTAATATGCATCGCACTGTTCTACCCTTCTCCTTAATCCCCTGCAAGAGCTCAGTTACAGATGTAACCCAGTACTGGCAAATGGACTAATTTACATCCTCCAGTAGTTGTTCTGGCCTTAATGGATTTCACCTTGAACTCTCACAAGTCTTTGAGCTCAGACGAAGTCAAAGAACTACATATACCACAGAAGTTCAGGGAAGGAATGCGAGTAAAATCTGCTGCGGAAGGTGAGAGAAAGAAAAGACTGAAAATATGGAGCCTTTCCATGGAGGAGGGTCATTCGGCCTGTAATTTCCCATCAGATAAGATTTAGGGGGCAATTAACTAACTCTTAAGTAAAGTTTTACTTCACTACCTTGAGTGCAATTCTCCCTGCTTGTGAAGGGTCAGGTATGTGGGGGTATGAAGGGTCATGTAGCCCAAGGCATTAAACTAGAATATTATGGTGATTTGTCTTTACAATACTTTTCTCTATTCTGAACTTAAACACCCAACCTAATAAAGGAACATCAAGGAGGTCATTAAAAGAAAAGATGACAGAGCTAAATCATATTCTCTCATTTTTACAACAGCAGCTGAATCTCAACATGGGAGATGATACTCGTATTGAAGTTTTACACCTCAATATAAACTTTCATATATATATATATACATATATATAGAGAAAGAGAGATCAAGAAACATCCATCCTCAGGATCATTGTAGTTCTATTAAGTATTCCGGGGGGGCGGGGGGAGGGGGGTTTGTACTACAACTTGGAGTAAGGAAAAGATAAGACAATGAGGGCCAATAATGAGTCTGTGAGACCTTTTAGGTCTCCAAGAGAGGATGTCATTCCTTCGGTACAGTTCAACCAAGCTCTCAATCAACTTGCTCCCGGAGTTCACAAAATTGAGGAAAATCTAACTTCAAAATAACACACTGTATGCTTGGCTATTACTTTTAAGGGAGTCACCAATCCATCAGAGCATTCAGGTTAGGTCTTTTCTTGAGGAATATGGATGTCAGCGATACCAATAAAAATAACCCCTTTGGCTTTCCAACTAGCCAGCCTAATATACTCTGTTGGTGTTAGACAAGTATTTTTCATAACTGCTAATGAACAACTCACTTTAGCCCTAGGCAGCTGAGCCAAACAAATGATCTCAGCCCCAGGAAGAAATCAGCAGGCATACGATGAGATTCATATTTCTTCCTGTCTTTTAGGTCAGGCTTAGGCCCAGAATCATGGTGGTCTGAATTAAGTAAACAGCTTTCTGCACATGAGAAAAGATGGATAAGATGCAACTTATTCACATTTCTGAAAGCCCAGTAAGATTTAGCCGGCTTCAGAATTCTGATGGTACTGCTATCACCGTTTTTGAAATATTTAAATGGGTATGAGTTTGGAATAAAGTATCAGTGTTGCCTGTGATCATGCAGTGAACAAATGAAAAAACAAAACACATATCACAACACAGGTTTAATTTCATATGCAGTTATAAAATTCTAACAGCAATGGGTTTTTAATAAGCGCTGGATAGTTCAAGTGTGGAATGTAATCTGTGAACAGATTTTCCACTATTTATATACACACACTTACACACACGCACACATACACACACATAAGATACTAACATATTTGCTACAGATGCTGCATCTTCATCCAATAAATCTGAAAGGGAGAAATTAAAATGAAAATTTAATAAAAAAATGTAGCAGACAATAATGGATTTCGTGGCTCAGTGGAAAGAGCATGGGCTTTGGAGTCAGGGCTCATGAGTTCGAATCCCAGCTCTGCCACTTGTCGGCTGTGTGACTGTGGGCAAGTCACTTAACTTCTCTGGGCCTCAGTTCCCTCATCTGTAAAATGGGGATTAAGACTGTGAGCCCCACGTGGGACAACCTGATTCCCCTATGTCTACCCCAGCGCTTAGAACAGTGCTTGGCACATAGTAAGCGCTTAACAAATACCAACATTATTATTATTATTATTAAGTCTGAAATGCTCCATCACATTCTCAGTCTTGATAAGATTGGATTTTTCCAGATCAAATTCTTTCCCCATCCGTCAAGTAGGGAGGATTAAGGTAGAGAGAGGGTGGTAAGAAAAGTCTGTCAGGTCTGTTCAAAGTAGCTTCATAAGTGCATCCCCAAATATACACTGAACTGGCAGCACACAAACAACATGGCAACAGCACAGATCTGAAAGATCCATGTGGATTTGGAGGAGCTGTTAAGTCATTTCTGTGGCCTGGGTCAGGTAAGTACTAGATGCTAAACAAATGAGATTTAGATGCTGAGTAAATGCCTCCAATTGTGCCATTTCAACTTGAAATAAGTTAAGCACATACCTGGAGCCAGAAATGATTTCCAAATTGCATCAATGGCCTTATGAATGCCAAGAAAACTGTTAGAAATTAAGTTTCTCTTACCTCAGGAACAAAGACCTGTTAATATTGATTTTGGTAACCATGAACTGCAAAATGATTTGCTCAGGGCCAATGGCTAAAATCGTGCCAAAAATAGACCCTCCAAGCAAGTGAGCAGTTAGTCCTGCTTTTACGTATATAGATTGTACCCACAAAAATCTACATAGTATAAAAAGGAAAACTTGTTTTGCAAAACTTGTTGGTGCCAATTTGTTTTTAAAAATCAAGAAAATTACAAAAGGAATTTAGTTCACAGAGGGTTGTTCACCAAACTGATTGTCTTGACCTTTGCTTAAGGTTCCCAATATTCTAGGGGACTAGACTTCTCCATGAGATTTTCTGAAAGCTCCAGTGCCATTTTGTTCTGCCTGACAGCATGTATTTCCTTTCAAAGGTAAAATAATAATAATAATAACTATTATTGTGGTATGTTAAGCACTTACTAGGTGCCAGGCACTGTACTAAGCGCTGGGGTACATACAAGATAATCGGTTTGGATACAATCCCTGTCCCACTTGGGGCTCACAGTCTTAATCCCCTTTTTACAAATGAGGAAATTGAAGCACAGAGAAGTTAAATGACTTGCCCAATGTCACACAGAAGACAAGTGGTGGAGCTGAGATTAGAACCCAGGTCCTGACTCCCACTCCCACTCTTTCCACTAGGCAACACTGCTTCTCTCATTTACCTAGGGAAACAGGGAATAGGAAAGGCACAGATAATGAAATCCTCAAATCCAAAACCCTGACTTTAGCCAAGACTCCTCCGCTTTATCATATTACACCAAAGCTTCAGTCTAATAGAAGTATTTTCTCCCTTTCTCCAGTTTGCGCCTCTCTGGAGGGGTGCTAATGCACAGTGAAGTGGCCAAAAGTCAGAAAGAAGGAGAGAGAAGGCCAAGCCAAGAGTATACAAAGGAAAACATACTTCAAGGTTTCTTTTTAATCAAAAAATGCTGAATTTTCCTTTCAGAAATATCCTCAAAACTTTGACCTTCCACTACGTTTTTACTTTTTTGCGATTAACTCATTTTCTTCTTCCTTTCCCTATTCTTTTTTGTCCCAGCTGCTCAATACTGAGAATTTCTGGAACTATTTGTGCCTAAGGATATAAATATTCATCTGCCAGTATACTTGTGGAGCTATTCAACTAGCTGATGAAGCAGAGTTGGTCCAAAAACCATCACAAATAGAAATACCCTAAATCTCCCAATTAGTGACAATATCATAAAATAAAGGAGTTTGAAAAACAATTCCTAGCTGACTTGCCCAGACCCAAGTTTAGGGTTCCAAGCCCACATGTCATTCATGCATTTTTGGTTCTAGTTCAAAAGAGTATTTCTCACTTCTGGAAACTCAAAATGAGAGATTCCATGCAATTCATTTCAGTACGCCACATCGACATAAAATCCAAGGCAATGTTTTGGAAGGAAGAGAGAAACAGACTTTTAGGTGCCCTGTCCTTTAATTCAATTCAATTCAATAGTATTTATTGAGCGCTTACTATGTGCAGAGCACTGTACTAAGCGCTTAGCACTGTACTTTAGAAATATATACCAAAAGTTTCCCTTTGCAAAAAGATAATAAAGAGCTTTGAATTTTCAGCTGAAAATTTAACTGAATTTCCTCCCTTTTCCCATTCAGGAAAATTCAACTAACAGATCTTAGGTGACTAGAAACTCTACCCGCCTATCCTCAGATCTGCAAGAGTGAAATCAGTAGCAAAACCAAGAAAACTAGTTCAACCAATCTTTAGTTTTGCGTCTGAGTTTACAACAATTCACCTCCCACACTCAAAAGGACCTAAACCTGCCAAAGTATTAATTTTCATATAAATATATCCTACACAACTAAAACATCAAGTTTTGGAATGCACAGCTTGAGGTATTTCAAAGTATTTCATTCTCTCTCCCATGTCAGAAGAAAAAAAGGAGGATATCGAACCAGGCAAATTTTGAGGCATATAACCACCTGTCCTAATCCCGTCTGTTGCTTGCTGAACAAACCTTAAAGAATAAGAGACAAAAGGCACATTTTTCAACCTAGTAAAATAGGTGCTTTACTATTCCTCCTTCCCCTATTTGGGGCCACTCCTACCTGATAGTATGATTCATTTCTGCCAACTAAATGGCTTATACAAGATTCCCCCTCTTACAGTTGGAAATTTGACTTAAGTTATAATTCTTCCCTTGCCTTTTTCAAAGACAATTCAACTAGCATGTCCAGATCAACAGGAATTCCACTCCTCACCTCCTATGCAAAAATCTGGTCATACAGCAGCTGCTCCCCACTGGCTTTAACTTACATTTTCCACAGAAATCAAAGCAGATGCACACTCTCCTGAAGCCAGCATATTGATTTACCAGAACCCCAAAGTAAAAGGACAGATGATTTAATAAGACAAACCCACTACTGCAATCCTTTGCCCAGATGTTTTATTCACTGGTAGAGGGGAAAACACTCCCAATCTGGGAACAAACCTCCCCTAACCAATTCCTACTAAGACCAGTAAAAAATAAAATAAATAAGAATAATAAAGCCACCACAGAAAAAAATCCCACAATCAAGCAACATTCAGAAGGAATTTAATTAACAAAACAAGAACAAAAAAAAAAAAATGGTCCATGAATTGGGATCTGAAGAAAGGGGGACGAAACTCAAAGGTCACATGTCAGTCACTAAGCACGCCTTGTAAGCCCATGCACGAGAAACATTTTGGACCTTTGTCAGTGCAGAACTAGCCTCAGTAATCAAAACCACTTCTTCATACTTTCCTTATATATGCTTACTATTATATACATATATAAAAAAAATTACAAACTCAAGTTTGTTATAAAGTGGCTTCTATGTCTCCTATGCTAGCTTGGCACATGAACGAATTTCATGAATGCATGCAAAGCGAGGAGGATTCGAGGGCTTTCAGCAAAGCGTTGATTTTGGCAAGAAATGAACAAAAACCAAATGAACAAGAGAGCTAAAATCGATATGCAAGATTAAAAGCCACTGAAATGAAAATATATTTTCTCCATAGTATAGATTGAGACTACAGCTATGACTTTTTTTTAAAAATTGAAGTCTGCCATCCTCTCTCCCTAATTCAATCAAAATTCATAGCAGCAAAAACACAAGAGTCCTCAAAGAAGTGTCAAGCCAGTGTTCTCTGCTTCCAAGGGTTAAAGTTCACAGGTCAAAATTCAGTCAGTCCGAAGAATCATGGGAGGATGCTCATTATCTTCATTATCTTCATCCAATCGCAGGGCACTGGTTTCATCTTCCAGACAAGCACCACCTACTGCCCCCAGGTCATCTGTGTACGCTGCATCACGAGAAAGAATAGAACATTCAGAGAACTCCAAATTTAGAAATTGAACCATAAACTAAAATTCCTAAATCACAATCCTTCTGAGATGGATATCACTGAAGCCATGGGTGACCCAAACTCCTAATCTGTCAACTTGGAAGAACAGTTACCATTCACATAGGTGCCTGGGCGTCACAAACTAAAGATATAAAATGCATATCTTCAATCTCTACGGCATAAGAATGTAGGGACTACGGTTTGATTTTTTTAAAAAAAAATCACAGTTGCCTTCAGAACCCATTCTATCCAGACAAAAGTGGAGGTAGCAATTTTCATCTTCAGAGAGAAGATGATTTTGATCTTCCAACTGTTCGGTCAGCCAGCTGCTCAAAGGAATGCAGGGGCAAATGGAGCCATCTTCATGTCATCCCTGGTAATCTTAAGAGGGAGCCCAAAGTAGTGGGATACATTTAACAGGTCTGGAGCAGAAGCCACACATATTCCTGTACTACTGGATAGAATTTGGTGCTCTGGGGCAATTCTTGGACATGTAAGTGCAGAAATCTGCAGAAATATGGAGAAGCCCAACACCTGTGAGGATGCAAAAGAAAATGAAGAGATAGTGGAAATCAGACCAAGGAGATCTGATTTCAACACACCATCTTCCAAATGTTTAATCTATAGTTGCCACTTTCCTCTCCCAAAAAAGAGTTGAGTAAAGGCTCTTGGCTAGGTAAAATAGTAATGGAAGGACCTTTCCAGGGCTTAGAACAGTGCTTGGCCCAGAGTAAGTGCTTAACAAATACCATAATTATTATTTTAAGAGCAGATGCCACGCAGGACAATCTTGTCAGCACCATTTCCCTTATAAAGACAGGAATGCTTCTTTAGCCAAAACCTTACCGTGTCTTGTGGGTGATGAAGGCACATAAGTACCTTTTGTTACAGCAGCACTATAGGTCTGAGCTACTAGAGGACGGTCGTGTGATGCAGACTCTAAGATTTCATTAGCTGGCTCCATACTTCCGTCTAACCTGGAGAGTGGAAGAGACAAAGCAAAACAAAGTGGTTCTAATAATAGTTGCCATGATGCAATAAAAAAAAATCTCTACAGGTCAAATAGTTCAAGATCTGTAGAGGAAGAAGACAAAAGATACCACAAATAAAATCATAGCTTAAAACTAGTTAAAATTTGCAAAGCATTGGTTTTCTCTCTTTTCTCTCCATCCATCCATTCTCTACTACCCTTCT
The DNA here is from genome assembly GCF_004115215.2 of Ornithorhynchus anatinus. Lineage (NCBI taxonomy): Eukaryota > Metazoa > Chordata > Mammalia > Monotremata > Ornithorhynchidae > Ornithorhynchus > Ornithorhynchus anatinus. Next base: position 37,518,532 of record NC_041729.1, read on the forward strand.
CTCTTTTCTGTTTAGCTTTCCCCCTCATCAGTCCTCCACACAACTCACTCTGACCCTCTATCTCACTTTTCTTGGCCATCTCAGTTCTTTTCAGCTATACTTGTTCACTTTGTTCTCTAATGTAAGGGTGCACATACCCACTAAAACTTTTTTCCTCTCCCTTGAATCCTGCTCTGCTGAGCGCTCATGCCTACTTGACTTACCTCACCAGTATTACTTTGAAGCTAAAGCAAGTCCAAAATCTCTGATATTCCCTATGTGCAGGCCTAAACTCTCTGGAGTCTAGCCTATATAATGGAGTCTCTAATTATATGTATTCTTGTCCAAATTACTGAACTGGCTCAGAGGTAGGTCAATCAATATAATAATAATAATGTTGGTATTTGTTAAGCGCTTGCTATGTGCCGAGCACTGTTCTAAGCGCTGGGGTAGACACAGGGGAATCAGGTTGTCCCACGTGGGGCTCACAGTCTTAATCCCCATTTTACAGATGAGGGAACTGAGGCACCGAGAAGTTAAGTGACTTGCCCAAAGTCACACAGCTGGCAAGTGGCAGAGCCGGGGTTTGAACCCATGACCTCTGACTCCAAAGCCCGTGTTCTTTCCAGTGAGCCACGCTGCTTAATATCACTTACTGAGCACTTACTAGGATTACAGCACTGAACTAGATGCTTGGGGAATATACAAAGTGAAGAAGTGGCATGGCCTAGTAGATAGAGCATGGGCCAGGGAGTCAGAAGGACCTAGGTTCTAATCCCACCTCTGCTACTTGTGTGCTGCGTGACCTTGGGCTGGTCAGTTAACTTCTCTGTGCCTCAGTTATCGCATCTGTAAAATGGGTATGAAAATGGTGAGTCCCATGTAGAACATGGACTGTTTCCAATCTAATTAGGCTGTATCTACCCCGGGGCTTAGTACGGTGTCTGGCACATAGTAAGCGCTTAACAAATATCATTAAAAAAAAAAAGGACAGGAAAAAACAGCCTACTACTTAAGCCAATGGAGTCTCAGCATAGGACAGCACTAAATTTTTACTCTGGGAAAAGTGATGTTTAGAAAGGGCACCACTGTGCAATTCTGAAGTTAATTCATGTTAATGAAGTTTAAGAAAAATTATCCCTATCACCAGGTGAGATGCAATCAAAGGTCTGTATTTAGTACCATGAAATGTCTTTTGCGCTCTTTTTTTTTTAATGGTATTTGTTAAGCGTAAGTCCCAGGCACCGTACTAAACGCTGGGGTAAATACAACCTAATCAGATTGGACACAGTCCAAGTTCCACTTGGGGCTCACAGTCTTCATACCCATTTTACAGATGATGTAGTTGAGACACAGAGAAGTTCAGTGACTTGCCCAAGGTCACACAGTACACAAGTGGCGGAGGCAAGATTAGAATCCAGGTCCTTCAGACTCCCAGGCCCATGCTTTAACCACTAGGGCACGCTACTTCTGACAGAGAAAAACCTGAAGAAGGGCAAGGAACCTAAATATTAAGAGCAGAAATGGAAAAACAAAAAAACAAGATGTGACCAAAATGTAAAAGGCTACCTGGGCAGACTTACTTGTGTTGCTTCATCAACGTGCACTCGCCTCCTTCCTGGGGATCCAGATTGTACATATAAAGGTATCCATCAGATGCCCCCACAAGCAATCGGGGAATCTTCTGAATTCTAGCAAATGTGCAAAAAAAAAATTAATAATAATGGTCTTCACCTAGGATTGTGCACCTTATGAAAAGCATATGTTAAAACTGAGAGTTTCCAATTACCCTCCACCACAACGGCTCCTAAATCTCCAGCTAAGACCGCCCCCCCAGCAAATGGTTACATGTTCAGTCTCCTTGCTAAAATTAAATACATCGCTGCATTTATTAATAAACAGGAGACAAAACACTTCCACTGATGCAAAGAGAAGTTAGGACAGTACTTATATCTTCAGAAGTGGCTCCTCTTTGGAAAGAAGCACACAATTACAAATGAGAGGCTCAAAATAGAGTTATCTACCCAGCCTCAACTCTCATTTTCAGAAGAGGCTATTTTAAAAGAGCTTCTTCAACTAGGGCAGGCACTGGTCTAAGAGGGAATGAAAACGTTCAGCTGTTTACATGGCATTTGGACCTAGCTGGATCATAAAGCAGGTATAGCATTACCAAAGTTTAAAAGATGATCTCAAAGTTAGAGAATTTTGCGTCTCCGACTACATACCCTTAAGTGTCTTGCATGCCTGGGTGCCGTACAGACTTATACAAACCAAATAACTAACTTATTGACACAAAGTGAAACGGCTTCAATGTGGGCCCCGGGACCCATCTGGCACTTGGACGATAAGTAACTTCAGACCAATACACCAACAAGTTTCAGATCAAAGACACGGTCTCATTAAAACACTTTTCTCAGTAAAAAAAACAAAAAAAAGGGAAAGATTTATGGGAAATGAACATACTATACCGTTAAAAAAAATGGTATTCAATCCTAAAACCTCCCCTGAAGGGTTTTATTGTCCTTTCTGCTTTCCCATTACACCGCATGAGATCAAAGTTTTACCATCACACATGGCTCTTGAGTCAGGAGAAAGCCTTCAAATGATTACAAATAATCCCCTTCTGGGTTCTGTGCAAAAACCACTTAAGTGTAAACAGCCCGTACTGTTTGGCTGAGTAGTCCTAACAAGCTTGGAATGCCACACAGTCAAAGACTGAGGATATTTTACTACACACAGGCTGTTTGGGCTGGGGCGATGCAATCTCAGTCTCCATACTCACGTAGCAAGAGCGCAGATGTTTTTGTGACCGCAGAATGGTAAGCGGACCGTAGCAAAAGCTCTACCCTGATTAAACATTTCTGTTACTTGCGAGGGCAAGTAGCTGGTAGAGGCCATAAGAACTTTTCCAAAGTAACCGGTCCAGGTAGTGGGTTCCTCCTGAGGCCTAGAAGTAGAAGACATCATTAATACCAATTTTTTTTTCACCCAGCTCACTTGAAATGAGCCTTCCCGAAAACAAACCCCTTGATAGATATCATATCTGCCACACTACTCTATTTAAAGAATTCCTCAAGTTCCACCTCCTCACAAATGTTAGCTTGCACGTCTTGAAATGGTACGGCTCCCTGTTTCCAAGGAAAAAGAACCCAAAAAGATATATTCATCTGTCACCCTTCTCCAATTCAACTTTCTGAGAATATTCAAGAATAAAGGGAAGTGATGGCCTTCTTCCCACCAAGAAAACAAGGATTCTGCACACTATACCCTAACGAAGCTATTTAAGGAACACCAAGGCCAACGCAATTGTAAAACTTGGCTTTATAAAAGATCATTCCATTTTGGCAATACAAGGACAGGGGCAGGTGTCGATAACCCGCCCTCCTGTTCCAGAATGGAGGAAGGATGGAAGACAGGCAAGAGTGTGGAGAAGGAAAAGAAAATTTGGATTAGTGAGTGATTCTGTCTAGAGCGAAAGGGAGAGAGGACTGGGGTTTCTCCTTTACTTCCTGCCACCATCCAATCAACTTTTCTCCCACAATAACTGAAACCGAGTAGTTGGACTGTAACTCTCTAATTTTGGAGTTTTAAATTTTAGTTTGCCTGCTGAATATTCTCAATGTCTATTCTCCCCATTTTAAACTGTGAGTCCCTTGGAGACCAGGACCAGACCACCCCCTTTCAATTCACCATTTTTCCAAGTCATTTCAGGTCCAGAGGGTTGTATTTTGGGGAACATCACTTTTATTTTGATAGACTGGTGATTTTCCAGGATTTCATTGTCTGAGAGCTCGTCTTATGACAGGTGACCCCACTGAAGCTATCACTCCATAAACCTGCAGTTTGGTCCGGAGCTTAATGCCAGGCTGGCAACCTCTCTTTATCTGCCAGCCCCCAGAGGACAGGTCGGCCTTGTTGATTCAGAGTCTACACAGAGTCTTTCCCGCACATAGTTTCCCGCACAGAGAAGCAGCGTGGCTCAGTGGAAAGAGCACGGGCTTGGGAGTCCGAGGTCATGAGTTCGAATCCCAGCTCTGCCACTTGTCAGCTGTGTGACTGTGGGCAAGTCACTTAACTTCTCTGTGCCTCAGTGACCTCATCTGTCAAATGGGGATTAACTGTGAGCCTCACGTGGGACAACCTGATTACCCTGTATCTACCCCAGAGCTTAGAACAGTGCTCTGCACATAGTAAGCGCTTAACAAATACCAACATTATTATTATTAGTTAGTTCCATGGTTCATACTACATAAGGTCTTAATATGGGTTTGTGATGATGGTATAAGGGCTGTTACAAGATTTTTTTTTTAATCAATGTTTTTTGTTGAAGGTTTATGGTGTTCACAGTACTGTTCTAAGTACTTGGGAAAGCACAATAATCTCGATCCACAAGGAGCTCACAGATTAGAGGCAGGGGACCTATTAAAATAAAGATGGTTAAGTACATTAGTGCTGTGGGGCTGGGGTGACTATCAAAGTGTTTAAGGCATACCAACCCAAGTGCAAAGGTGATGCAGAAGGGAGGGTTATGACAGGAATGTTAGGGAAGACTTCTTGGAAGAGATGTGATTTTAGTTGGGCACTGAAAATGGGGCGTGGTAGTGCTCTATCAGATATGAAAGACGAGTTTCAGGCCAGAGGAAGGACCTGGGCAAGAGGTTGGCGGTAAGATAGATGAGATCAAGTTACAGTGAATAGGCTGGTGAATTGACCAATTTATCCCTCTTACCCATCTGCTCTCTTTAGCCTCCATTATCCAACTTGCTCTTTGGTCCTCCCAAAATAACCTAAGTGTACCTTGTTTGCTTCTCCTTCCTCTGACTCCTCACTCACTCTGTTCCCTTGATAACAACACCCTCCCTCCCTAACTGGACAATGCTAGGTTTCTGAGGAATCATCCGAACTCCATGAGCCATGGCACAAGATATGATATCACTTGTCACTTTTTAACTTACTTTTCTTTCACAGTCTCGAGTTTGAAGATGTGCACGGTTTCAGTGTTACTGGATGCGGAGAGGAACATGCCATCCATGCTGAAGGCCAGGGAACATATGCTTACACACCTAGGAAAGGCATCAATCAGATCAGTGATACAGCTACTTCCATGTTAATGGTAAAATACTGTCCAAAATAACATTGCTCCCTCTCTGGACTGTAAGCTTGTTAAGGGCAGGCAGCATGTCTACCAACTCTGTTATATTGTACTGTCCCAAGTGCTTAGAACAGTGCTTTGCACACAGTAAGCATGCAATAAATGCAGTTAGTTGATTGGCGATTCTTTCCAATTGCTCGCGTTGTTCAACGAATATGTCTATACTGTTCTTTGAGTAACTTCAGGGATAACTACACAGAATGATGGAACCTGAGACATTCCAATAAGAGGTATTACTAGGTCATCTTATTTCTCGGTCATTTCCCCACGCAGTTAGATAGTGGTGAATAGCAACAGAAAATTATCAACATGTTCACATGGTAGTTCTTCACATACAAAGATGATGTAACTGACGGTGATCGTTCCCTGTGGGGGGGAAACGTGGCTGACAGACCCATGGTGATCCAAAAAGCTCCACAATGCATAAGTGAAAACTACCTTTTGGCTTGGGCCTGCAACAGTTATTTGCAAAGGTCAGGGTTGTTTGTTACTCAATCTTGGCCACACAATTTGAACACACCCAAAGCCTCTGCTTAAAGAAGCCATCTTAATGCACACCAGGAGAATTTATCTCCCACTGTTAACTCTCGATAACCCACAACGAGGCTACATTCTTTAAACTTGTGCTTCAAGTACTCATTTGAACCATTCTGTTTGCCTACCGCTTTCTGCATCCCCTTTCAATTCACCATTTTTCCAAGTCATTTCAGGTCCAGAAGGTTGTATTTGGGGGAACATCACTTTGATAGACTGGTGATTTTCCAGGATTTCATTGTCTGAGAGCTCGTCTTATGACAGGTGACCCCACTGAAGCTATCACTCCATAAACCTGCAGTTTGGTCTGGAGCTTAATGCCAGGCTGGCAACCTCTCTTTATCTGCCAGCCCCCAGAGGACAGGTCGGCCTTGTTGATTCAATTTCTACTTCTCTGTCAATTATGGCATCGCTAACCATTATACTGCTTAAGAGGCAATTTAGATGGAATGCACCTACATGTACCTTTAACAGCCTCTTCTTTTCTATGCAGAATTGGACTAAGGCCACAAAGGATATTAGGCCCAACTTGTGCCACTTTGCAGATGAATTAAGATATGTCTTTTAGCCTGAAAATGAATTTCAAAGCTCAAGAACTGTTGATGCTACTTAGAGCAGGCCTCAAACATAAAGGTGGTAAATCAATGACTTTTACAGTTTAAAAAATAGCGTAGCATGCTAAGAATTGTGCTCCAACAGTGCAATTTACGCTTTAAAATGCCAATGTTGCCATCACTGAACCTTTAAATGTTTTTTAAAAAAAGAAATCTCTCTAGATCCTCCTACTAATCTCATTACCAAGAAACATCTCCTGTAACATCAAAATTAGTAATGGCTACTACCAGTATTTCACCATATGACTAATTGTGTTGGGAATAGTGGATATTATTAGCATACTCATTGTTTTCAAGCAGTATTTCAGAGTTTTTGATGAAATGGCAGCTGTTGGAAAGTCAGAGTTCTGAAATGTAAAACTAACTCCTACATTTAGTTAAAAAACCTGTTTATAACCACAAGAATGCTTACAACAGGATGCTAGCTTTATTGGCTAGAGCAGTGGAGTTGGGGAGGGGTTGCAATTCTGGTTTGACTCCAGATTGTAATTGATTCCCAGGGAGATCGGGGCAAGTCACTGCCTACTCTTTGTCAAGCAATCTTGACCTATAATTGTATGCTACTTGTTCAATATTTTCAAGTTATGCTATAGGAACGGCATTGTTAGCAATTTGATGTGCTCAAAATGTACTAATGACTGAAATTACGATGTTATCGATTCAGAACAGAAATCCCATTTCTGAAATAAGTTGACTTTAGTGTAAGTACTCAAGCGTTTAGTACAGTGCTCTGCACACTGTAAATGCACAATAATTACCATTGATTGCCTGATTACCGAGCGAATCCTGAGATTGCAATTAACAATTAGTCATTGTTCATCCTCCTGCTTCCAGGGTAGGAATATACCCTCACAGATGTGGCTCACGTTCATTTCTGAGTCCTCTGGTTTAAGAGTTTCCATGACCTTCCTAGGTAATTTAGTCTAATATCTAACTACAATAACGGTCAGGATCATCTTTCCTGCTTTTGACTGACTTATCATGCTGCTAGAGACTTTTTTTTCCTTATTCTGTCACAGGACACTTTCTGTAATTGAAAGTGGAAATATATCCTCATGAATTTCAGAGAAAGACTTCTATACTTTACCTCTTTACTCCTCTTCGGAACTCAAAGAGTTTCTGTCCTTCTGGTATGGAAAATACTCTAATCACAGTCCCCTGCAAAGAAAAAAACCCTACTAACTTAACTGTTAGGTAATGCTAAGTAATCTGTCAACTTCTCTCTTATCAGGAGTTGAGTGAAAGTTGAACGCAACAACCAGGGTGTTTAAGCTTTTGAATGGCTGTACAACATTTGAGAGAGAAATCTTTTTACTTCTATGTGTTTTTGATATTTTCCATTCATCTTAAAGAAATGAATTGGAAAGAAAATGTAATAGTTTCACTTCCACCAAATTACAAGTACTCTTTGCTTCCCCTGAAGGCTGTGCTCTGTCCAGCAAACATTACACTATTGTGGCCAAGAAGAATGACTACTCCTGACTTTTTTTGGTCTGCAACTACACACAGAGAAAACAGAGAGAGAGAATGAAGTCGTAACCTTAACACAAGGGAATTGTGCTGTCTTAGGGATTTCAACATCTGTGTCTGCTGAATACAGATGCTTAATAAAGTTTTTTTCTATATCTTACTGCGTGTGATAGACTTTGGGATTTGTGTTACTTATTTCCCATTAATGATCAGGTTGAGAATTTCTACTTTAAAAGAAATTTTAGATCAAGATGGGAGATATTTTAAGATTTGTGATTCAGATAATGGAGTTTGATTTCATTTACAAAGGATGTTTACTTGTATATTCTGCAGGACAGAAAAATTGTCCATCCTGATTTTATCAGTTTCTTTGCCAGGGCCATATTTTTGACTCATGGGAGATCTTCTTACCAAGGCCAGAACTAGATTAAATGAAAATCTTCTTCTCTATTCAGTTACACAGCTTAGCTCAACATTCACCTTAAATTTATTTCCCCAAATGGTTTAAGCAAAAGAATGTTACCTTATTTCAAAATATCCCTCTTATACCATTAGACCTGTCCTAGGGAAAATGCTCTAAATACATTTAGAAAGGTGATTTGATGTATGATGCAAATTATAAATTGGGATTTGTGTTTGTTACTGTAAAACTCTCATTATGATTAGCAACAGAATGCCATGCTAATAGTCTAAAAATGAATTATTACTGCATTTTTGCCTTTTATGTAGGATGCTGACAAGTTAACTTGTTTGGAGTTCCAGGGAGCAACTGAGGCCTTGAAAATTTTCCATTCAAGTTTCCTAACTGCCTCTCCACTGGGCTACAAGCAAACTACAACCCACCTTTTCTGAAGCAGTGGCAAGTTTGGTTCCGCTTGCATCAAAAGCCAAAGCTGCTAGAGGACTGTCATGAGCCGGGATCATATTAGCAGCTCTCTGAAAAGGGCAAACAAATAAAATGTGATTTACTACTATGCAGTGTCAAAACACACCTGTCCTATCAACCATGTATGACGGAGAAGCCAATTGGTTGAGTGCAAGCACCAACATGATTACTTGTACAAAGCCTGACAGGGCAATTTATTGATGAAATTTTCTCTCTACCTCCAAATGGTATTTGGAGGTTATAGGAAATGGACAAACAAGAACTGTAAGACTATCTAACCTCGCTGGAATCCACAATAATGTACTAGGCACTAATGGGCAAGGAATACAAAGCACAGAGAAGACTCAATTTCTGTTCTCCTGGATCTCACAACTGAAGGCCAGCAGTTCGGTTTAAAGATAGGCAATATATTATACACATTAGAGACCTCAAGGAATCTGGGTTTCCTATACATTCCTGGATGTAGACTCACTGCTATTTTAGGAAAGAAATATTCTTTAAAGAGTCAATATGCAGGGACCCTCACCAAATTAATGGTGTCGAAGACTTGCACTTCTCCAATGGTTGCGCTCCCTGGATAGGCCAAGTAACAATTGTCATTGTTTATTGACAGTGCACACAAACCTGTAAAGAACAGGGGGAAAATCAAGAATTGGGGAAGGGAAAAGGCAGAAAAAACCCACAGTTTAAGACTAAGAAACTTTTCTTTTCAACTACAGCAATCAAATTAGAAAATGTAAAAGTTGGTAAACACAGCTGTCATTTAATATTTAGTTTTTATGGTATGCTTAAATATTTCAATCAATCAATTGCATTTATTAAGCATTTACTGTTTGCAGAGCACTGTACTAAGTGCTTAAGAGAGTACAATAAAACAGAGCTGGTAATCACGCTGTCTGCCCACGAATGAGTGACTGTTTAAAAACATAGCTGAGGAAGAGGCTAGGCATCACAACTACCTATATTATACGCAACAATTTGGGCCTTTAGGAATCCAAAGACTGAAAAGGCCACATTGGTCTGATTGACCAAAACCAAAGTGAGGTGAGAGCAGGGGTTTGATGATACCCAGACAAACGCTTTCCGAGAGCTAAAAAATGGTCCCTGTTTTTCACAAGTTAAACCTTGCTCTGCCTTTATTCCTACCCATTAGCATAAGATGCCTTGACTTTTGTGATTTGCAAGGAATTTTCCCATCATGGCAAACAGAAAATTTCACTGAAAGCTAAGTGGAAGCAGAAACAGTCAAAGGCACATTTACCTTTAAAAGGCAAGTTGGGGTTCCCATTTGGCATTGCAAACATTTCAGGATTCATGAAAGCCAACCTCTTTAGCTTTTCAAATATGTGGGATTTTACAATAAGAAATGGAGACCATTACACAGGTAAAAAGAAACAAATTTTCCTGTTTACTTTTAACGAAAGGAGTTTACCTGCAGGATTAGGGGGTGTCTCCCTGATTGTATGCAGTACCTTCATGTCTCGAATATTGTGTATATAAAGAGATTCTTCTAGGCACACTATTAACCTCTAGAGACAGAAGACAATAAACGAAAACAAAAATAAATAAATAAATGCTTTGGTCCGAGTAACGTCTCAGAGAACCTTTGTGGAGAATTGATTATGCTCAACCCACAGTAGTCTAGTTAACTCAGATGTGACAACCGAAAATTAGAATCATTTAAACAATGTGCACCTCTTTCAACATGGGGTAGGCTAGGGCAACACACAATCACTACCCTATCTGGACTTGTCACTACACTTGCATTTGTTCCTAAAACTTAGTGCTGATTCTACTGGGTAATTAGCCTTCCTTGCTTTGAACAGAAAGCTTTTAAGGTTCCTTTGGGAGTTACTTCCCCATCAGTTACTATTCATCTTCAGTAAGTGAATGGGATGCTGTTTAGGGAAATCTCCTGAGAGTACTATCAAAACTGCTGGACAAAAAGTCAAAACAACAACAGTCAGTATTTCAAAACTGGGGGCCTGAACCTGCTTGGTGATTTCATTTAAATCATCTGGAGTTTTGCTGTGAAGGCGATTCCACAGAAGAGGTTACTCACCTGCCTATTCAGTTTGACTGCCAATATTGTATTGGAATAGCTGTAGTTGCAGATCTCAGTCCCCTTCTTAAAGTGGCAAACTTTCAGCTTCCTTGGGGCTTTGAGACTAACAATGGCCACCAAGCTGCTTGAAAAAAGTCTCTCCACAATGCAGACATCTTCTGTATCAGCTGGAATATAACCAGAAAGGGAGCAATGTGGGGGGGAAAAGAGAAAGAATGAACAGACCGCATTAATAAGAAAGCACACTAAGCTACTCAAAAGAATAAATCAATCCCAAACAGGACTGGCAGAGCACTGATATTTACAATGACGAAGAGTATCCTGTAAGTTGCAAATAGCATTTCTAGCTAGCTTACACCTAATCAAAAAAAAAATTACCATATTCAACTTTAATGAAAATATACTGAACACACACACACACACACACACACATTCAGAAAGGTTGAGGGAAGTCAATCTTTCATTCTGATGTATAAATAGAAAAATCTATTATTCAAATATACTCCAGTATTTTGTCCACTTACAATATTTATTTGCATTTGCCCCATTTGATATGATTAACCTTATTATTACTTCTACACACTGAGCTTACTTTATGTAACATACTGCGCTGTACATGGGGAAAAGGTATGGATATTTAATCTGACACCGTTCCTGGCTCACAAGGGGTTCAATCAGTCCTATTTATTGAGTGCTCATTGTGTGCAGAGGAGTATACTAAGCTCTTGGGAGAGTACAATATAACATTGTAGGCAGACATCTTTCCTGCCTGCAATGAGGTGGAAGAGACCCACAGGTAAATTCAGTACGAAACGGCATTATATCAGCGACAGAAAAAAAAAATCAATAGTAAATGATGCCTGGGAAGGAAACAGTCTTCGGGCTCCTCACCACTTCATCCGAAGTAGTCCTTGGTCGAAAGAGGTGACAGAGTCCCCATGTTCTAACAGGTAAGACGGCAGCAGCATGGCCTAGTGGATAGAGCATGGGCCTGAGAGTCAGAAGGACCTGGATTCTAATCCCTCTTCTGCCATTTGTCTGCTGTGACCTTGGGCAGGTCACTTCACTTCTCTGTGCCTCAGTTACCTCATGTGGAAAATGGGGATTAAGACTATGAGCCCCGTGTGGGACAGGGACTGTGTCCAACCTGAATAGCCTCATCCACTCCAGTGCTTATAACGTGCATGACATACAGTAAGCGCTTAAAAAATATCATTATTATTATGCTTCTGTCTGGCCCACTACAGTGAGACAAGTCTCCTCCCTGGTGACAGCAGACGGGGAGGGAGGAGGAAGATGCTGCAGTTTTGAATACCGCCTTACAGATGGTGGAATACCAATGGGGACAATACTTGAGGCCACAGGGCCGTCTCCAGTTTCTGCCGGCCTGGTCCTCAAGGATAGAATTTCTCTTCAGCAAAGACTGGCAGGAAGGGAAAAGGAATGGGCTTAGTGGTCTCAGATGCCCCCCTTTTAGTGATGATACCACTGATTTGCTTAGCTAAGGATGTGTAGGTGGATGTAGAGGTCCCTGTGGGTCAATCAATCGCAGTATTTATTGAGCACTTACTGGGTGTACAGCGTGGTACTGAATACTTGGAAGAGTACAATAGAGGTAGAAAAAAAATCCTTGCCTTGAATGAGCTTTCAATCTAATGGGAGTGACAGTTACATGTTTACAGAGAGGAAGAAGAAAATGGAAATACAGATAGATTCCTAAGTGCTTAAACAGTAGTGACAGTAAATCAATTTGGGCTTAAGTGCTCTGACATGCATAAAAAGATTATCCTTTGTTGCACTGATGTACTTCTTGTCATTTGTGCCTGACCTGTTTTAATTTTTCCCTCTTTCATGATCCTCTTGAAGTTAGTACTCAAAAAGAACCACTCCTGTCTTGTTTGCCAGTCTGTTGCAGTTGCCTCCTAGCTTTCAACTTTAATACTTCTTTGTTGAGGCCATACTTTGATGGGGGCTTAAAATGCTTCTCCTACTCTTTCTACTTTCAGTCGTTCCATTTCAGCTTATGTTAGGGTATCCTTCTCAGTTCTCCTCTCATGCTCCAGTTAAGCTGAGATGAGCTTAGGATCGATGCAAGTTGGGTTTGTTGGCTGTGATCCTGTCTTGCCATGGGATGCCAAGGCCTGAGAGTGGTGCTGAAGGAATTGCTCAAGAAATGGCTGTGGCATATGTGGTAGGCCCTTGTCTCACAATTACATAGAAAAGTGTCAAAATATTGATGATTTTTTCACAGAAACCAGATTTGCTATGTATCTGGTGGCCACCCAATTTTCTGATGGCATCTAATATTTTGATAAGGTCTCTGAAAAGTGTGTAGAGGTCTTGGCATGATGTGGTCTGAAGCCTCATTATGACTTCAGGAGGTGCTGGGTGCCACTAGCATTTCTCGTGGACCCCCACAGTCACTAGGCTTAGGAGCTGCTGAGTTAAACGGCGGCAGAGGAGGAATTAAATAACCTAACACAAGTTCAGCTCTATCTCCCCCTCTCCCATTCTCCCCCTCATTCGCCGGGTAGTATACGTGCCAATTTTATCCAAATTCCCCTACACTTCTCACTCAGCTTCTTCTGCTAGTGCTAAAGTGGGCAGAGAATTTCCTTAAATCAGCTCTGTGGGCCAGGAAGTGTCCTCCCACTTCCCTCCTTCTTTCCCAGCTTGGCCCTTTTTGGGGGTTGTGGGGGGGAAAGGGGAGTCAAAAGTGAAGGGGGAGTCATGGCAGGTAGAGGGAACTTAGGAGTAAGGGGACAGGGGACTGCTAGGAGTGAAAGCAAGGACGGAGAAGAGCCATCTGAAAAGCTGCTGAGTGCGGACACCATTCAGGATGGGTGGATCCCCTTCCCTCCTGCTGAAATGATGGGTGGAAATGTCCTCCTGGGCAGGGCGGGTTTCCCAGCCAGGGCCGTAGAATGCAGAAACTAGGGTCTCAGGAGCTTCAAGGCAAGGGACCAGGTTCACGGCTTTGAGCCCCTACCTGAGGTTCCCAGGCAAGTCGCCTATGGCTGAGGTCTTCTTGTAGGGGGAGAGACACGAAAGAACAGGACAGACTTCCTCCCCCTGCCTGCCTCCTCCCCTCCTGGCTCTGGAACTATTTGAAGCACAGAAGTAGGGAGAGAAGGAAAAGTAGCAGGGGATACACGGAATCTTCAGGCAGGTACCACCCTGCCCTCATCCCGGGCAGATCAAGGTGATGATTCCCCATTGAGAGTACTGTGAATCTGAACCTCAGAACACATCAGGGCCTTTCCACCCTACAAGGCTGTGGTTATGGGGCCAGATCCTGGCAGAGGTCTCTGGGTTTGCTGCTTGATGCTGAACCCCTTCCCTGCAATCTCCCTTTTTCACCCCTTCGCCTTTCTGTTTCCCTTCGTTTCCTCCCTTTCCCCATCCCTTCCAAGAGTCACAGCAGTTATGAAACAGGCGAGCAGCATAATGATGTCATCACTCCACACCATGACAGAATACCACCACATGTGGGGAGAGGGGCATAGATTACATGACTGCGCACCAATAGCTCAAAGGATTCCTTCTTCTGGCTCATCTGCTGACACCTGCTTTACTGTATTATTCCCCAACACTCACTCCAGAGTTTTGCACAGCGTAAAGTGCTCAGCAAACATCACTGAATGAAGGAAAATGATAGGACAGCTCGGCAGGTGTGCCATCGCACTCAGGTACCATGTCAGTGGTGACTAGATAGCTGAGGCAAGTGCCACTTTGCCAGAAGCAGCGTGGCTCAGTGGAAAGAGCACAGGCTTTGGAGTCAGGGCTCATGAGTTCGAATCCCAGCTCTGCCACTTGTCGGCTGTGTGACTGTGGGCAAGTCACTTAACTTCTCCGTGCCTCAGTTCCCTCATCTGTAAAATGGGGATTAAGACTGTGAGCCCCACGTGGGACAACCTGATTCCCCTATGTCTACCCCAGCGCTTAGAACAGTGCTCGGCACATAGTAAGCGCTTAACAAATACCAACATTATTATTATTATTATACCTTGCAGGACCCCAGTTTCAACAGTAAAAGGGGTGATCAGGAGAATACTGAAAACACAGTGGCTACTTCTTCAGGATTCTCTATTTGCATGTGATGAGACTGGAGCAATCCTCATTCTTCAGAGGAGCTGCGATGATATTTAAGGAGCCACATAGCTTCTTTAGTAATGCCCAGGCATGCTAGGCTTGGTGGCAGCCTGCACAGCCTTGGCACTCGCCCAAGAATGTGCCCATCCCTCAGTGATTTGCCCATCGTGACATAGGTGTTGATAAGCCTCTCTCGGCAGGGACGCAAGGCGCCTTGAGGCACTGCTGATGAGTTTGTTACCTGACTGGTGCTAAACACTGTCACTCCTGCATCCGTTAGCTGCTCTGCAGAGGCTGCTGTTGATGGCAAGACTGCCAACTGAACTATTTTAAACATCTTTTTCAGACCTGTTACTAAGTTCTAGTGCAGCATTTCAACAATCCATATATTGTACTTTCAGTCCCAAGGTTATCTTTAAAAACAACATATACTATCTCCCTACAGCAATCACTTTCCCTACCACTGAAATAAAGCCACCCCTAGGCTAGTACAAGGGAATCTTTGGACAACAATTCTATACAGAAAGCAGATGATACTAAAATTAACTGAAATGCAAGGGAAAGAGAGAAGCACAACGTAATTATTCAAGAAGGCATATTACCAAGACACCAGACCCAGAGCTCTCGCCAACACGCAGAGTTCCAAAAGGCTCTTCAGTGACCACTAGAGTTCAAGATTGCTCTTTTAGAGTTCACCTGAGCAGTTTCTGACACTAAACTGAACCACCGTTATGGTTTATTATACTAGATGAAATCTAATAGCCCTTCCTAGTTTTTAATAGAAAGCCTGCATCTACGGTGGATCTGGCAAATCTCAGTTTGAGCGTTAACCCTCTTCCCTGATAATAAAACATAGCATGGAGGCAGGTCTAGCAGATGCCTTGTGCAGTTCTAGAGCTGTAAATAAAACTCTGCTGAAAACCTAGTTTTCCACTCTAATAGACTTGGGAGCAAGACAAGCTACTCACTTCCTATATAGATCCATTATTATAAACCTAACATTTTTAGATCATTCTTCTGAACAATATGATGCTTGCCAAATAGGAAAGGTGCCAGAAAGAGTCATTTCTCAGGGCTACAGATGCATCTGTTGGCCCGATAAAGTAATTGATACTGTTCTCATTAGCCAAGCCAAAAGCTCTCTGAAAGATGGTTATCTATTACAATGCATCTCTAGGATGAAAGAAAACTCCAGCATGCTTTTTTGCTGAGCATAAGAGAAACACTTTGCCTTAGAACTGTTGGGGGATATATTCTGACGTATAAAGGTCTAACATGAAATGAAACATTTAGAAAGAAAAGCAAACATGTGCATGCAGTCCCTAAAAAGAATCCATTTTAGAGGCAGCTTATCCAAGCAGGGCTTTATCCGTTTCAAACGACATTTTAAAACAATGGATTCAAGGACCGCTATGTTAGATTCTGCTTTCTGATTGGTCCAAGCACTTCAATACCTTAATTTATTTCTGCTGCAACTGTACTAAAGAGCGAGGCAGATCTATGAAGGAAGAGAAAAATAGAACCCAGATTTGTCAGTTCCAAAGCTTCCAAAATGAACACTGAAAATCCTCAAATATTGCTGGCTTTCAAAAGAGTTGTAGAAAAAAAAGAACAATTTATTAGAGAGAGAAATGGCCAATCCTGTTTCCCCAGGACCATGTTACAGTCATTTCTGGCTATGATGGCTATTGTGACTTGATATAAGACTCGGTTGTGATATGGCCAAAAGGCTACTATCACAATCCTTACAAGAGTTCCCATTTGACTACTTCACCAATTCTTCTTAGGAGCCAGAACACCCGAGTTCTGCAAATAGTCTCATCTCATCAGACAGTAATAATCAATAGAAATCTCAAAATGCTGGGTAAAGATAGCTGGGATGTTGTCTCTCTATCACGAACATTTAAAAAAGACTAAGGAAAATGGCCTTGCCAGAGAACTAATGCACTAATCTGGACACTCTGAAGGGAAAATAAAATAGAGACGGCAGAAGGAGGACCCTTCTGCACATCAGTGCATTTATGGGTGTTAGGAAAGGAAGGATGCAATCTGCGGGATTTTAAACAGAGAACTGACACAGAAAGTTAGACCTTAGCAGCAGAAAGATTTCAACAAAATATCCAGCTGGCAGGGCAGAGCTTGGGAGCCTCATTTAGGGTTGGATTTGATGAGCACTTCACCCTCCTTCCTACTGCATTAATAAAGCCTACCTGTGTTCATTTCATTTTCCCATAGGCTGGTGCGGCCTTTGACAGTCCTCCAAAGTACATACTGACTGAAGTTAATATTTTCTTTCTCCTACTCCTTTTCTCTCCAACCAACATTTACAAATAAGGGTAAGTAGCAAACTGTGCACAGAGTGAAATAGTTTTTCAAAGATAATTTTTAAAAAAGGAGTTTAATACAAGAAGAGGAGAGTTAACTGACTTTTCCAATTCTGCGGAGTAATTTTTGATAAAGTGACATATTACAGAGGAGGGAACCCACTCTGAAAGTGAAGAAAATTGGATGATACTGGGAAACACAATGGATTTAAAAGGTAGGAAACATAAATTTCCCACAACTCCATGCAGTGCACATCTCAAGATAAGAAAAAAGAAACAAACACCTAGGGTCTTTTAATTTCACTCATTTTGAGGAACTAGGGCTTAACTATAATAAAGAACATTAACACCAAGGAAATCATTTCATTTTTCCAAAGATACCGGCTGGGCCTACAAAATACATAGCTTTGCAAAATACCAAAATGGCATAACATGATTACAGGAGGAAATTATAGTCATCCATAATAAAAGTCCTTTTTAGTGGAGGCACACAATTTTCTAAAAGCATTTTGGACACCATAAGGAATGGTTTAATCAGCCAGTCCTTAAGTAACAAAATGAAGAGGGAAAAAAATGCATAAGGAGAGTACTTACTGCATTCATAGATCTGTTCCAGCTTATCCACAGAAGAAAGGGAGAAGAATTTGTAACCGGATTTACTACCAACAGCTAGGGACCTGGAAAAGAACCATCGAATTATTCTGAAAGGAATAATATGAAATTAAAATGCTGATTCCACATAGGCTGACACAGCTGACTTCAAAGGTAGCTCCCTGTATTCAGTATGCACAAATAACCGATATTATTTATCAAAAATTATAACAGCAAAATATTAATAACTTGAAAGTATCTACTCTTCTCAGGGCCAGTGGCAAAGATAAAAGAGAATGAAGGAGCTGGGGGAAGAAAATGAATGCATAGTCACAAAAAGAAGTGTGAACAATCAAGATAAATATAGATAGGTAGAAGAAGATGAAGAAAGACTTGCAAGAATGGCTGCACGGAGTGTAAGGTGACATAATGGAAAAAAGGGCTTCTCTGAGGATAACTTAGTGCTTCATTTCAACTACAAAGCCAAAGCTAAGTGCTGCATGATGGTTTTCCCACCCTTTCTGGACCCTGACCTGGCTTATCAGAACAGAGAAAAGTCTCCTTAAATAGAACTCAAAGAGCCAAACAAACTCTACCTGACTTTTCAAAGCAGGTAGAGAAGCAGCGTGGCTCACTGGAAAGAGCACGGGCTTTGGAGTCAGAGGTCATGGGTTCGAACCCCGGCTCTACCACTTGTCAGCTGTGTGACTTTGGGCAAGTCACTTAACTTCTCGGTGCCTCAGTTACCTCATCTGTAAAATGGGGATTAAGACTGTGAGCCCCACGTGGGACAACCTGATTCCCCTGTGTCTACCCCAGCGCTTAGAACAGTGCTCGGCACATAGTAAGCGCTTAACAAATACCAACATTATTATTATTATTAAAGTCCTTACCACTGCTGAAATGATTCCAATTTGCCACAGACATATTCAAACCCACCCTGCCTCACCACCCCGTTCAGGCAGCGAAGCTCTCATCGCCCTGTGTGTGGAGGAGAGATGGGACAGTAGAGTAAGGCTCCAGAGGCTCAGTGTCTTGGGAGCTTTCAGGCTAAGTCTGTTGACTGTGGCTGTGAACTACAGCTCTGATTTTATGACATATGTAGAGAAAAACATTAATCTTTAGTTACAATTAATCTACAAATGTTGCTGCTTTTTTTAAATAAAAAAGCCTTTCAGCATAATGAACCTAATTGTAAAAAAGTTTTTTGGGGGGTAGTCTGGGTAAATTAATGCCTGCAAAGTAAACTGGTGTTCTGAATAGATTAATCCATTGGTAAACAAGGATGAGTCAGTCGGTACTATTTATTTCAGCAAGACTTTTTACATTGTGAATCAATCAGTTGAGTAAGACAGAGATACAATGGTTCAAAAAGCTTGGAATCAGAAAGTAAAGGACCAATTTGGCAGGACTGCGCCTGCTCCAGACAACCTGTACCTCAACCCATACAGGAAAACTGCCTAGTGAGGAATATCACTGATATCAAAACACAGCTTTCTTTGAGCAGATCCTACATTCCAAGACATAACAATAAAGGAAAATGAAAGAAAACAAGAACAGGGAAGGAATCTGCATGTAAGACGAGGGGATAGGGAGAAGGAGTGACAGAATAAAGAAGGAACAAGTGAAATCCAATACACCTTGTCATCACAAAAACTGAGATCTGAGCTGTGCCACTGGCCTGCCTTGTGACCTTGGGCAAGGAATGTAATCTCTCTGTGTCTCAATTTCCTCATCTGTAAAATGGGGATAAGATAACTACTCTACCCACCTCTTACACTGTGAGGCCTGTGTGGGACAAATAACATGTCTGATCTATTTACAGCACTGTAAGTCATTTGCATTCAGGTTATGGTCATCTCAACTCAGCTACATTGGGTGGGACATATGAGGAGAATGAGTGACTGTAGGATACCCAAATAACTGCTGTATGGAAAGCTGAAATTGGGAAACAGAAAGCTAGGAGAATAAAGGAAACAACATTATAAAGGACATAGTGAAATAAAGCCTTAGACAAAGCTGCATCCCAGATGAAAACTGGGGGTCAACTGCCTATGATCAACTGGCAAGGCATACTGCTATCCTGAAAGGAGTGTCTCAAAATTTTGTAAAAAGTGAGAAATGAAGGGAGGAAAAGAGAAAACAGGCCTCGTGCTAAAAACATCAAACATGACAAGACGACAAGAGATCATTTTGGGGGGTACACAATGTGACCAGAATTGAGAGTCATTTGGTCTTTTCAGTCACACGTGCACTTGTAGGTGAATTTCACCATCAGTGTCAACTTTTTCAAATACCGTAGACAAACAGAAGCAGCAAGATCTAGTGGATAGAGTACTGGTCTGGGAGACCGAAGAACCTTGGTTCTAATCCTGGCTCTGCCACTCTTCTGCTGGGCAAGGTGCTGGGCACCTTGGACAAGTCATTTAACTTTTCTGTGCCTCAGTTACCTCTTCTGTAAAATGGGTGTTAAACTGTAAGCCCCACGTAGGACATGGATTATGTCCAATCTGATTAGCTTGTATCAACCCCAGTGTTTAGTGCAGTGCCTGGCACATAGTAAGTGCTCAACAAATCCCATAAATATATATTGTGTGTGTGTATATATATAAGTAGATATTTGCTTGTATCTAGCATAGTACTTGTCACAAAGTAAGTGTTCTATAAACAGCAGTACTATATTGCTATATACTGCTATAGTAATAGCAGCTATTACTACACAGCAAACAAGCTATTTGGTATGAGAATGATGAGGAATGATGGATGTTTCATGGAACACTGCATACTAGAAACACACATATATGTACACATACAAACATATATATAGTTGTCATTTGTATAATATAAATAAAAAGAACATGCTGCTAATGGGGAAGTCAATCTGCGCTTGTGTGTGTGTGAGACTGAAAAGACCAATGAGAGACCCACAGTACTGGCCGCATCACACACACACAAATGTTGACCTTTGTTGCATTGTATTGCTTGTTCCTGCAGAGTCTCATGCTATTTTCACTTTTGCCTCCTTATTTCAAGATTCAAATGCAATCTCTGATCCCCAAGAGGAACTGCTTTCCAGATTTCAGTGACTTATCTGTATCTTATGGCAGCGTGGCTCAGTGGAAAGAGCACGGGCTTTGGAGTCAGAGGTCATGGGTTCGAATCCCGGCTCCGCTGCTTGTCAGCTGTGTGACTGTGGGCAAGTCACTCAACTTCTCTGTGCCTCAGTTCCCTCATCTGTAAAATGGGGAGTAAGACTGTGAGCCTCACGTGGGACAACCTGATTACTCTGTATCTACCCAGCGCTTAGAACAGTGCTCTGCACATACTAAGCGCTTAACAAATACCAACATTATTATCTGTAGCAATTGATTCCCAGTTTTCAGCTGGGGTTCAGCGTTATCTGAAGATGTGTTTTACCAGGTCCTTAAACTGTTTCGTCTAGCTTTTTCACTTTCAGTTTCCCAATTTCAAATGGGTCAGTGTGCTGTCTGTCATTTCTCTGCCTAGGAAACAGAATTCTGTGACAGTGTTTAGTTCTGTTAATATAGATTTCTGATTGTGCATCTGACTTCCCTGGTGCAGGCTGATATACATCACTTCTTTTCCAGGCTTACTGTTAGTCCGTACTGCCCGACTGAATTCAAATAAATAGGATTCATATTATTTCCATGACATTAAAACTTTTGCCCCACATTATATCTGTTGTGCAAACCTAGTTTTTACTATGCTTGTAAATAGTCTATTAATTACTACTACAGTACGAGTTGCTCTACTAATGAACTCTTTGGAAAACAAAACTCTACATCACGACCCCCAGTTCATAAAAGGGGAGAAATCCCAACATTAGTAGACTGAGAAATGCAGGGAAAGGTGTAGACACCCCCTCTAAAATTAAGCTAAAGGCTGACCTTTTTCAAGCCCAATATTTCTTCCTATGCTTAGAAAATGGCTTTAAAAAAGTTTTAAACATAGTATTACGAATGTAATTTTAAAAGTTAAATTACATATGCACTTTCAATGTTTGGCCTGTTCAAAAGGTGGTCAAAAAGATGCAAGACCTTCCACATACCTTCGTCTTGATCTTCAAAACCCTTTGCCATTCCTGTCCTAAACCAATGTAATCATGTCAACTGTTATCCTGGTAAAGTCTTAAGAGACAAGGCAATGTATCCCACTAAACCATTACTCTGAGTTCCACGACTTTTGAATTTCCTCTTACTACAATTATCTCCTATTGATTCTTGGAAGAGACTATGAAGGGAGACACTCAAAACCTTTGAGACAGAGTTGGTAGAGACACCTTCCCGGCCCACAACTAGCTTACAGTCCATTCATTCAATCGTATTTATTAAGTGCTTAGTGTGCCGAGTACTGTATTTAGCTCTTGGGAAAGTACGAAGAGAGGGAGACAGATAATATAAATCAATTACAGATTGTATTTAAGGCCTGTGGGGCTGAAGGTGGGGTAAATATCAAGTGCTTAAAAGGGGACACAGAAGAGAAAGTGAACTGGGGAAAAGAGGGCTTATTTGGTGAAGGCCTCTTGAAGGAGATGTCTCCTTAAACCTCATAAGTGAAATTCTCAGGATGGTTTTTCATATATGAGTTATTAAAGACTTCACAAGAGGAAATTTCAGAAGAGGGAAATGAAAAATTAATATATTTAGGAAAACCCAGAAAGCAGAACCGCCTCGAGGGCTTCTATTAGATGACTTTTGCAGCACTAATTTAAACTTGGACTACTAAGTACTGTACCCAAGAGACTGGAATCTAGTTCTAACTTACAAAAGACAGTGAGTCCAAGTTC
Organism: Ornithorhynchus anatinus; assembly: GCF_004115215.2. NCBI lineage: Eukaryota > Metazoa > Chordata > Mammalia > Monotremata > Ornithorhynchidae > Ornithorhynchus > Ornithorhynchus anatinus. The sequence continues at coordinate 37,541,046 of NC_041729.1, forward strand.
TGCTTCCAATATTCCTCAACAGCTCAAAAAGTCTTCCCTTCATTTTTCTCAACAATTGAAAAAACATATAGAGTAAATTTATTTTTAGTTTCATTCTGAAAAGCTTAAAAAGGTATAATGGAAATAGCCTGGGAAGTTCAGTTGAGAAATAAGTGTTAACAACAACCTCAGATAAATCTCTCCTCATTTCCTTTACTTCTAATTTTCTTACATTTATCAACAAGAACATCGCTAATTTTGTTGATAATTGTGCTTATACACAAAGCTAAGATAAATGCATCCCATGTTCTCATTTCCAGTAGTATGATCAATTTTGTTTATCATATTCATGGATATGTCCCTGACATCCATAAGAGTTGGAAGCAGCACTTATCAACATATCTTTAAACTGTTGCTTTCTCCTACCCATAATTAATTTTAGTGTCTGACTGTCTCTACTAGACTGCAAGCTTGTAAGATTGTAAGGATCATTTCTGCTAACTCTATTGTACTCCCCCAAGACTTAAACATTCTGCTCAGCACAGAGTAAATGCTTAATAAGTACTGATTAACATGTTCAATGGCAAATTTAACCTCCCAAAATTTAAATTTATATTTGGTGAATACCTTGCTGTTTGTTGGTACATCTAACTTGTCTCAAAGCAAAAAGTGAATTCAGGATTTCAAATCTATACTGCAAAACTTGAGTCAGAGCACAGAACAATACTCAGTTCTTAATGAAATACTCCTATGCCGAGAGGGTTTAGGCCTTTTCTACAGATCCAGTTGAAAACAGCAAAAAATAAAAGCAGCACAACCAGTGAAGTCCACTGACAATTTTGGCAGATGTTCAGCAACACAGAAGATAAACAAAATGATTCAGGCTCTTGAGGGTAGAAATTATAAAGAAATAATTACTCAGATTCTGATTACAGAGCTAATGTAGACAGAAAAAAGGAAAAGGTAGAAGTGATGCAGGTTATGAACAGTTCTTCCTTATTTTTAAATCCCACAAAATCTAATGCTAGAATATTGAAAAATATGGCTTAAATCCATTGCTTACATAGACCAAATGAAATTGGCCCTGAACAAGTTGCCCAATCTGGAGAGAGTACATGAATATATATAACGAATATGGGTGACTGAGATGAACTCTACACAGATAAATATTCCCTGACCCTAAGATCTGATCTTTTCCTGGAAATTATAGGACTACAAAGCTATTTCCTTGAAAGAGATTTAAGGTCCTTCCACAGCCAGCTATTTTTGGATACCTTTATCAACTAAACAAATTAAACAAACCAGTTTCAAGACACAAACCCTAAAGCAAAGAAATTCAGGGGTAACAATGACTGACTACTTTCCATTTCTGAAAACAGACAGATGATTCTTTGGCAAGGTAGAAGCACAAGAAATGAAATTTTTTAACATCTTTTTCTTTTTTTTTTAAAGTACATGGCCTGAGAGAAGGAAAAAAGATGCAGGCCAAGAAACTGGAGACCACACCTCTAATTTAAACTTCAAGAAAAGGAAAAAGAATGCTTTGCCACTTATGTATTTTCTTTTGAACTAAATGATGAAATTGGTGAAAAATGGTAGAAGAATCTGAATTTGCTATCTAACTCTTCAAAAGTGTCTTAATGATTATGAATGATAATAATAATTGTTATTAGTATGGTATTTAAGTGCTTACTACATGCCAGGCACTGTTCTAAGTGCTGGAGCAGATACAAGATGATCAGGTTGGACACAGTCCCTGTCCCAGACAGGGCTCACAGTCTCTATCCCCACCTTACAGATGGGGGAAATTGAGGCATAAAGAAGTCAGGTGACTTTCCCAAGGTCACTCAGTAGACAAGTGGCAGAGCTGGGATTAGAAGCCATGACCTTCTGACTCCCAGGCCCGTGCTCTACCCACTAGGCCATGCTGCTTCTAACATGTAACATGTCAGCCAGGATATACGGTAATAATAATGCTATGTTTTAAGTGCTTACTATTGGAGAAGCAGCGTGGCTCAGTGGAGAGAGCACGGGCTTTGGAGTCAGAGGTCATAGGTTCAAATACCGGCTCTGCCACTTGTCAGCTGTGTGACTGTGGGCAAGTCACTTCACTGTGCCTCAGTTCCCTCATCTGTAAAATGGGGATGAAGACTGTGAGCCCCACCGGACAACCTGATTCCCCTGTGTCTACCCCAGCACTTAGAACAGTGCTCTGCACATAGTAAGCACTTAACAAATACCAACATTATTACTATGTGTACCAAGCACTGTTCTAAGCGCTGGACATGTATGTGTTTCTCACTCGACTCATCGATGACTTCAATTTTTACCTTCAGCAGGATTTGAAACATGCTATTCCGCTGGTGGAATTTCCATTATTATTAACAATTTTATCCTCAAAGCTCAACTGAAACCTCACCTCCTCCAAGAGGTCTTCCCTATCTCCCCACTTTTTATCCCAACTCCCAATTCAGCACTATAATTCCCACAACCCTGTAGACTTATGTACATATTTTTATACACTATAATGTGTCTTAATAATAATAATGTTGGTATTTGTTAAGCGCTTACTATGTGCACAGCACTGTTCTAAGTGCTGGGGTAGACACAGGGTCATCAGGTTGTCCCACGTGAGACTCACAGTTAATCCCCATTTTACAGATGAGGTAACTGAGGCACAGAGAAGTGAAGTGACTTGCCCACAGTCACACAGCTGACAAGTGGCAGAGCCAGGATTTGAACCCATGACCTCTGACTTCCAAGCCCAGGCTCTTGCTTCTCTTGTCTTCTGTCTCCCTTGCTAGATTGTGAGTTTCTCTAGAGCTGTGACCGTGTCTTCTAACTTTTTTGTTCTCTCCCAAGAACTTAACAGTGTTCTGCACACAGTAGGCACTCAATGAATACTACTGATTTCATCGGCATCCAATTGTCCAGCTTCCAAATTCCCTGTTCTGAAACACTACTTTTAATGTCCCTCGCGGCATCTCACTTCTCTTTTCTTAGAATGTGCTTACATAGCATTTCCAGTCATTTCACAACTGCAGCAAGTGCATTTCTTCCCAACTTCCAATAGTGCCCAAAGAGAAATCCAGGAGCTAACTCATTTTAGGGGAAAATGAAAATTTAATTTTGAAATGTCTACTTTTTGAATTCCACTCATTGGGATAAACCCAACCCAAGGACCAGCAATTACTCAAGATCCGGCCAAATGACACACTCCTCCTCCACCCTCACATCATTTCCTCTTACTCATTTGTCAAAATGACCCTCCTCCTCCCTTCTCAGCTCCCTAACTCATCCTTCCCTTCTTTAAAAGCCTCATCCCTTAACCATGCTCAGTAGAGCCTGATAAGCTAACCTGCATAGATGCAAAAGAGCATCATCCCTCCAATTTGGGTGGATTTTCCCTCCCACTCCTCCTAACTCTGTGGGTTTGTTTCATCAGACCTTTCCTCTCTCTTCACTCAACTCTGTGGCATCCTCTCAAGGAATTCCGATGCGCACTTAACCCCACACTTCTCAGCGATCCCTTCATCCTCCCTTTCTCTGGTTCTGTCCCAAAGATAATACCTTCCCCTCAAATCAAGGGAAACGTTGGTTGCTTCTTGCCTTTTACATATCTGAAATGCAAAGTCAAAAATGCAGGGAGGATTGTAAGCTCCTGGAGGGCTGGGATTGTGTCTACCAAATTCCCATGAGCTTAGTACAGTGCTCTTCATACATTAAGCCCTCAAGAAATACCATCTACCACAAACAAGGATTCACACACTGAGCTCCTGAAGATGTCAAACTGTGAAGCAACGTGGCCTAGTGGATAGAGCATGGGCCTGGGAGTGAGAAGGTCCTGGGTTCTAATCCCTGCTCCACCACTTGTTTGCTGGGTGACCTTGGGCAAATCACTTAACTTCTCCGTCCTTTGGTCACCTCATCCTTAAAAAGGGAATTACTACTGTGAGTCCCATGAGGGACATGAACTGGGTCCAACCTGATGAGCTTGCACCTACCCCTAGGGCTTAGTACAGTGCCTGGCTCATAGTGAGCGCATAACAAATACCATTTAAGAAACTGGCAGCTCCAATGAAAAGATGGGGCTAAACTGGATAGGAAGCAAGTACCACTGGTTAGTGGCACTGAGGAAATGCTCTCCAGTCCTCCCCCTAAAAAATGTCACCTTCCCAGCCATTTAGGTCATCTCACTCCCCCAGGAGAAGAGACGTGATTGAAATGCAATAAGGGGCGCCTCCATGACCTCTGGGGCACCTCTCCTGGCTTTGGTCCTTTGGTTACCTCATAGCGTATAAAAATATGTACATAAGTCTACAGGGTTGTGGGAAAAAGGGGATTACTACAGTTGGACATGAACTGGGTCCAACCTGATGAGCTCGCACCTACCCCCAGGGCTTATTACAGTGCCTGGCACATAGTGAGTGCATAACAAAGACCATTTAAGAAAGAAACTGGCCGCTCCAATGAAAAAATGGAGCTGGATAGGAAGCAGGTACCACGGGCTTGTGGCACTGAGGAAACTCCAGTCCTCCCCCTAAAAAATGTCACCTTCCCAGCCATTTAGGTCATCTCAGCCCCTCAGAAGAAGAGATGTGATTGAATGCAATAAGCGGGGGGGGAATCTCCATGACCTCTGGGGCACCTCTCCTTGCTTTGGTCCTTTGGTTACCTCATCCTTAAAAAGGGGATTACTACTGTGCGTCCCATGAAGGGCATAAACTGGGTCCAACCTGATGGGCATGCACTTACCCCCAGGGCCTAGTGCAGTGCCTGGCACATAGCTCGTGCATAACAAATACCATTTAAGAAGAAAACTGGCAGCTGCAATGAAAAAATGGAGCTGGATAGGAAGCAGGTACCCCTGGCTTGTGGCACTGAGGAAACTCTCCAGTCGTCCCCCTAAAAAATGTCAGCTTCCCAGCCATTTAGGTCATCTCACCCTCCAGAGGAAAAGAGATGACTGAATGCAATAAGGGGGGTGTCAATGACCTCTGGGGCACCTCCCCTTGTTCTGGTCCTTTGGTTACCTCATCCTTATAAGGGGGATTAATATGTACATAAATCTAATTGTGGGAAAAAGGGGATTACTATTGTGAGTCCCATGAAGGACATAACCTGGGTCCAACCTGATGAGCATGCACCTACCTCCAGGGCCTAGTGCAGTGCCTGGCACAGAGTTCGTGCATAACAAATACCATTTAAGAAGAAAACTGGCAGCTGCAATGAAAAAATGGAGCTGGATAGGAAGCTGGTACCCCTGGCTTGGGGCACTGAGGAAACTCTCTCCAATCGTCCCCTTAAAAAATGTCAGCTTCTCAGCCATTTAGGTCATCTCACCCCCCAGAGAAAGAGAGGTGATTCAATGCAATAATGTGGGTCTCCATGACTTCTGGGGCACCTCTCCTTGTTCTGGTCCTTTGGTTACCTCATCCTTAAATGGGGGATTAATATGTACATAAATCTAGATGTGGGAAAAAGGGGATTACTATTGTGAGTCTCATGAAGGACATAACCTGGGTCCAACCTGATGGGCATGCACTTACCCCCAGGGCCCAGTGCAGTGCCTGGCACAGAGGTCGTGCATAACAAATACCATTTAAGAAGAAAACTGGCAGCTGCATTGAAAAAAATGGAGCTGGATAGGAAGCTGGTACCCCTGGCTTGGGGCACTGAGGAAACTCCAGTCGTCCCCCTAAAAAAAGTCAGCTTCCCAGCCATTTAGGTCATCTCACCCCCCAGAGGAAGAGAGGTGACTGAATGCAATAAGAGGGGGGGGTGTCCATGACCTCTGGGGCACCTCTCCTTGGTGTCCCCGGGCCATCGTCCTTCAGGCCCCTCCACACCACGTGAGGGGGGAGGCTGAGGGAGGGCTGAGGGGTGACCAGAGGCGAAGCGACGAGAGCCCCTTTCCCGCTGAGGGCTCCGGGCCCGCCTTACGTGTTGTCCTGGTTGAAGTTGGCGAAGAGGAGCTGGTTGGAGCCGGCCTCCCCGCTCTGACTGGCGAGGTTCATGGCTGGGAGGGGGGAGGGGGCCTGTGTCCCCCGCCCGGGAGGGAGGACGAGCTCAGGGGCGGCTCCGGGCCCGGCTGGTCTTCGTCTCCTCAGCGGGGACCGAAGCTCTCCGCTCCCGCCGCCTCATCCCTCCGCGTCTCTTGTTTACGCCGCCGCCGGGAGCCTCCCCGCGCGCATGCGCCGCCCCTCCCCCCCTCCCGCGAGGCACGCGACGCCGCTCGCGCGCAGGCGCGCTGAAGCACCTCCCAGGCGACCCCGCCCTCCTCCCCGCGCGCGCGCCGCCGGCTCGGGAACCCGCGCACGCGTGATAGGGGAGACGACGCCGCCGTTTCTCCAGCAACTCCGCCACCGGCCTTGCGCCTGCGCACCAGAGCGGGGCGCTCGCCCCGTGTTATTTTAGGCTGGGCTGGCTTGAGGATCTTCATAGTGGCCTTTGTTAATAGTAATAAAACTGTATTGGTATTTGTTCAGCGCTTACTATGTGCACAGCACTGTTCTAAGCGCTGGGGGAAATCCCGGTTCTGCCAGTTGTCAGCTGTGGGACTGTGGGCAAGTCACTTCACTGGGCCTCAGTTCCCTCATCTGTAAAATGGGGATTAACTGTGAGCCTCACGTGGGACAACCTGATTACCCTGTATCTACCCCAGCCCTTAGAACAATGCTCTAATAATAATACCAACACTATTCTCCAGAGTCATTCATTCATTCAATAGTATTTATTGAGCGTTTACTACGTGCAGAGCACTGCTCTAAGCGCTGGGGGAGATCCAGGGTCATTCATTCATTCAATAGTATTTATTGAGCGCTTACTATGTGCAGAGCACTGTAGTGAACGCTGGGGGAGATCCAGGGTCATTCATTCATTCAATAGTATTTATTAATGTTAGTATTTGTTAAGCGCTTACTATGTGCAGAGCACTGTTCTAAGCGCTGCGGTAGACACAGGGAATCAGGTTGTCCCACGTGGGGCTCACAGTCTTAATCCCCATTTTACAGATGAGGTAACTGAGGCACCGAGAAGTGAAGTGACTGGCCCAAAGTCACACAGCTGCCAAGTGCCAGCGCCGGGATTCGAACCTATGATCTCTGACTCCAAAGCCTGTGCTCTTTCCACGCTTACTATGTGCAGAGCACTGTACTGAGCACTGGGGGAGATCCAGGGTCATTCATTCATTCTATAGCATTTATTGAGTGCTTATTATGTGCAGAGCACTGTACTGAGCGCTGGGGGAGATCCAAGGTCATTCATTCATTCATTCTATAGCATTTATTGAGCACTTACTATGTGCAGAGCACTGTACTGAGCGCTGGGGGAGATCCAAGGTCATTCATTCATTCATTCTATAGCATTTATTGAGCACTTACTATGTGCAGAGCACTGTACTGAGCGCTGGGGGAGATCCAGGGTCATTCATTCATTTATTCAATAGTATTTATTGAGTGCTTACTATGTGCAGAGCACTGTTCTAATCGCTGGGGGAGATCCAGGGTTATCAGGTTGTCCCACGTGAGACTCCCAGTCTTCTTCCCCATTTGACAGAGGAGGGAACTGAGGCCCAGAGAAGTGAAGTGACTTGCCCACAGTCACACAGCTGCTAAGTGACAGAGTCGGGATTCGAACCCATGACTTCTGACTCCCAAGCCTGCGCTCTTTCCACTGAGCCACGCTGCTTCTCGATAACGTTGGTGTTTCTTAAGCGCTTACTAGGTGCCGACCACTGTTCTGAGCGCTGGGGGAGATAGAGGGAGAAGCAGCGAGGTTCAGTGGAAAGAGCACAGACTTGGGAGTCAGAGGTCATGGGTTCTAATCCCGACTCCTCCGCTTGTCAAATGTGTGACTTTGGTCAAGTCACTTCACTTCTCTGGGCCTCAGTGACCTCATCTGGAAAATGGGGATGAAGACTGTGAGCCCCATGCGGGACAACCTGATTACCTTGTATGCCTTCCCAGCGCTTAGAACAGTGCTTTGCACATAGTAAGCGCTTAACAAATACCACCATCATCATCATTACAGGGTGCTTAGTACAGTGCCCTGCACATAGTAAGTGCTCAATAAATAGTATTGAATGAATGAATAATCAGGTTGTCCTACGTGGGGCTCACAGTCTTAATCCCCATTTAACAGATGAGGGAACTGAGGCCCAGAGAAGTGCAGTGACTTGCCCAAAGTCACACAGGTGGCGGAGCTGGGATTAGAACCCATGACCTCTGTTCCTAAACCCGTGATCTTTCCACTGAGCCCCACTGCTTCTCACTTACTATGTGCCAGATACTGTACCAAGCACAGAAGTAGATATAAGTTTATAATAATAATAATAATGTTGGCATTTGTTAAGCTCTTACTATGTGCCAAGCACTGTTCTAAGCGCCGGGGTAGACACAGGGTAATCAGGTTGTCCCACGTGACGCTCACAGTCTTCATCCCCATTTTACAGATGAGGTAACTGAGGCACAAAGAAGTGAAGTGACTTGCCCAAGGTCACATAGCTAAGTGGCGGAGCCGGAATTAGATCCCATGACCTCTGGCTCCCAAGCCTGGGCTCTTTCCATTGAGCCACGTTTATCAAGTTGGACACAGTTCCTGTCCCACATGGAACTCACACTCTTAATCCCCATTTTGCAGATGAGGGAACTGAGGCCCAGGGACTGTGTCAAACCCAATTCGCTTCTATCCACCCCAGCACTTAGTGTAGTCCCTGTCCCACATAGGGCTCATAGTCTCAATCCCCACTTAATAATAATGTTGGTATTTGTTAAGCGCTTACTACGTGCAGAGCACTGTTCTAAGCGCTGGGGTAGATACAGGGGAGTGAGGTTGTCCCATGTGAGGCTCACAGTCTTCATCCCCATTTTCCAGACGAGGGAACTGAGGCACAGAGAAGTGAAGTGACTTGCCCACAGTCACACAGCTGACAAGGGGCAGAGTCGGGATTGACAGATGAGGGAACTGGGGCACAGAGAGGTTAAGTGACTTGCCCAAAGTCACACAACTGATAAGTGTGTGGAGCCCAGGATTAGAACCCACAGCCTCTGACTCCCAAGCCTGGGCTCTTTTCACTAAGCCATGCTGTGCAGTCTGGCCCTCATCAGGGACACGTTCCAAGGTGGCAAATGAAGCCGTATCTCTCCTCTCGCACCTATGGGAGGTAAGGTGGCAGTGCGGCTTAGTGGAAAGAGCACGGGCTTTGGGGTAAGAGGTCACGAGATCGAATCCAAGCTCTGCCACTTGTCAGCTGTGAGACTGTGGGCGAGTCACTTCACTTCTCTGGGCCTCAGTTACCTCATCTGTAAAATGGGGATTAAGACTGTGAGCCCCACGTGGGACAACCTGATTCCCCTGTGTCTACCCCAGCGCTTAGAACAGTGCTCTGCACATAGTAAGCGCTTAACAAATACAAACATTATTATTATCTCCCTCACTCACCATGGGAAGTGAAGAACCTCAGTCAGAAACAGTGTAGCCTACTGGAAAGAGCATGGGCCTGGGAGTCAGAGGGACCTGGGTTCTAATCCCAGCTCTGCCACTTGATTGCTTTGTGACCTTGGCCAAGACACTTGACTTATCTGTGCCTCAGTTTCCTCAACTCTAAAATGGGATTCATTCATTCATTCACTCAATAGTATTTACTGAGCGCTAACTATGTGCCGAGCACTGTACTAAGCGCTTGGAATGTACAATTCGACAACAGATAGAGACCGTCCCTGCCCAGTGATGGGCTCATAGTCTAAACGGGGGAGACAGACAGCAGAGCAAAACAGAACAAAACAGAACACAAGACAACATTATCAAGATAAATAGAATCAAGGGGATGTACACCTCATTAACAAAATAAATAGGGTAATAAGTAATATATACAAATGAGCACAGTGCTGAGGGGAGGAGAAGGGGGAAGGGGGAGGGGAGCAGAGGAAAAGGGAGGCTCAGTCTGGGAAGGCCTCTTGGAGGAGGTGAGCTCTCAATGGGGCTTTGAAGAGGGGAAGAGAGTTAGTTTGGCAGAGGTGAGGAGGGAGGGCATTCCAGGACCGCGGGAGGACGTGGGCCAGCGGTCGACGGCGGGATGGGCGTGAATGGGGGGCAGTGAGAAGGTGAGCGGAAGAGGAGCGGAGTGTACGGGGTGGGCAGTGGAAAGAGAGAAGGGAGGTGAGGTAGGAGGGGACAAGGTGATGGAGAGCTTTGAAGCCAAGAGTGAGGAGTTTTTGTTTCATGCAAAGGTTGACAGGCAACTACTGGAGGTTTTTGAGGAGGGGACTGACATGCCCAGAGCGTTTCTGTACGAAGATGATCCGGGCAGCGGAATGAAGAATAGACTGGAGTGGGGAGAGACAGGAGGAAGGGAGATCAGAGAGGAGGCTATCGCAATAATCCAGTCGGGATATTATGAGAGCTTGTACCAGCACGGTAGCAGTTTGTATGGAGAGGAAAGGGCGGATCTTGGCGAGAGACTGGCAGGTGTTGGTGACGGATTGGATGTGTGGGGTGAATGAGAGGGCTGAGTCAAGGACGACACCAAGGGCCTATGAGACGGGAAGGATGGTCATGCCGTCCACAGTGACAGGGAAGTCAGGGAGAGGACTGGGTTTGGGAGGGAAGATGAGCTCAATTTTAAACATGTTGAGTTTTAGGTGGAGGGCAGACATCCAGGTGGAGACGTCAATACCTCTTCTCCCTCCTTCTTGGACTGTGAGCCCCATGTGGGACAGTGTGTCCTACTAATTGATCTGTAGCTACCCCAGTGCTTGAAACAGTGTTTGACATATAGTAAGTGCTTAGCAAATACCCTTTTCTTTTTTTAAAAGAGGAATAGAGTGCTGCTAAGTCCAGTAAGGAAGCCAGGGCCGAGGATGCAGCCAGTCCAAGTGGAAAGAGCTAAGGGAAATGAGGACACTGGAGCCCCGCAGTCCAGCAAAGGAGCTGCGGTAAGGGGACTTGAGCTTTTCTAGAGGAGCTGAAGTGTTCCCTGAACAAAAACCCATGGCCTAAATTCCCTCTTTATCCTCCGTTCTGGAACCTCAATCAAAGGTCTTTCTGTTGGGTGTTGGTACACAATAAATATTAACTGTTGCCAAAATAGGAACAAGTAGCAGGTTAGCAGTGTCATAATAATAAAATAATAATTATGGTGCTCTTAGTATGTGCCAAACACTGTTCTAATTGCTGGGGTAGATACAAGTTAATCAGGTTGGACATAGTCCCTGTCCCACATGGGACTCACTGAGTAAGAGAGAGTAGGATTTAATCCCCATTTTAGAGATGAGGTGAGTCACAGAGAAGGCCAAGGTCGAACAGGATACATGAAGCAGAGCTGGAATTAGAATTCAGTGCCCTGATTCCCAGGCCCATGCTCTATCCACTAGGCCATGCTGCTTTTCATCTTCTGGAATATATTCCTGAATGTCCAATCTAAAGATAGTTGAGTCCTTACTCTTGAGGCAAGCTGAGGCTGACCTACCTCTAGAAATGTATGGCCCAGAGCAAAAAATTATTTTGGGATATTGAATTTCCATGGGGCTGAGGGTTGGAAGGTGGGAAGGGGAGGGCATATAGGTGGAGATATTGCAGAAACCAGCAAAAATTATAGTGCTCTTCACCTCTGATTTTGGGGTCCCTCAAAAGCATGGGATTCAGTCCTGCAAACTAACCCCACAAGAATTCTTGATCTTATTGAGCTGATTGGATCACCGGAATTAGAAAAATATTTTTTTCATGTAAAAACTAATTATCCAATCACTAGTATTATTGTGCACCAAATGAGTGTAGAATACTGTACTAAGTGCTTGGGACCTTAAGGAGTTTACTGTCTAATGGAAGAGAGACACAAAATAAATTACAGATAGGAGGTAGGAGTGTTTAAATAGTAAGAGCATGTGAATCGATATGCACAAAAGCGCTACGGAAGGATGTGAGTGCTTAAGTGCTGAGGTGACGCAAAAGGCAAAGCAGATAATTACTGGGAGAATGTGACTTGGGAAAAAGAAAAACGAACTGGGGAAAATCTCCTGGAGGAGGTAAAATTTCAGACAGGCTTGGAAGATGGGAAGAGCTGAAGCCTGGTGTATTCAGGGGACTTCCAAACAGGAGGAAGAATGTGAACCAGAGGTTGGAGGTGGGAGAATTGAGAAGGAGGCTCAGTGAGAAGGTGTGTTGGGAGGAACAGAGTGGAAGCTGGGATGAGGTAGGAAGCAAGAGTGGATAGGAGAGAGGGGGAGAAAGAGAGAGAGAGAGAGACAGAAAGCTAGTTGAGGGAGTCCCTTAAGATCAGTTACCAGCAGTTTCTGCTTTAATAAGGGAAGGAATGGATAACCATTTGAGGTTTCCAAGGAATGGAATGACATGTGCAGAACATTCTAGAAAAATGATCTGGGCAGCACATAAAGTATGAACTGGAGAGGAGAAGCAGGGAAACCAGGGAGGAAGATGATCCAGAATATGACAAGAGGGGCAGTGTGACCTAGTGGAAAGAGCACTGACCTAAGAATGAGAGGACGTTTTAATCCTAGCTCCGCCACTTGTCTCATGTGTGACCTTGGGCGAGTCACTCAACTTCTCTGTGCTTCAGTTTCTTCATCTATAAAATGGGGATTTAGTACTTAGACTGTGAGCCCCTGTGGGATACATGGACAGCATCCACCCTGATGACCTGTATCTACCCCAGAACTTAGTGCTTGACACATAGTAAACACTTAACAAACACCATTTTTCCTAAGGGCTTGGATGAGTTATAGTGGCTGGAGAGGAAAGGGTGGAGAAAAATGCGGTAAAATGTGGATACAAATCTGGCAGAATTTAGAAATAGAACGAATGTGTGAGTTGGAAGAGCAAGGACTCAAGACTATGGGCTTTGAAAGCAGGGAAGATTGTTATTATTAACTGTGATGGGAAGGTTAGTTGGAGGAAAGGGTTTGGGAGGGAAGATGAAGAGTTCAATTTTAGATATGTTGAAGTTAAAGTACCAGTGGGAAGTCCTGAAGGCAGAGAAAATTACAAGATTGCAGGTGGGAAGAAGGGTCGGAGCCTTTGAGTTCCGTTTGAGAGCCATCCTTCTCATAGGAGTGAAAGTTGAAGCCATGGGAACAGGTGAGTTCCTGAAGGAGTGAGGATAAAGTGAGAAGACTAGAGGAATAAGGAAAAGAATGGATAAACAATTTGAGATTTCCAAGGAGTGGAAAATATGAGTAGAATGTTCTAGAAAAATGATGATGGTATTTGTTAAGCACTTACTACATGCCAGGCACTATAATAATAATAATAATTGTGGTATTTGTTAAGCATTTACTGTGTGCCAGGCACTGTACCAACTGCTGGGGTAGATACAAGCAAACCAGGTTGGACACAATCCCTGTTCCACATGGGGCTCACAATCTCAATCCTCATTTTACAGATGAGGTAGCTGAGGTACAGAGAAGTTACATGACTTGCCCAAAGTCACACAGCAGACAAGTGGCAGAGTTGGGATTCAAGCCCTTGACCTTCTGACTCCCGGGCCTATGCTCTACCCACTATGTCCTGATCTGGGCAGGGGAATGAAGTATGAACTGGAGATGGGAGAGGCTGGAAGACCAGAGAGAAAGTCTAGCCAGAATATGACATGAGGAGCACCATGGCCTAGTGGAAAGAACATGGGCCTGAGTCAGAGGACCTGGGTTCTAATCCTAGGTTTGCCAGCTGCCTGCTGTTTGATCTTGGGCTAGAGCTTTGAAGGCCACCCAGAGTTGGGAGTGAGAGTCATTAGAGAAGTCAATGAAAGAGACTGATAAAAAACGGCCAGAGAAGTAGGAGGAAAAACCACTAGGGAACTGTGCAATTGAAACCAAGATTAGATAGTGTTCTCAAGAGGAAGGAGTGGTCCACAGTGTGATATATTGCAGAAAAGTCAAGGAGGATTGATATCATGACCATTAATTTTGGCAACGAAGAAGTCATTGGTTATCTTGGAGAATATGGTCTTACCCAGTTCATGTATGTTAAGAACATATATATGCCTCCTGAAGCAACCAGATAGTATTCTATATCAAAGATTATACAAAGAGTTGCATATTTCCAGAGTTGATAAAGTTAAGAAAAGTAAGACGCCCCAATCAGCAAAGGGTTGGCTTAGGATTTTGGCTGCAATATAAGCCTCAGGAAAGTCAGATATATTCTCTTAGATATGTGAGAATCCTTCAAAGATGAAGCACTGAGGTTACGAAGCCAATCAGTTAGGAGGAATGTGTCACCTGAAGCTAAGGGTTAAATTATAAAACTTGGCTGGGTTTATCTTAGGCCAAGAAAGGGTATATTCTGACGGCTTGGGGGAATGAAATCTAGGAGGAAGCTGAGAAATCAGAGGAGCAATATAGGAATAGATTAGTGAGGGTTTCATATATGTGTTGAGTGTTTTTATTTCACCATGAAGTCACTTTGATGTATATATAAAGAAAACACTGCTGACTGTGAAGTTCATCTTTTAAAAAAGTGCATATGTGATTGAAAGGGCCAATGCAGGAGCCACAATTCTAGCCACACTGGGGACACAAAGGAAATGATTCCTTGTTGAACCTAATGTTTTTAGTGCCCCCACCTTATTTCCTTTTGCTTCCTTGTCTCTCTTTGCCTATAAAGCCTTTTGCTCAAAAAGAGCCACTGCCTTCTTGGTGGTGGTGTGCCTTGCTGGTCTATCTTCAGCAACTGACTCCCAGGGCATGGCAAAACTAAACCTCGGAAAATGCTGCATCCTAGCTGAAAACTGGAAGTCAATCTTAGTTCAGGCAGACCAACTTAAGATGTTGCACATGACAATATGCAGCACTTACGGTATTTTTAAGTTTACATCATTTTTCAGTTTTGATTTTACGAAACTTGCTTACTTTACGGCAGTAGCTCTAGGGCCGTGGCGATGGAGCGCAGGAAAGGAGTCATGGGAAAAAGGGGGAGACAGTTTTAGGCAGGAAAACTTAGGGAAGTGAGGGGTTGAGTGCAAAGGGGTAGGGGATAGGATTAATCTGCTTCCCAGGTGGAGTCACCAGGGAGAGTGGTCAAGTCCATTTTACTTCCGATGAAATGAAATTTGGCGACCTTATCATGGAAGCTCTCTGACCCATTATAAATGCATTTAAGTTGCCAGCGCTTAAAACAGTGCTTGGCACATAGTAAGTGCTTAACAGATATCAATATCATTATTATTATTGTATTATTCATCTACAATTGATTGGGCAAACATTTGAGAGATTTTACTAAAAATAAGGTGACCAGGAAACAGACCCAATAGGTAATGTTTCTGTGAGAAAATTAGTTCTAGCTTAACCTTTTGATTTATGACACAGTTTTCTGGAGCCAGTTGTGCTTAGAAATCAGAGAAATGCTTGAACCGAATTTTGGGATGAAATGATATAATCTTAATGACACATTCTAGTTTTGTGTTGGATTGGGAGACTTGTTTGTATCAATAAACTCCCATGCAAATAGTATATAAGCAATAATAATTGTGATATCTGTTCAGCACTTACTATGTGCCAATCACTTTACTAAGCGCTGAGGTGGTTACAAACAAATCAGGTTGGACAAGGTCCTTTCCCCCATGGAGCTCAAAGTCTTAATCTCCCTTTTACAGATGAGGTAACTGAGGCACAGAGAAGTTAAGTGATTTACCCAAGGCCACTCAGCAGACAAGTGGTGGAGCCAGGATTAGAACCCAAGTTCTTCTGACTCCCAGGCCTGTGTTCTGTCTACTAGACCATGCTGCATGCTGCTTTTCTAAAGAATTGCACCCAATGTGGGGCACGAACCCGTAACTCTGAGCAGTGTTGGCCTACTATGGCTATGGGGCCTCAACTTGTCCATTATGGACAAGGGGAAAAATCTAAGATCCCTTACTCCTCCTCCCATCTGGTGTCTACCTCTTGGTGACTTTGGTGCTCCTTAGCCTCTCTCTATCCAAGAGTGAGCAGGGGATATATGGGAAAAGCATGGCCTAATGACAAGAGCGAGGGCTCTGGAGTCAGAGGATTCTAATCCCGGCTCCACCAGTTGTCTTGCTGTGTGACCTTCGGTGAGTCACTTAACTTTTCTGCGCTTCACTTACCTCATCTGTAAAATGGGGATTAAGATTGTGAGCTCCATGTGGACTGTGTCCAACCTGATTACCTTGTATCTACCCCAGGGCTTAGACCAGTGCTTGGAACATAGTAAGCACTTAACAAATACCATTAGTATTATTATGAAAAAGGAAATTTCTTGGGATTTTGCTATTAAAACGTTGGTATTTGTTAAGTGCTTACTATGTGCAGAGCACTGTTCTAAGCGCTGGGGTAGATACAGGGTAATCAGGTTGTCCCACATGAGACTCACAGTTAATCCCCATTTTACAGATGAGGTAACTGAGGCACAGAGAAGTTAAGTGACTTGCCCGCAGTCACACAACTGACAAGTGGCAGAACCGGGAGTCGAACCCATGACCCCTGACTCCGAAGCCCAAGCTCTTTCCACTGAGTGGTTGGAATCTCCAGGATCAGGTTTAATCGGGGAAGAATTAGAGCCAATAGCTAGCAGATTTTAAAATTCCTGTTGGTTTCATTTATTCTGCTATCTTTGTTCTCCATTATTACAGATAGCCAAGAGTTAGCTATGTGGAACTGTGTATACGAGGCTCTTAGCTACTGACTTCTGTGTGACCTCCAGTAAATCACTTAACCACCCAGTGCCCCAGTTTCCACCTCTGTAAAGCTGCAAACTACTTTACAGGGATTTTTGTAAGAATGAGCTAATGACTTTAAATCCCTCTGAAAAAGTAAAGAGTTGCATAAATGTTTAAATTAATGTTAGTAGAGTTGGGTGAGACTTTACTGATGTAACACTTCTTGAAACCCTCAGATAAAAGACTCTGAAATGGCTGAGAAGTGGTGGCGTTTACTAGCCAGATGGCTTTAAAGAATGTATTGTTGTTGGGGGTTTTTTGTTCATTTTTTTAATAAAAAACTCTTTGTGAGATCCATACATTACATATATTTCTGTTTCATACAGAGGCAGTGTTGGGTTCTTGTTTTCTTGTGTGCCGAGGCTTTGGGCTCAGAATGCTAATTTTTACTCTGTTCTACATGAATTTGATTGGTATTCCATCCACCAGCCCTCTAACTCCAAATATATGAGCTAACCTAATGTTTTCAAATCTAATATTAAGGGCACTGTACACAGAATGGCATTTGAAAGTGGATTAAATCACAGGCAGATAATAGCAGGCAGTGCACTGGGTTGAAGAATGATTGCCCTAAAGTTATCGTGATGGTCTCTACTCTCCCTACACCCTTCTTTTCAGAATTATGAGTTCTGTAACAATAATAATGATAATAATCATGGTATTTGTTAAGTGCTTACTTTGTCCCAGGCACTGTGCTAAGCACTGGGTGGATACAAGCAAATTGGGTTGGATAGGGTCCCTGTCCCACAGAGGGCTCACAGTCCTAAACCCCATTTTACAGATGAGGTAACTGAGGCAAAGAGAAGTGAAGTAACTTGCTCAAAGCCACTCAGCAGACAAATGGTGGAGCCAGGAGTTGAAAGAGCACGGGCTTTGGAGTCAGAGGTCATGAGTTCGAATCCCAGCTCTGCCACTTGTCAGCTGTGTGACTGTGGGCAAGTCACTTAACTTCTCTGTGCCTCAGTTACCTCATCTGTAAAATGGGGACTAAGACTGTGAGCCCCATGTGGGACAACCTGATTCCCCTCTGTCTACCCCAGCGCTCAGAACAGTGCTCTGCACATAGTAAGCGCTTAACAAATACCAACATTAACCCATGACTGTGACTCCCAGGCTAATGTTCTATCCACAATGCCATGCTACTGTTGTACTATTGTCCCAGATCCAGTGTTTGTCAGAAACTGCCATTTCACCTGATATTGTAAAAATTAGTGGATGACTGTGAAGCATTTTGCAAATATAAAACACTGTAGAAATATAAGTCCAATATGGGACAGACACCGCGTCTGAATTGACTATACTGTATGTACCCCAGTTCTTGGCACATAATATGTGTTTAATGAATACCACTATTATTATTATGCTTAACAATTGAAAATGAATATCAATCAATCATTGGTGTTTATTGTGCACTTATATGAGCAGAGCACTGTACTAAGCACTTGGGAAAGTACAATTCAAAAATACTGTGAGACATAATTCCTTCCTTCAAGGAGTTTACAAGCTAGAGGGGAAGACAGACATTGAAAAAAATTGCAGTTAGGGAAAAGGGCAGAATATAAGGATATGTACAGAAGTGCTGTGGGGCTGGAAAGGGGTGCGTATCGAAGTGCATAAGAGTGATATGGTGTGGGAATGAATAAAAGTTCTTAAGGAGTAAAGATCTAAGTGCATAAGCAATACAGAAGGGAGGGCAAATAGGTGGGGAAGTTAGGGAAGAACTCTTGGAGATGTGATCTTAGGAGGACTTCGGAGATAGGAAGAGTGGTGGTCTGTAGATTATGAAGCAAGAGGGTGTTCCAGGTTAGAGGGAGGACATGAGAAAGGGTCTGTTGGTGAGAAAGAGAAGATTAAGGTACAGTGAGCAGGTTGGCACTGGAGGAATGAAGTGTGCAGCTTGGGTTGTAGTGGGTGATTACCAAAGTTAGGTAGGAAGATTGATTTCTTTAGAATTGATGGCAAGGAGTTTTTGTTTGATATAGAGAGGGATGGACAGCCATTGGAGGATTTGAGGTGTGGGGAAACTTGGACTGAACTTGTTTTTAGAAAAATGATCCAAACAGCAGAGTGGAATGGAGTGAGGAAACACTTGGGGAAGAGAGGTCAGCGAGGAGGCTGATGCAGTAGTTGAGGTGGAATCTGGTAAGTGCTTCGACCAGGGTGGTATAGTTTGGATGGAGAAGAAGGGGTGGATTCTAGAGATATGTGAAGGAAGAATAAAAAAGGTTTGGTGACAGATTGAGTAGGTGGGTTAAATGAGAGAGATGAGTCAAGGAGAATGCCAAAGTTATGGGCTCGTGAGGAACAGGAGGACAGTGGTGTGTTTAAAGTTATGAAAAAACATGGGGAGGTCAGGGTTTGGGCATGAAGATGAGGAGCTCTGTTTTGCACATGATACAATTGAGGAATCAGTATGGGATAGCCAAGAAGAGATGTCCTGAAAGCAGGAGAAAATGCAAAACTACAGAGAAGGAGAAAGGTTGGGACTGGAAAGTCAGATTTGGGAACAAATAAATTTTTCAAGGGAATGTGTCTGGGGTCGGATGGACCTGGGTTCTAATCGTGGCTCTGCCACTTGTCTGCTGCGTGACATTGGGTAAATCACTTAACTTCTCTAATAATAATAATGTTGGTATTTGTTAAGCGCTTACTATGTGCCGAGCACTGTTCTAAGCGCTGGGGTAGACACAGGGGAATCAGGTTATCCCACGTGGGGCTCACAGTCTTAATCCCCATTTTACAGATGAGGTAACTGAGGCACCGAGAAGTTAAGTGACTTGCCCAAAGTCACACAGCTGACAAGTGGCAGAGCTGGGGTCTGCCTCAGTTATCTCATCTGTCAAATGAGGATTAAGACTCTAAGCCCCATATGGGACACGGACTGTGTCTAACCTGATTAGTTTAGCCATAAAAAAAAATAGGCAAGGACAATGTCAGTGAAGCCAAGGATCAATAATTTTTCCAGGGAAAAGGGGTGATCCATAGTGTCAAAGGCAGCTATGAGGTCTAGGAGGATTATGATGGAATAAAGGATGTTGGATTTGGCAAGAAGGAGGTCACTGGTGACCCTAGAGAGAGCAGTTTCCTGGAGTTCAGGGAGTAGATGTCTGATTCCAGGTGTCAAGGAAAAAATTGGAGGAGAGGAAGTGGAAGCAAGGCATGTAAACAGCTTGCTCAAGGGGGTTGGAAAGGAAGGGTAAGAGAGAGATGAGGTGATAACTGGGGGGGGGGGGGGGCTCTGTGAGGTCAAGGCAGGGAATTTTTTTTAGGATAGGAGATAGACAGATATGTTAAAAGGCAATGGAGAGTCATTGGAGAGTGAGCAGTAGAAGATGGCAGTCGGATGGATGAAGAGAGGGGGCAAGTGTTTTAATAAGGTGTGAAGGGATGGGTTAAGAAGTAAAGGTGGAAGGCGGAGATTTCAAGAGGAGACAAGAGGTCTCCTCTTGAGATTCTGTCTGGGAAAGATGAGAGAGTCCAAAAGAGGGCAGGAGGAGTGTGGTGATAGAGAGGCAAGGGGGCAATTTTAGTGAGATCACCCCTAATAGTTTCAATTTTATCAATGAAATAGGTGGCAAGGTCATTAAGGGCAAGAGATGGGGGAGGTGGAGAAACAGGGGGTTTAAAGAGGGAGTTACAAGCCCGAAACAGCCAGTATGGACAAATGGACTTGGGAATCAGTAAGGGTGGAGAAGTATCGTTGCTGGGCGGAGAAGAGGGCAGAGTTACAGCCGGTGACAATGAGTTTGAGATGGATGAAATCAGCCTGGTATCTAGATTTCCGCCAGCGCAAAAATGGAGGAAACATACTATGGAGGTGATCCAGGGCTGCAGATTAGTTGTATGAGATCAATGAAGAAAGGAGGGATCAAAGGAGTTGAGCTCAGTGGAGAGGGAGGATTTGAGGGTGTGGATTTGTGCATCAAAAGAAGGTAGGTTGGGTACCAAGAAATGAGTTATGAGGCTTGGCATAATTGGAGGGGGTTGACAGATTGGAGGTTTCTCTGGAGGAACAGGACAGTTTTACGAGGACACGGGTGTGTGGGAGTGAAAGCAGATGAGGAGGTTTTGGTCAGAGAAAGGAATTTCAAGGTTAGTGAAGTTAGAAATGTTGAAAGAGTGTGTGTGTCCAAGTCGGTGAGTGGGTAAGGTGGAGTCGAGTAGGAAGTCTGAGGTTTGAGCAGTGAGGTGTAGCCGGAAGTGAGAAGTGAGAGGAAGGAAGTGAGAGACAGGAATGAGAGAAATAGATATTTGATTGATTCATTAAAGCCAGTTTCTCTCTGTCAATCTGTTTGAAGCCGAATCAGCTTTAGCTAAGAATGGGCCGGAATTTTAAGACAGTATTGGAAATATTTTAATACCTTGGAGCAAACCTGGATGAAAGTGCAATTATTTACCTTCCAGCAGTTTTTAACATATTGACAAGTTCACTGGCCAATAATAATGGATCTGCTTGCTCAGCAGATTAAGGTTGATTGTGGTCTAACCCTTTTAGGACAGCTTGGTGAAAGATTAGAGGCTAAGTTTCTTTTCCCTCTGAACGTTCAGGAGATGTCAGCAATCCATTCAGCCCATAAATTTACCCTTGCTAAAAGACCACAATATGTCACCCTCAATGCTAGCCTGCTGAAGGGTTATGGAAGATGGCAAGTCAGCAACTGAGCCCTTCTAGAGTCCTGGGGCCAATTTTAAGAGAGGAATTGGGGAAAGAGAAAGACAAGGAGATTCAAGTACTTCACTCTACCTGGCTGGATTTATTTGACTGCCATCTGAGAAGGAACAGAAAACATCACAGTCAACAACTGTCAGGTAATCAGGCAAAATTACCCAACAAATTTTTGGGCTGCTTCAAATATTTGCCTGCCTTGAAGGAGGAAAGACCACGGGCCTTGGAGTCGGCACACCTGTCTGAATTCTAATCCCAACTCTGCCACTTGCCTGCTATGTAACCTTGGGCAAATCATTTCACTTCTCTATGCCTCAGTTACCTCATCTGTAAATTGGGGATTAAGACTGTGAACCCCATGAGAGTTCTTCAAAACCCCTTCTTCCCCTCTTCAAAACCCTACTTAAAACTCACCTCCTCCAAGAGGCCTTCCCAGACTGAGCTCCCCTTCTCCCTCTACTCCCTCTACCACCCCCCCCTTCACCTCTCCGCAGCTTAACCCTCTTTTCCCCCCATTTCCCTCTGCTCCTCCCCCTCTCCCTTCCCATCCCCTCAGCACTGTACTCGTCCGCTCAACTGTATATATTTTCATTACCCTATTTATTTTGTCAATGAAATGTACATCGCCTCGATTCTATTTAGTTGCCATTGTTTTTACGGGACGTTCTTCCCCTTGACTCTATTTATTGCCATCGTTCTCGTCTGTCCGTCTCCCCCGATTAGACCGTAAGCCCGTCAAACGGCAGGGACTGTCTCTATCTGTTGCTGACTTGTTCATTCCAAGCGCTTAGTGCAGTGCTCTGCACATAGTAAGCGCTCAATAAATACTATTGAATGAATGAATGAATGAGAGACACTATGTCTAACCCCAGCACTTAGTACTATACGTGACACATAGTGTTTAACAAATGTCATTAAAAAAATACCTATGCTTAGCCCCTAAGCACTTAGGAACTTAATAAAAATAATATTGGTATTTGTTAAGCGCTTACTATGTGCCAAGACGGTTCTAAGCGCTGGGGTAGATACAAGGTAATCAGGTTGTTCCTCGTGGGGCTCACAGACTTAAGCCCCCTTTTACAGATGAGGTAACTGAGGCACAGAGAAGTTTAGTTACTTGCCCAAAGTCACAAAGCTGATAAGTGGCAGAGCCGGGATTAGAACCCACCACCTCTGCCTCCCAAGCCCTTGCTCTTTCCACTAAGCCAAGTTGCTTCTCACCTCATCCTGTTACATACCACATCCCCTTCCCTCACAGCAATTGGGTACATGTCCTTCTACTTGATTTCCTCCTCGCCTGTAATTTATTTAAATATCTGTTTTGCTGACTATATTCTAAGTTACTTGAGGATAGGTATCATATCTACTGATTCCACTGTACTCTTCCAAGTCCCAGTGCTGATGAAGAATGCAAGTTCATGTTTTACTAAATTCATATTTAGATCTCTACTCTCATACCTTCAATCCTTGCTCACACTGTTTTCCCAGCCTGGAAAACAGGCTGGGAAATGCCTACCCCTTGCAAATCCACCGGACTACAGCTCTCTCCATCCACAACCTCCAAAAAATAATTTCCAATTAATTTCCAACACCTCATTTGTGTCAGACCAGGACCTATCCATAGCATTTACATAATATTTCCTATCCTCAAAACTTACCTCTACTATATTTGTATATTTAAATTCATTTCACTATTTTATCTTGACATATTTGTGCTATTTTCTGTTTGACCTTATTCTTTCTCTTGCTCCCTCTATTTGTAAATTATTTCTATCTGTCTCCAAAAGTACATTATAAAATCCTTGAGGGTAGGGAAGTGTGTTTTCTATTGCCCTTTCCAGGAGTGCTTAGCGCAGTACTTGACACTCAGTCAATCGATCACTCAGTGGTATTTATTGAAAGCTTATTATGTGTACTAAGCACTCGGGAGTTCTTTGCCCATAACGAGTTTACAGTCAGTACTCAACAACTTCTCTAGACTGTAAACTCCTTGTGGGCAGGGATGATGTCTATCAATATTATTTTGTACTCTCCCAAGCATAAGCATTCAATATATAATTGACTGAAATATTATGGCTTAATTGATTTTCTTTTTTGGATCCTATCAGGAAATTTCAGATCAGATAATGTCATTATCTCACCAAGAAGCCCATCCTTTCTTCTTTACAATTTGAAACGAAATGCTCCTTGTGGGCAGGGAACATGCCTTCCAATTCTGTTGTATTCTACTCTCCTGAACACTTAGGACAGTGCTCTTCACACAGTAAACACTCAATAAATACCATTGATTCAATGAAATGCCTCAAAAGTTGCTAAGGAATACAAGGTGTAGCTGGATTGTCTAAAGTATTTAGCCTGGCGAAATATGATCACATTGAGAACTATTGTTTTAAGTTTGATTTTTTTTTTTTACACTTTCACTTAAAATGACTGTATTTACTAGGAATACAGGTGCCCAGAGGAATACAAAACAAGGGGAAGTTCCCAACATTCATTCAAGTGTATTTATTGAGCACTTACTGTGTGCAGAGCACTGTGCTAAGCTCTTGGGAGAGTACAATACAACAATAAACAGATACATTCCCTGCCTTCAATTTACACTATGCAGATTTTCCAGCCCATCTCTATTAACATTTCCTTGGTTGGCTTAGGGAACAACTCATTTTCATATTCATGATTAACTATATGTTTTATCTAAATATATTTCTGAATACTTAGTTATTTGTTCAGCAGTCTTTTCCCAATGTGTTTGGACTTTTTCCTCCTTTATCTTTGCTCTTCCTTCAGCTTTCATTCATCAGTCAATAGTTATTTGTTTCACTATCTGTAATTTTTTTTGTCCGTCTCATCCATTAAATGGTAAGTTCCCTGAGGGCAGGGAATTTATGTCTTAATAATAATAATGTTGGTATTTGTTAGGCGCTTACTATGTGCAGAGCACTGTTCTAAGCACTGGGTAGATACAGAGTAATCAGGTTATCCCACATGAGGCTCACAGTTAATCCCCATTTTGCAGATGAGGTAACTGAGGCACAGAGAAGTTGTGACTTGCCCACAGTCACACAGCTGACAAGTGGCAGAGCCAGGATTCGAACCCATGACCCCTGACTCCCAAGCCCGGGCTCTTTCTACTGAGCCACGCTACTATGTCTTGATATTGCTGAAGTCTCCCAAGCTCGTATTACACTACATTTATTGAATACATTCAGTAAATGCCATTTATTGAAGTAGGTATTTAAGGAAAAAAAATCCACGTTTTTTGTGATCTGGTCCGTCACAGAGAATTTCCTACATACATTTTTGAAACAAACAAGTTGATGGCCAAGTGATTGAGGCGATGGACTGCTAGTCCACTGTGCTCTGAAAGCATGAGTTCGAATCCCATCCTGGTGTAATTTCACTAGAGAAGCAGTTTGGCTTCATGCATAGAGCTCAGGCCTGGGAGTCAGAAGGACCTGGATTCCATTCCCAGTTCCATCACTTGTCTGCTGTGTGATCTTGGGCAAATCACTTCACTACTCTGTGCCTCAGTTCCCTCATCTGTAAAATGAGGATTAAGACTGTGAGTCCTATATGGGACAGGGACTGTGTCCAACCTGATTAACTTCCATCTACCCCAGCACTTAGTTCTGTGCCTGGCACAGTAAGTGCTTAACAAATGTCATAAAATACTACTACTAATAATAATGTTGGTATTTGTTAAGCGCTTACTATGTGCAGAGCACTGTTCTAAGCGCTGAGGGAGATACAGGTTAACCAGGTTGTCCCACGTGACGCTCAAAGTCTTCATCCCCATTTTCCAGGTGAGGGAACTGAGGCACAGAGAAGTGAAGTGACTTGCCCACAGTCACACAGCTGACGAGTGGCAGAGCCGAGTTTAGAACCCATGACCTCTGACTCCCAAGCCCGGCCTCTTTCCACTGAGCCACGCTGCTTCCCAAAAGGGAGGGAGTGGTAAGTCAATCTATCAATAGCTTAGCGAATGTATTGAGATGATGTCTACTGTCTGCCCCTTGTCAGCTGTGTGACTGTGGGCAAGTCACTTCACTTCTCTGTGGCTCAGTTCCCTCATCTGTAAAATGGGGGTGAAGACTGTGAGCCTCACGTGGGACCAACTCATTCCCCTGTATCTACCCCAGCGCTTAGAACAGTGCTCTGCATATAGTAAGTGCTCTGCATGTAGTAAGCGCTTAACAAACACCAACATTATCATCATCATCATCATCATCATCATTATTATTGTCATTAGATTATGCAATAACATAACATTATTAATATAATGTCATATGACAATATTATATTATTATTAATAATGTGGTATTGTTAATAATATAATATTAATAACATTATAAAATTAACAATATTATAACATCATAACATTAATGTCATTGCTATAATGGAGAAGCAGCGTGGCTCAGTGGAAAGAGCATGGGCTTTGGAGTCAGGGCTCATGAGTTCGAATCCCAGCTCCGCCACTTGTCGGCTGTGTGACTGTGGGCAAGTCACTTAACATCTCTGTGCCTCAGTTCCCTCATCTGTAAAATGGGGATGAAGACCGTGAGCCCCACGTGGGACAACCTGATTCCCCTATGTCTACCCCTGCGCTTAGAACAGTGCTCGGCACATAGTAAGCGCTTAGCAAATACCAACATTATTAATATCATTATATCATTATGCAATAATATAACATTGTTAATATAATGTCATACAATAATATTATATTATGAATACGATGGTATTATAATAATATTATAATCTTATTCATTATTATTATTGTTATTATTATCAGTGTGTTCTTCCAAGTGCGTAGCACAGCGCTCTGCGCATAGTGAGCACCCAGTTACCAGTGCTGATCGATCGGCGTTGCCTAAGGTTTCGGTCCTGTACACCGCTGCAGTTCCTCCTTTTACCACAGGAGGTCGCCAGGGTTTTACCCATCCAACACACTTGCCATCATCCCAAATCTTCAGGTTGGGTAAATAATGTTGGTATTTGTTAAGCGCTTACTACGTGCAGAGCACTGTTCTAAACGCTGGGGGAGATACAGGGTCATCAGGATGTCCCACGTGAGGCTCACAGTCTTCAACCCCATTTTCCAGATGAGGGAACTGAGGCACAGAGAAGTGAAGTGACTTGCCCACAGTCACCCAGCTGACAAGGGGCAGAGGCGGGACTCGAACCCATGACCTCTGACTCCCAAGCCCGGGCTCTTTCCACTGCTGCTTGTCTATACAATTAGTTAATTTCCAAATCGTCATAATTGTACATCCGGAATTAACATCTTTTCCCATCCCCTCTTCCCCCAATACCCTCAGCAAAAAATGGGACTAATTTGACGTGAAAACTCCAGCATAAAAGCTGGACACAACCTCACTGTTGGCAGGGAAGGTGTCTGTCATATTCATTCGTTCCATTCCATCGTATTTATTGAGCTCTTTCGGGGTGCAGAGCACTGTACTAAGCGCTTGGAAAGTACAGTATAAAGAGGGACAATCGCTGCCCACAACGGGCTCACAGTCTGGAAGGGGGGAGACAGACATAATGATAATAATAATAATGTTGGTATTTGTTAAGCGCTCACTATGTGCAGAGCACTGTTCTAAGTGCTGGGGTAGATACAGGGTAATCAGGTTGTCCCACATGAGGCTCACAGTCTTAATCCCCATTTGACAGATGAGGTAACTGAGGCACAGAGAAGTGAAGTGACTTGCCCACAGTCACACAGCTGACAAGTGGCTGAGCTGGGATTCGAACCCATGACTTCTGACTCCCGAGCCCAGCCTCCTTCCACAGAGCCATCAAAACAAGTAAACAGGAATTAATTATAAATAAATAGAATTTTAGATATGAATAAATTGAATTATATATATGAATAGAATGATAGATTATTGTTGTATTGCAGTCACCGAAGTGCGTAGTAATAATAATGTTGGTATTTGTTAAGCGCTTACTATGTGCAGAGCACTGTTCTAAGCACTGGGGGAGATACAGGGTAATCAGATTGTCCCACGTGAGGCTCACAGTCTTAATCCCCATTTTCAGATGAGGTAACTGAGGCACAGAGAAGTGAAGTGACTTGCCCACAGTCACACAGCTGACAAGTGGCAGAGCCGGGATTTGAACCCATGACCTCTGACTCCCAAGCCCGGGCTCTTGCCACTGAGCCACGCTGCTTCCAAGTGGGATGGGGACTGTGTCTGACCTGATTACCTTCTATTTACCCCAGCACTTAGAACAGTTCCTGGCACAGGGAGCATTTAACAAATACCATTAAAAAAAAAAAGCAGAGCTCAGGCCTCGACACTCCCTGAGCATCTTCCTCCCCAGTGCTCTGCCTGGGGACAATAATAATAATAATTATGTTGGTATTTGTTAAGCGCTTACTATGTGCCGAGCACTGTTCTAAGCGCTGGGGTAGACACAGGGGAATCAGGTCGTCCCACGTGGGGCTCACAGTCTTAATCCCCATTTTACAGATGAGGGAACTGAGGCACAGAGAAGTTAAGTGACTTGCCCACAGTCACACAGCTGACAAGTGGCAGAGCCGGGATTCGAACTCATGACCTCTGACTCCAAAGCCCACGCTCTTTCCACTGAGCCAGGCAACAGTGGCCAGGGGCCAGCCAGAGGGCTTGCTCGCCCCTGCAGGGCTACCGAATGGCACCTGGAAGGGGAATGCAATGTTCTAGAGCAACTGGGAGCTCAGGGCTCCCCTGAAGTGCTTAGGTGGGCAGCCATTTTTTTAATGGCATTTGTTAAGCATTACTGTGTCCCAGCAACTGTACTAAGCGCTGGAGTAGATACAAGATAATCAGGTTGGACCCAGTCCATGTCCCCTATGGGGCTAACAAGTCTTTTCCCCATTTTCAGGAAAGGTAACTGAGGTACGGATTAGGGCACAAGAAAGGATGATTGGGAGAAAATATATCTATAGAATGGCTATGAATTGGAAACGACTAGACGGCACTTGATAATAATAATGTGAAACACAGAGAAGTTAAGTGACTTGCCCAAGGTCACACACGACAAGTGGCAAAGCCAGGAACAGAACCCAGGTCCTTCAGATTCCCAGGCTCGTGCTCTAGCCACTAGACCACGCTGCCGTTACAGTATGCTCCAGGCATGACGTAATTCCAGAGCAAAGCAACGACATCATATCGGGCCGGAGGAAGTGGCAAATTTACCCCTGCCTCAGAGCAGCCAAACCTTTGAAGCCAACCCATCAGTCAATCAATGGTATTTATCGAGCACTTACTGGGTGCAGAGCACCATACTAAGTGCTTGGGAGAGTACAGAATAACAGAGTTGGTCAACATAATCCCTGCCCACAATGAGTTTGCCCTCTTGAAGGAGCAGGTGATGCGATCCTGAGGGAGTCCATGGGCTTGGCCACTCTCCCATAGATTCAGAGAGCCAATCTTACCGTGATTAAGGTTGCTGATACTTTGGGCTAGGATTCCCCACCACTGGCTGGAGGCCGACCACTTCTCTGGGGCCCAGTTTGGCTATTTTTATAATAATGTTGGTATTTGTTGAGCGCTTACTATGTGCCAAGCACTGTTCTAAGCGCTGGGTTAGATACAAGGTAATCAAGTTGTCCCACGTGGGGCTCACAGTCTTCTCTGCTGTGAGAGTCTGATCCCCTGTGTTTTAGGTGAGCTCCTTCTGGTTTCCTCTAGTCTGGGGTGAATTTCTGCACTACTGGCTACAAGGGTCCTCTTGAATTCCTCATTATTGGACCAGGAACCTCTTATTTGGCTTAGTTGAAATCAATTGTATTTATTGAGCACTTACTGTGGGCAAAGCACTGTACTAAGCACTTGGGAGAATGTAATAAAACAGAATTGGTAGACACGTTGAAAAGAGCCTGGCCCCGGCGTTCAGAGGACTCGGTTTCTAATCCTGGCTCTGCTATGTGACTTTGGGGAAGTCACTTTATTTATCTGTGCCTCAGATTCTTTATCTGTAAAATGGAGATTAAATACTTATTTTCTCTCCTACTTGGATAGTGAACCCCTTTGCAAGACAGGGACTGTCCAAACTGATTATATTTTTTTCTACCTCAGTGCTTAGTACAGCCTTTGGCACGTATTAAGCACTTAATGAATACTACGATTTTTTTTTTTGGCCTATTTACTACTCAGAGGCCATGGTGATAGAGGTGTGATTATGTAAAATGGTCCAACAGCAAAAAATGTCCATGTTACACTATTTTAAAACATACTGTGAGAAAGTCATTAATCAGACTGCCAATGTTACATAGTCTGACCTATACTTTCCTCTTGTTCTTTCAAAAATAGGCTTCTTAACTGTGCTGGGACAGTTCTGATTTGATCTATAGAGTCCCCAGGTGTGTGGTATAAGAACTTTCTGAGTTAATTCTGATAATTTTAGCCGATTCTTCCACATGACACATCAAGCTAAGGAACTAGGATCTGGGACTTTGTAACTATTTCAATTTAATAGCCACACCCAAATGACAGTTATCGGTGATTTGCTGCCTACTTTGTAGGGCGTTCCACAAGGGGAGGCTCCCAGGGCCAGTTCTTTTAAATACTCCCAGTTCTACCAGAACTTTACAGCATGACTTTTGGAAAGATCACAGCTACAGAATTCGGAAACACTCTTCCAACGATGCGCATCTGTGTGGATACAGTCCGACGCTGTAGCGGAAAAAATGATTTTGTGCAAATGTGTCTGAATGATGTCGGACACAGGGCACTCTAATACGAGTCTTTCTTAATGCAGGATCATTCAGAAATGTAACCCCTAAAGTAAAGGATTGGGTGTATCTTTCCAATTGATGACCTGCATGAAGGCACTGAAAACATTGCTTATAAAATTTGCAGCAAGAATAATCATCGTGTTATTTGTTTACTGTGTGCCAAACACTGTACTAAGTGCTGAGTGTAGATACAAGATAATTAAGTCATATTATCCCTGTCCCTAATGGGGGCTCACAGTCTAAATAAGATGGAGAACAGGTATTGTATCCCCATTTTACAGATGAGGAAAGTGAGGCATAGAGAAGTTAAGTGATTTGCTCAAGGTCATTCAACAGGCAAGTGGAAGAGACAGGCTTAGAAGCCAAGTCTTCGGATTCCAACCCGTGTCCTTTCCCCTAGGTCACCCTGCTTCCCAACAGATAGTAGCTGAAAGACAATTCAGAGTGACAATAAGTTAAAAAAATGCACCTGGAAAAAAATGATGAAATTCAATAGGGCCAAGTTTGGCCTGAATTAAGGATGAAACAAGTGCAGACTGGGAGACTGGATAAGCCCAAATAGACCAGAAGAAGCCTTGGGGGATGCAACTGACCATAAGACAACTATAAAGGAGCAGTTTGGCCTACTGGATAGAGCATGGGCTTGGGAATTGGGAGGCCTGGGAGTTGGCAGACCTGCGGTCTAATTCTGGCTCCACCACTTGCTTGCCGGGTAGCCCTGGGCAAGTCACTTCACCTCTCAGTGCCTCAGTTTCTTTCCTCTCCTTAGACTATGAGTGCCCAAATGGGATAGGGACTGTCTGCTTATATCTACCCCAGCACTTAGTATAGTGCTTGGCAATCAATCAATCGATCGATCATTCAATCATATTTATTGAGGGCTTAGTGCATGCAGAGCACTGTACTAAGCATTTCAGAGACTACAATATAGCAGAGTTGGTAGACACGCTCCCTGCCCAAAAGTTTGCAGTCTAAAGGAAAGTACATACTGGCACATAGTAAGTATGTAATAAATACTCTGATTACAATAAATCAGTTGTATTTATTGAGAGCTTATAGCGTGCAGAGCACTGTACTAAACACTTGGGAGAGTACAATATAACAGAGTTGGTAGTAACATTCCCTGCCCACAGTGATGAGTTGGCAATCTGGCATTATTAATTTAAAGTCAACACAACCCTGGGAAAACTGGGCAAGAGCAGGCAAGAGTTGGGAAGAAATCCTTCCACCTTCCAGTGTCCGCTTCATGGGCTAGAACTTAGCTAGACCACTGAGGTCAGTTTTGCCTCACCACACTTTTAAGGAAGAATGTGGAAAACTGGAGAGGTGTCAGAGAAGGAGAGCAAAAATGATTAAAGGGATGGAAAATGGATCCTGTGAGGAAAGGTTAAAGCAGTTGAGGGATTTTTTTTTTTTTTGTAGCCAGGAGATGAGAAGACTGGGTGGGAGAAAGTGCATAATTTAAATATCTTTGAGTTCAAGTAGGGTTTTTATGAGGAGGGTGCTGTTCTCGAGATCCCCTGAGGACTGAAAATTAGGAAATAAACCAAAATTAAAATGGGAATAATTAATTCCACTGATTGTTAGAATCACAAAATGCTGGAAAGGGTTCCATCCCTGGAGCTCTCTGAAGGAAGGATAGATGACAATTTGTCCTGGAAGGTCAATCAATCAATGGTATTTATTAAGTGCTTACTGTATGTAGAGCACTGAACTGAATACTTCGGAGAGGACGGTGCAATATGAGAAACAATATGGCCTAGTGAGAAAGAGCATGGGCCTAGAAGTCAGACGCCTGGGTTCTACACCAATGCTCTGCCAATTGCTTGTTGTGAGAACTCGGTCAACTCAATTTCTCTGTGCCTCAGTTTTCTCAATTGTAAAATGGAACTTAAACATTTATTCTCCCTCCTACTTAGAATGTGAACCCCAAGTGGGACAAGGACTGTGTCTAACCTAATTAACTTTTATCTACTCCATACATTAAGCACTTAACAAATGCCATAATAGTAATAAGACCGATAGGCATGATCCATGTGTTCAAGGAGTTTACAATCTAGTGAAGTCATTCACCTGCCCAAAGCCTTGACCAAGTGAGATCTCTCCTAGCTTAATGATTCCATATTTTCTGAGACCTGTGAAATTTTCACCAGTATTCCTTGGTTGCTCATATCTCCCAACTTTCTTCCCCTTTTTCTTTTCTCTTCCCCATCTCCTCTCATTATTACTGCTAACACTTATTAAGCTCTTACAATGGGTGATAGGTACTGGGGTAATTATATTTCAAAAAATTAAAATAGGTCCCTCGTCTCTGCCTCAAAAGTAGCTCATAAGCTAAGTAGGGCGGACGAACACAGAGAACAAAAGAATATAATGCGAACAACAGTGGAAACAAGTTAAAATTCGATGGTTCAATTCCCAGAGAGAGCAGTATAAAGATTCAACAGGCTTTGGAGAGAAAGGGCCCTAACCTCCACAGTGTTCTAGAATTTGCAAAATATGATTTCTATCTCCCTCCGTTGGGAGTGGAGTTTGGCTCCGACTGTGTTAGGTGGGGGGGGGAGGGGGGGACGGGACTGCTCTGGCCATCAGATGACCCTACCTGTCAGTAAATCTGGTAATCAATCCGTTATATTTATTGAGCGCTTACTGTGAACAGAGCACTGTACTAAGAGTTTAAGAGGGCACAAAAGAATAGGTAGACATGAATCCTGTCCTCAAGAATCATTCACTTCAGTGGGGGAGACAAGTGTTAAAATAAATAACTGGTAGGGGAAGCAACAGACTAACAAAATATGTATATAAGTACTAAGGGGATGGAGATAGGGTGAGTACTAAAATGCTTAGAGGGTGTGGACTCAAGTGCAAAAATGAGCAGGGAGGGAGGGTAGGTTGAAGAGATGAGAAGTTAGGGAAGACTCCCTAGAAGAGATAAGATTTAGACTGCAAACCCCCTTTAGATTTATGGACAGGGATTTTATTGTATTCTCCCAAGTGCTTAGTACAGTGTAAGCACTCAATAAATAATACTGATTGACTGATAGTAGCTCTTTGAAGATGGGGAGAGTGGTGGGTTTTTTTCCTCCTTTGGTATTTGTTTACCACTTACTATGTGCCAAGCACTGTACTAAGCATTGAAGTAGATATGAGATAATTGGGTTGGACACAGTCCCCATCCCACATAACTTCACAGTCTTAATCACCATTTTATAATGAGGAAACTGAGGCTCAGAGTAGGTAAGTGACTTGCCCAAGGTCACACAACAGACGTGCTGATGAGAAGCAGCATGACCTAGTAGAAAGAGCATGGGCCTGGCAGTGAGAGGACATGGATTTTAATCCTGGCTCTGCCACTCATCTGCTGTGTGATCTTGGGAGATTTACCTAACTACTCTGGGCCTCAATTACCTCATCTGTAAAATGAGGATTAAGACTCTGAGCCTTATGTGAGAAGGGGACTTAGTCCAAACGGATTATCTTGTGTATACTCCAATGCTTAATAAGTGCCTGGCACACTGTAGGTGCTTAACAAATACCAAAAAATAAAAATAAATAAATGGCAGAGCCAGGATTAGAACTCATGTCATCTGACTCCCAGATCTGCTGCTTCACTGGAGTCACTCTTGGTCTGTCAGATAGGAAGAGAGAAGGAGATCCAAACAGGAGAGAGGGTGTGAGCACGGGGTTGATGGAGAGAGAGGTGAGAGTGAGGCACAGTGGGTGGGTTCATGTTAGAGGAGTGAAATGTTCAGGCTGGGTTGTAGTGGGAGAAGAGAGAGGACAGAGAGGAAGGAGATTAAGGAAGGATACTGATAAAGGGCCTTACAGCTGCTGATGAGGTGCTTCTTCTTGATTGATTGATCAGATGGGCAACCATTGGAGGTTTTTGATGGTCGGTAAGACATACAGAACGATTTTTTAGAAAAAATAATTGAACAGCAAAGTGAAGTATTGGCTAGAGAGAGGAGTGGCTGGAGGCAGGGAGGTGAGTGAGAAGGCTGATGCAGTAGTAAAGACACGATATGACACATCTTGGACCAGCATGGTGGCAGTTCGGATGGAGGGAAAGCAGAATTTGACTGGTTGATTGATTTGTAGGTTGAAAGATATCTGAGTCAAGAATAAAGCCAAGGAATGCTCATTATGGGCAGAGAATGTGTCTGTTTATTGTTGTACTGTATTCTCCCAAGCACTTAGTACAGTGGCTCATCACAAAGTAAGCACACAGTATGATTGACTGACTGACTGACACTTATTTTGTACAGAACCTTGTACCAAGGACTGCATAAGGCACCTCCACAGGGCTAGGCACTGAACAGAACGGACATCCAGGGGAGTTTGTGCCCAGGAGAGAAGGTGTGAGCAAGAGGTCACTGATGAGAGGGGAGAGTGAAGCCCAGTGAGTAGGCTGCTGTTGGAAGAACGTAGTAGGTGGGCTGGGATGTAGTGGGAGGGGAGTGAGGATGAGTACGAGGGAGATGATTGAGAACTTCCCCCGAATCCTAGTGATCGTGAGGCCCTGCTGTTCCTGGGCTCTGCCAGCCATTCTGTAATCTTTCATTCTCTTCCTCTGCTCCTCCCACTCTTGTGCCTCCCACTGCCTGGTTTCCATCTCTATCATTCTGGATTTACACTCTCTCCTCTCATCACCTTCCCTTTCTTTGCTCTCTTTCCCTGCTTTCTGCCCTCCTCTGCTCCTTCTTCCCTCAATTCTTGCTGTCTTCCCCTCCTCACGTTCTGTATTTCCCTAACCTTTCATCTCCCATATTTCCTTCTCCAGTCACCTTAATTGTCTGGACCCTCCATATAGGTTTTCCTCTCTTATCCACCTTTCTTCTTCATTCTGCTGCTGTGGCCTGAGGATCCCTATTCTCTCCCAGAAAACCAAGGCAGAGGAGGACTGTGAAGAGTGAATTGTAACTGCCCCCTGGTTAGTGTCTCATGTAGAAGAATTTACATACCTGGAAACGGGAAATGGAAGAAGAAGAAGCCAGAGTGCCCAGGTTTCTCCCTCCCAGTTTTTCCCTCTCCTCTGGCAACTCCATCCCGTGAAGCCAAGGGGCTGTCTCATTTTTCCCACCATCCAAATTGGCCTACTGGTACACAGATCTGTAACTTGTCTTCATTACCAAACCCATCATCCTTCAGGGCCTCACCTATGTTAACGTCACTCAAACAACCCTTTTTGGACTCAGTGGCACATGGTTCCTGACACCTTTGATAACAAACAGTATGCTATTTAAGGACATAGGCCAGTTTCCAAGAAGAGCGAGAAAAGGAGTGGAGTTGCCAGAACTGAGTACTCAATGGTACTATGGCCACCCAAAACTGCGGGCCCCAACCCATGGTTTCTAATTCAGGTTGCATTTCCCAGTGAGTATGAGTGCTTTCTTATTTAGACACAGTCACAGGAAGCAGAGGGGAGAATGAGACGTTCGGGGAGAATAGTAGAGAATATAATCCCAGGAACAGTTGGAAAGGTTGGCTTGACAAAAGAGAGATCTCTTGATGTCCAGTGGGATCATTTAAAAGAGGAAGTGGTGGCAGGGGTGAGGGAATCAGTGGGGGAGTTCATGCTGGAGAGCATTGATGTCTCGGAGGAGATGGTGAGCTCATCAGCATCAGAAACAATGGAGCCAGTGAGTCCAGGGATCTCTGCCACTTGTCAGCTGTGTGACTGTGGGCAAGTCACTTAACTTCTCTGTGCCTCAGTTCCCACATCTGTAAAATGAGGATTAAGACTGTGAGCCTCACGGGGGACAACCTGATTACTCTGTATCTTCCCCAGCGCTTAGAACAGTACTCTGCACGTAGTAAGTGCTTAACAAATACCAACATGATTATTATTATTTGGGAGAGAGCTGGAAGGAAATGGTGAACCTTTCGAAGATGTTGATGGGCGTGGAGAAAAATTGGTAGGTAACAGAAAATGGAAGTCAGGGGAGGTGAAAGTCCTGCAGAGGAAATGCCTCTGAGTAAAAATATTTAGGGAAAGATACTACTCAGCCTGGATCTGACCCAGCAACTTAGCTGCCTGCGGGGATATGGGTGGCAGCAGCCATTTCAAGTCCCAGCCCTTGAAGTAACTTACTAGGGTGTGACTGTCTCGCCAAGATAAAATACAAAGAACAGAAGAACAAAAGCAGTGCCCTACTGGATCAGAACGGTCGTTCATCCAGACCAGGATTCTGCCTCCAACAGTGGCACTGAAGGATGCTCAGAAAAACAGTCTGGTCTTCATTCTGCAGCATGAATTCGAGGCCCTCAGTTGCTATAACAACTGGATTCTGGTTTTAAAAATAGTAACTTATTTTTCATTCAACTTCGTTTGCTCCCAGAACGCAATCTATTTTCATGCTCGAGTTTCATTTCAGGTGTGTATCTCTCAGCAGGCATCCAGCATACTGCCTACATCTGCCCTGCCTCTTCCCCGAAGACAATCAGAATTCTATGTTGAATGAAAAGAAAGGAAAACGGAGATCTCTGGTGAAGTTCCACGTCTTTTATCAGGCTTTTTCGTGAAACAACCCCAGGACCATTCTACCTGCTGATTGCAGCCAGCATCCCTACCGATAATGCTGAGACAAATAGCAGAGATCTACAAAAACTGGGACAAGACGTCACCAGGAGATGAGCCTGCCGAGTGGGTATGTTGGCCTTTCACCTTTGGGTTTCCAACTTTCCAAGCAGACATGGGGGATTAAAACTTGAGATCTAGCGCTTTTCTCCCCGGAATCTGTCTTGAAAAGCATCTTCCAAATTCATTATTGCAATTTAGTGGCAGGTGAGCTGCAAGTCCCGAGGATACGGAAGCATAGTTTAAATGGGATCTCGGGGACAGAAAACCCGGAGTCTAGTATAGCCCACATATCAGAGTCATTGGTCTGGGCAACATGTGGGTTCTACTATGCCTGGTTCTACTCTTTCTTTTTTTTTGAAACACAATTTGGTCCTGGGGATTTGAGAAAAAGATGAGCTCACTGCCATTCCATCTTTCCCTTCTCCTTCCTTCCCTCAAATACCCACGGAAAAGGTTGTTTTTTGTCTTTTTTTTTTAATAGGAACCGGAAAAGGCTCCCAATTTTTTATACCACTTTAACACCTCAGGGAAGCTGCCAGAGTGACTAGACATCCTTTATTGAGGAGGAACAGGGCTCATTACTAACAGAATCTCATCAAGGGCTTTGTGTACATTAGTGCAAGGAGATGAAGTCTTGTGGCAAGAGGACAATGGGATAATGAGAAGGGGAAAGATTTGTTTCCAGTGATTTCTTTGAGATCCCCATAATATTGTTGCCCAAGCTGGCATGCATAATTCACATTTGTACTTTAAAAGCTGATCACTCTAAAAATGTAACATAATCTTTGTTAGATCACAGTCGCCTGGCCTCTGCCAAGCAGGTGAACCTCCCTCAGCAAATGTCAGTTGCAGAATTGATTCTCCTCGTGGTCACCAAGTAATAATAATAACAGCATTTGTTAAACTCTTATTATAGGCCAAGCCCTGGGGTAGATACAGGATTAATCAGGTTGAACACAATCCTTGTCCTACATGGGGCTCACAGCCTAAAGAGGAGGGGAAGAGGTATTTGATCCCCATTATACAGATGAGGAATCTGAAGGACAGAGAATTTAAGTAACTTGCTGAAGATCACACAGCAGGCAAGTGGCAGAGCCTGGATCAGAACTTAGGTCTCTGATTCCCAGTCTTGTGCTCTATCCATTAAGCCACATAAACCAACACATACTCAGGAGTGAATGAGGGTGGTCTTTCATGGTTAAAAGGAAGAATTAATTGCATTTATTGAGCACTTATTCTGTGTACGGCACTATAAAATAATAATTGTGATATTTTGTTAAGGGCTTACTATGTGCCAAGCACTGTTCTAAGTGCTGGGGGAAATACAAGGTAATCAGGTGAGACCCAGTCCCTGTCACACAAGGGGCTCACAGTCTTAATACCTATTTTACAGATGAGGTAACTGAGGCACTGAGAAGTGAAGTGACATGCCAAAGGTCACACAGCAGACACGTGGCAGAGCCGGGATTAGAACCCACATCCTCTGACTTCCAGGCCTGTGCTCTTTCTACTGGAACACGCGGTTTCCCTAAGAAGCACTTTACTAAGAAGCACTTGGGAGAGTACAATATAATAGAGCTGATAGGCACGCTCCCTTCTCACAAGGAGCTCAGAGTCTAGATGGGAAGGCAGACATTAAAATAAATTACAGATATGTAAGTTGAGTGTGGAGGGGTGAATAAAATTTACAAACCCAAATGCAAGGATGACCCAGAAGGGAGAGGGAATAGGGGAAATGAGGGCTTAGTGGGAGAAGGTCTCTGGGAGGAGATGTGATTTAAAGAGGGCTTTGAAGGTGGGGAGAATGTCTGTTGACTATGAAGGGAAAAGAGTTCCAGGCCAGAGGCAGGACGTGGGTGAGGGCTCGGGGGCAAGAGAGCGGTACAGTGAATAGGTTGGTGATAGAAGAGTGAAGTGAGAAAATATTTTGTTCTCAATTAATAAAGTGAGCAGGGAGGAGAGAGGACCCAGTTTTGACCTCCCAAAGCTTACCGCCCCTGTCAGATTGGGGTCCCCCCCACCTTCAATTTCATGATCCTACAGCCTGCTCCAGGGTTCCCAGAGGTTCTCATTCCCCCGAACACCTCCAGATTCGGAAGGGCAATCCGGGCCGGTTCTCCCGAGCAGCAGGATCGGGTTCCTCTAGGGGCCCATTCGAGTCTTTTTGAATAATAATAATAATGGTATTTGTTAAACACTATGTGCCAACCACTGTTCTAAGCGTGGGGTGGATACAAGGTAATCAGGTTGTCCCACGTGGGGCTCACAGTCTTAATCCCTATTTTATAGCTGAGGTAACTGAGGCACAGAGAAGTTCAGTGACTTGCCCAAGGTCACACAGCGGGCGAGTGGCGGAGCCGGGATTAGAACCCACGCTCTTTCCACCAAGTCACGCTGCTTCGCTAAGAAAGAAGACTTGAGAGATTGCTATCCCACTGGTGGTGCCTCAGGAACTGAGCTGGTGAAGCTGAAGGGTAATGTAAGGAGAACACACTAGAGAAGCAGCATGGCCTAATGGATAGAGCATGGACCTGGGAGTCAGACGGTCATGCGTTCTAATCCCGGCTCCGCCACTTGCCTGCTGGGGGAGTCCCTTCACTTCTCTGTGCCTCAGTTACCTCATCTGTAAAATGGGGATTGAGACTGTGAGCCCCAGGTGGGACAGGGACTCGATTCGCCTCCATCTATCCCAGCGTTTATTACAGTGCCTGGTTCACAGTAAGGGCTTAATAAGCACTTAACAGTCCTCTAGACTGTGAACTTGTTGTGGGCAGGGATGGTCACTCTTTATTGCTGTATTATACTTTGCCAAGTGCTTAGTACAGTTCTTTGCATACAGTAAGTGCTCAATAAATATTAATGAATGAATAAATACCACAATTATTAGAATTATTATTAGCACATGTCAGTGTGATGGCCTGGAAGGGCCTTTCACAATATCGCAGGGAGCCAGATCCTGGCTCTATCACTTGTCTGCTGCGTGGCCTTGGGCAAGTCATTTGTCTTCTCTGTGCCTCAGTTACCTCATCTGTAAAATGGGAACTAAGACCATGAGCCCTCCCTCCTTCTAGACTGTGAGCCCATTGAGAGCAGGGTCTGTCTCTGTTGCTGAATTACAATTCCCAAGTGCTTAGCACAGTGCTCTGCCCCCAGTAAGCGCTCAGTAAATACGATTGAATGAATGAATGAATGACAGGGACTGGGTCCAACCCGATTTGCTCATATCCACCCCAGCGCATAGTACATCATGGCCTAGTAGCAAGAGCCCGGGCTTAGGAGTCAGAGGATGTGGGTTCTAATCCTGCCTCCGCCACTTGTCGGCTGTGGACCTTGGCCAAGTCGCTTCACTTTTCTGTGCTTCAGTTCTCTCATCTGTCAAATGGGGACGGAGACTGTGAGCCCCATGTGGGACAATCTGATTACCGTGTATCTACCCCAGCGCTTAGAACAGTGCTTGGCACATTGTAAGAACTTAACAAATACCATCATTAATTAATTAATTAATTACAGTGCCTGGCACAAAGTAAGTGCCTAACAAATACCATATTGATAATAATAATAATGTTGGTATTTGTTAAGCGCTTTCTATGTACATAGCACTGTTCTAAGCGCTGGGGTAGACGCACGATAGTCAAGTTGTCCCACATGAGGCTCACAGTCTTCATCCCCATTTTACAGATGAGGTAACTGAGGCACAGAGAGGTGAAGTGACTTGCCCACAGTCACACTGCTGACAAGCACCGTCATTTCGCTAGGTAGAAGGGAGAGGCTTTCTTCGGGATCACTCATTCGTTCAATCGTATTTATTGAGCTCTTACTATGTACAGAGCACCGTACTAAGCGCTTGGAAAGTACAATCCGGCGACAGATAGAGACGATCCTTACCCAACAACGGGCTCACAGTGTAGAAGGGGGAGACAGACAACAAAGCAAAACAAGTAGCCCAGCATCACTACCATCAAAACGGAGAAATAGAATCATAGATAAATGCACATCATTAATAAAACAAATAGAGCAATAAATATGTACACAAGTGCTGTGGGGAGAACAGTGCTTTGGATTTAGTAAGCGCTTAAGAAATGCCATCTTTATTATTAAGGGGGAAGAGCAGAGGGAAGGAGGAGGGGCAGAGGGAAAGGGAGGGTTCAATCTGGGAAGGCCTCCTGGAGGAGGTGAGCTCTCAGGAGGGCTTTCAAGGGGGGAAGAGAGCTAGTTTGGCGGATGGGAGGAGGGAGGGCGTTCCAGGTCAGAGGTAGGACGTGGGCCCCGGGATGGCCCCGACCCTCCCGCGCGATTTTCGCATCCTTTTGTTGCCAAATCAAGGCCGGGGCTGCTAACTGTTGCATCGATCTGCCATCCCTTCGGGGCCTGGCACAGCTGCCGGCTGCACACCGCCGAAACACAGCCCCTCGCTCTCCCCCACGCACATCCACACTCCCCCCCCGACTCCACGGGGGCACAGCCCAAACCCTGGCACGGCCACCCAGGCCGCCCCCCGGGGCGGCGGAGGAGGTGAGCCCGGTTGGGGGGGGGCCGGGCTGGGCAGGGGCGGGTGGGCGGACGAACGGGCTTTGTCCGGCTGTGGGCGTGGGCCAGGGCGAGGGCAGGAAGGACCGGCCGTCCCAGCCCTCCGGGCCGGGACGAGGTCGCGGGGGATCAGAGCCCGGGGGCATCCTGGAAATGTAAGCCAGGGCAATTAAATGCGCGGCCAGCCCCCTCCCCCCGCGGCCAAGGCGATGGGGTCCAGCTCCTCCCTCCCCTCCCGCCCCCCCCGCTAGGTCCCTCCTCTTCTCTCACCATCTGCTTGGGGCTTTGCGCCGGGGCCTCTGCGCCCTCCCTGCTGCTCTCTGGTTTTCTCTCCGCCTCCCCCCTCCCCGACCCTCCACTCTCTTCCTTTCTTTCCCCTCGTGACCGCTCCGAGGTCGATCTTGGAAACTGAGGCACGAGCTGGGGCCGGAGCGAATGAAGTTTTGTCCAGATCCCCGAGCTCGAGGCAGGCTCCCCAAGCACCGGACCCCACCGTTGCCCTTTCTTCTCTTTCCTCGCTTCTCTCCGCGCCTGGGATTGAACCTGCTGCTTCTGCATTTCAAGCTGCTTCTGAATTTCAAGCTGCTTCCTTCTCTGGCTCTTTCCTTCATCTCTCTCCCTCCCTCCCTGTCGCCCTTTGTCTTTGCCTTTCTCTCTCTCTCTCTCCAAGTTTCCTTCTTCTCTTGGACCGAAGCTGAATTCTGATGGAACTGCCAAGATGTTCACGTGCAGACTCCTGGATTTTCAAAAGACAAAATATGCAAGGTAAAGTCAGACGTCTGCATGCCTAACCCCTCTTTCACCTTAGGACCCGCGTGGTGCCTTCTCTACCTTTCCGCCTTCTCTCAGGGGGAGGAGAGGTCACTGGAGCCTGGAGGAGAACCTGTCCCTCACTTTTATAGGGGAAGGAAGGGAGAGAGGAAAGCAGAGAGGGAGGGAGATGAGAGACTCCTGAAAGAAAGAAGATGCTTAATCGAATGCAAAATCTTCTTGGCTTAAATGACAAATACCACTGTTATAATAATAATCGTTGTTGCTATCATTATTATTACCTGCAGAGGTTATGGAGTCTGCTTCCCATTCAAGAGTGGTGAGCTACGTACAGAACGGGTAGGCATTAAGGGTGTCAGAAACTTTGAGGCGCGGCCGGCTATACCTACGGACTCCGTGGAGCCAGCCAGATCTGGGGAGACCTGAAAAATTTGGCCACACACAAACTTTTTCAAAGGTTACTCTTTCGTAGTCTCCTAAATAAAGCACATTATTTAGGTAAAATTTGGAATGAGGAGCTTTTTGAAGGAAGCCCCTAAACTGTCTCTCGGGAGTTAAAAGGCCTGTAAAAAATAAACTTTTCCACTGAGTATTTATGTGTGCTCTAAATAAGTTTAGTACAGGGTTGGGCAATTATTATCGTAAAAGGGCCCTTTATCAAATTTATTTAGGCTGTTGAGGCGTGTGTGGTTTAAGATAAGGAAATGACTACTTCGGCCCGAGGCCACTTCCATCTGGCTCCAAAGTTTGCTGCAGATGAATGACCGCGCTCCACATCAGAATCACTTTGTTTCAAAGGTTCGAGACGCTTTCCACC
Organism: Ornithorhynchus anatinus; assembly: GCF_004115215.2. Classification (NCBI taxonomy): domain Eukaryota; kingdom Metazoa; phylum Chordata; class Mammalia; order Monotremata; family Ornithorhynchidae; genus Ornithorhynchus; species Ornithorhynchus anatinus. Next base: position 37,583,798 of record NC_041729.1, read on the forward strand.
CCTCCTTCCTTCCCTGCCGTCATCTGCTCTCCTCTTTCTGCCCCACCACCAGCCCGTGTCAACCGGCCTCCTTTTTGGCCCGCTGATTTCATGGCCACAGGGGCCAGGATGTGAAGGGCCCAGAGCAGTGAGGTCTGCGTAGCAGTGAAGTGTGTTACATTAGAGCGGCAGAAAAGGAAATGGGGTGGATTTGGAATGGTATGGGGGCCAGTGGGTTGGGGGAGAACTGAGGGACTGGGAGGGGTGAGTTCAGGGCTCTGAAAGCCATGGAATGCTGAGAATGGGGGGAAGGGGTGGACACGAACAGGATGAGGTCAGAGCTAGCTTTATATAGCTTGACTAGAAAAAGGTCGAAGATATAACTGCGGAGGATTCAAAGACAGTGTAAGTTGATCCTCTGATGGGCAATTCCAAGGGGTTGCTGACCGCATCCTGTGTGGACTAAGAGTCATCACAGGCAAAACTAGATAAACTTCCTCACATCTTGGGTCAGAATGACTCGTTTGGAAAGTGGGAGTTGACCTGTTGACTCAAGACTCAGTTCTGGTCTATAGAGTCACAAATGATTCTCAGGCTACCCATTGCTTCCTGGACAAAACAAAAACCCCTTTGCTTGTCTTTCCCTCCTTGAAGGCAGGGATCACGTCTTTGGTTTCTTCTGAGTGTTCCACAAATGCCTAAAACAGTGTTCTGCACACTGTGGACACTCAATAACTTGGTGTTGATGATGTTCATGATGATGCTATTGGTTTCAAGGCTCTCTACTGACTGGGATCACTCATCTGATGGAGTTTCCAGTCAAGAATGACAGATGAACCTCCTCCCTGCCCATCATATCCCTGGTTGGGGCATGAGTACCACAAGTGATTAGTGGGCAAGGGTTGCGAGGTGTATGTGAAGGGTTGTTTTTTTTTTTCACTTGCAGGTCCCATTTGCAGCCAAGGTGACTGTCAGCTTAGTGCTGATGCTGTTCTTTGGCTCCATGACCTAGAAGCGGGTCGCTTTGGTAGCCTGCCACTCCGCTCAGTCTTTGCTGCCTATATTTCCGAGCTGTTTTTCAGGATTCCTGCTCGGTCGGGCCACCTCACTGAAAGTCCAAGTTGATTCTTCAGTCATAAACCTTCGCCATTAATGGCATACCTAAGGCAGAACCGGGACTGGAACTCAGATCTCTTGATTTCCAGATCAGAGCTGAGGCAACAGCAGGGCTTTAAATACAATAAGATGGAGTTGATTTTAGGCACAGGCAAAGTGGGCAGGCACCCAGGGTCAGCAGTTAAAAGGAGTGGTTGTTTCCAGGACCTCATCGTCCCCCTGACCAGCAGAGCTCCTTGCTTCTATCTTCAGCCTCCTTACTCACCCACCATAAACAAAGTAGCTCATTTTGTATGGTATTTGTTAAGCATTTACTATGTGCCAGGCACTGAACTAAGTACTAGGGTGGATACAAACTTATCAGTTTGGTCACAGTCAATGTCCCACATGGGGCTCACAGTCTTAATCCAGACTTTACATGAGGTAACTGAGGCACAGAGAAGTTAAGTGACTTGCTTGAGGTCACACAGCAGACAAGTGGTGGAGCTGGGATGAGAACCCATGTTTTTCTGACTCCCAGGCCCTTGCCCTATCCCCTGGGCCATGCTGCTTCTATTGACACAGCTGTTTGGTGGTCCTGGTAAATGGTATTTCTCAGTCCAGAGGAAGGGTCTTAACTGGTAGGTCTCCCACCTGCTACTGGAGGTCCTCTCCTTCATCTTCCTTCTGCCCAGATAAAGCTTGGAGTGTTAGAGCCAGAAGCGAGGACCTGCTCTATCATAGAGACAAACCATTCTGCTAGGGGTGACTCTTTCCTCCCCTACTTATGGTTCTTGCTTCTTTGTTTCCTTGTCCTCTTCTTTGTTCTAATATCTCTGCATTGTGTCCTCTTGCTCAGGGCACCAAAATGTCTCCAGCTGGCCCTGGATGGAATTAATGCCTCTCAGGCTCAATGTGGGAGGGTGAGGTTTCCGGAGTGGAATATCTGTTAATCCAGTAGTTCTTCTCCTTAACCTTTACCCCTCCTAGACTGCTTGAGGGCAGGAACCCTGTTATATTTCTTTTGTATATTCCCAAAGCAGCTAGTACAGTGCTTGACTCAGAGACTACTGTTGATAAAGATGAAAGTTGAATAATTATTTGGTGAACTTGATCAATGTAGGACAAGGCAAACAAAAACAGTTCTGTTCTTCCTCTGGGACAGTGTTTGGGTCTAACTGATCTAGATAGCTGCTTCAATTTTCCACTTTATTTTGCCCATTAAATATAAGCAATGACTCAGTAGGATAAATGCCATTCTCCCTGGGATTAGCTCCACTCAGTTTATATTAAAGATAGGGGGATGTACTAAATGATCCATGGCCCATGATTCTATGAGGAAACTTAATAGATAACATTTGATTATTCTGAATAGAATTCTGGAACACTTTAGAGTCATATCACTTTATTAGCAAAAATGCTTACAACGTAGGACACAAGAAAATCACAATGTGTTCCTCTCATTTTGTTATTGTTATAAACTTGACTACAAACAGCTGAGTCTGGTGGGATTCAATCACTTTGGTGGCTTCCAGGATACAGAGAATGAAGTAGTTCAGAATTGTTTTAAACAGAAAGCTGGGACCAGCCATGTGTGACTGTTATTTAGTAAGATTTACTATGTATATGCTAAGCACTGGAGATAGATGCAAGAAAACCAGAACAAATCCAGTCTCTGTACCTCATGGGGCTCACTGTCTACGAGACAGGGAGAGCAAGTTGTGACAAGCAGAATGACATAATGGATAGAGCAAGGGCCTGGGTGTCAGAAGGGTCTGGGTTCTAATCCTGACTCCGCTACATGTCTGCTGTGTGACCTTGGTCAAGTCACTTCACTTCTCTGGGCCTCAGTTCCCTCATCTGTAAAATAGTGATTAAGAGTGTCAGCCCCATGTGGGACAGGGACTATGTCCAACTTGATTTGCTAGTATCTATTTCAGCGCTTAGAACACATAGTACCATAATTATTATTATTATTATAAGTTTCTAGGTGTGTGTAGGGAGTTGGGGGAGAGGGGGACAGAGGGAGCAGGGCAGACTGGACATCGTCAGACGATGGGCTGGCCCGGGCCTGACTGGATCACTCGGGTAAGTCTCATCACCCTTTCTGTTTCTGATGGTGACTAGGACTGGCCCCAGGCAGCCAGCAAAGTAAACTATCTAGTATTTTTTTATTATTGCTATTTTATGGTATATGTCAAGTGCTTATTATGTGCCAGGCACTGTACTAAGCACTGGAGTAGGTACAAAGTAATCAGGGTGGACATAGTTCATGTCCCATATGGGGCTCATAGTATCAATCCCCATTTTACAGATGAGGTAACTGAGGCCCGGAGAAGTAAAGTGAGTTGCCCAAGGTCACACAGCAGAAACATGGTGGAGCCAGGATTAGAACCCAGGTCCTTCTGATTCCCAGGCTTATCCACTAGGCCATGCTATTTCTTGTAAACTCGTTGAGGGCAGGAATTGTATCTATCTACTCTAGATTGTAAACTCATTGTGGGCAGGGAATGTGTCTGTTTTTTGTTATATTGTACACTGCTCTGTACACAGTAAGCACTCAATAAATTCATTTGAATGAATAATCCTCATTTTACAAATGGGGAAAGTGAGGCCCAAAGACGTTAGGGGATCTGACCAAAGTCACAGAGCAGGCTATTGGCAAATTTGGGACTAATTAAGTAACTATGGTATTTGCTAAGTGATGAGGTGGATACAAGCAAATCGGGTTGGACATAGTCCCTGTCCCTTGTGGGGGTGACGGTCTCAATCCCCATTTGAGACAAGTGGCAGAGCCAGGATTAGACCCCATGACCTTCTTACTCCCGGGCCCGTGCTCTATCCACTATGCCATGCTGCTTTTCATAGAACCTGGATCCCAACCCCCAAGTCCCATGTTCTTTCCATTAGGCCACAGCTGCCTCCTGATGTTATCCCCACAGCAAGGCAGTCCTGTCACGCGATTTACAACTGTTTATCTGAATGCATTGGGATTGCTGCTGCTCTAGAGAGGTAGGTCTCCCTTGCAGTGAGTTCTTTCTGAGATTCAGGTTCTTAAGGAAGCTCTGTATTTCCTGGGCAGGAGGAAGTGTTTAGTCCACGTGAACTATAGGATCATAAAAATGGAGGAAACCTTAAGAAAACATCTGATCTAGTCCCCAAATTCCTACAAGATAATTTTCAAAAAGGCAAAGGAATAATTTTGTTAGGTAGGGACCCCCTTCACGATTCAGTGGTTTTGGAGGGATTTGTGGGTGAGAGGAATCACCGACAACTATGCCCTGTCTGTCCATTAATACCTAACTCCCTTTCCCCCTGTATCTCGGTTGTTCTTATCCTGCCAACCCCCTAGTCCTGGATCATCCCCATGTCCCACTTTCTTCATTCCTGCACCGCTACATCTGGGTGTTCTAAGCAGAAATCCCAAACCACGCTGACCTCTGCCATTACAGATTTATCCTCTCATACTCTAACTTTGCCATTTCATCTGTACATCGTCCCTTCCTCCCTCACTGACTTCCTTGCCACCGGCCCCCACTGACTCTCCCAGACCCTTAACACCCCACTGAAGTCTCCAGTCTCATCTCCCCCCTCTCTAACACCTGATGGCCTTGCTCTTTTGTTGACAGGATCACAAACTTAACCAAGGGCCATCTTTGCCTCTTCACTGTACTCAAGCCCCCACATCTACATTCTCTTTTCCAGCTTCTCTCCAGACCATCTCCTTGTAACTGCTTTCTCAACACGTTTGTGCCACCTCCACACTTTATGCACTCATAACCACCCATAGTAGCTCTTTTGAACATACAGACTTGCATTTTCTACTCTTTGAGCTTTACTTATCTACATTTTAAATTTTCCCCATTCTCTTTTTCCTCCTAGTTTAATTGTTTTAGTGTCAGTGGGAAGCAACTCGGCCAAGTGGATAGACTACGGGCCTGGGAGTCAGAAGGAGCTGGGTTCTAATTCCAGCTCCGCCACTCGTTTCCTGTGTGACCCTGAGCAAGTTACTCATGCTTCACTAGGGCATGTTGCTTCTTCTACTCAGTCTCCTATAACTTGGGGGTTACATTCTTTCAAATCGCCAATGTGAAAACTCACACTGTAGGACTCACCTGTTTCTCCAGCGCTTAGTACAGTGCCTGGCACATAGTAAGCACTTTACAAATACCATTATTATTATTCTGATGCTTCAGGATGCTGTATCCAAACTGATTTACGTGGTTTGTTGGATGAACATTCCCAATTCCCTAACAATGTTCTATCTAACTCGTGTGTGTAATTATGCATTATGGCAAAACTAGGTGTATTTCTTGGAAAGAATTAGTTCTTCCAAACCCTGGGCAAAACCAACAAGGCTGGTCATGCCCATGTATGCATTCAGGATAGACTTCTAGGAAACAGTCCTTCATTAGTGCAATATGACTTTAACTAGGGCCGGTTTTTAAATAAAGATTTTCCATAGAGTAGCATAGTTAATCAGTGTCAGTGATGAATATCAACCAAATCCTGTTCCATATCAATTCAGAGCCTAGTTCCTGATCCTCTTAGAGCCTAGTTTTTAAATATTGTAACAGGGTAAGACAGTCTCTCTCGCAAAGGAGTTTTTATTTCCCCTGATCATTTAAAAATGAACTGGGGGTACTTTTTTTCCTTGGTCCACCTAAACATAGCAGATCAGTTCCAGATTTTCCAAAAACAACAGATAGGGGTGTTTTTTTTCCATCCTCCACCCCCCCCCCCCAAAAACTGGGATAGAATCTACAGGCTACACTCCAGGAATGATCGTCTGAAGTTCAAAACGAAAGTTTCTCAAAACCCTTAAATAAGGTCAGCTGGATTGTGTGCTCACGGAACCCTTGAAAAGGACCAAAGCCCTTCATCTCCTAAAAATAAATAGTTTAGCTTTTTAAAACTACTCTCTGTTTTCTGAGAATTTTTCTGCCATCTTTGGTTGGTACTATGCCCTCGGAAGAAATCAGGCGAGCGAGATTTTTTTTCTGCTTTCCAGATGGGGAGACTTGAAACGAAGAAGATCACTTCTGGACTTGCTGGGTAGCGTGCAGCGCTGAGCTGAGTGCATTGTTCCCATGGAGTTCTAAGAGAGTTCCAGCCCGAGTTGACTCTTTGAGGGGCATGGAACATGATGTGAGGAAGGGACCCCGAGTTCTTAAGCGATTATCAAAGGTCACCCGGTGACTCACCGCTCCTGACTGATGCTTACTTCTGTGCTGAGACTTCCAGGCCTCTTTGAAAACAGGCAGCCATCTGCTGAGGCAGGCCACGTGACTTGGTTATGCTGTCTCCACTTGCATGATTCTCATCCCTACGTTGTGTCATGATTAAACTTGACAGCCCTCTCTCCCACAGATGGAGAGGCTCAGGGGAGAGGTGAAACTCGGAGGTTAATCTGTGGTGTCACAGTTGGGATCTAGACAAAGCATTCGCTGCATTTTGGGATGTGGATTCAGGGTCTAGATCAGGGGTGAAAGTTAAAACAGTAGTTCTCAGGGAAATGGCTGGAAGAGCTGCTGTTGTGGGTGAATCTTGGGTTGGGGAGGGATCCGGGTTTAGGTGTGGGGAGGAAAGCTTCCCCCAGCTGCTGGTGAAGGTTGTAGGGACCCCACAGGCCCCAGGCTGGGCCAGGGTTGCAAGCTACGGACCGAGAGATCTAGAGTCGCAGGAGCAAAGACTGGCGTTTCCCTGTGCCTACCCCAGAGCAACCCTGGTGCCCCCAAGTTCCCCATCCCCCCCGGAGCCATGCCAGCTCATCACAAGAGGCAGCGTGGCCTAGTGGATAGAACACAGACCTGGAAGTCAGAAGGACCTGGGTTCTAATCCTGGCTTCACCACTTATCATAAGAACACACAGCAGGCAAGTAGTTTAGACTGCTGGCCCATTGTTGGGCAGGGATTGTCTCTATCTGTTGCCGAATTGTCCATTCCAAGTGCTTAGTACAGTGCTCTGCACATAGTAAGCGCTCAATAAATACCATTGAATGAATGAATGAAAGTAGCAGAACCTGGGATTAGAACCCAGGTCTTCTGATTCCCAGACCTCACTAGGTCTCACTGCTTCTCCTGGCTCTCCCCATTTACTAGCTAAGAAAAACTGGGAGTTTTAGCTAGCACCATTATCTCAAAAGAGTGAATTTTGGGAAAACATAGCTCCAATTCCAATGCATTCAGAATATGTTCAGTCAAATAAAAAGTGGGCTTATCAATAGGATGGGATGGGAGCAGAAGGCCTTGTGTTAAGGGGAGACTTTAATGGACTTTCTTTAATGGGCACAAGGCAAAGGTCAGGAAACTTATGTAGCAGTCCTTGGGAGGTAGTTCATTACAGGAAATGGTATACATATATATGAGGAGTTTGAAATTTATTTGGTTGCAATCTGACTTGAGAAAATACCAAGAAAAAGTCACTTGTTGATATGAGTGGGCATCAGAAAAACATCGTGATCAAAGACCTGTGAACAAAGTGAATTTGATCAAAGGAAGCAATCAGTGTAGGAGTATTTTTTGAGCTGCTGGAGAGGATGGGGTAATATTCCTTTTTCCAGGAGCAGGAATGCCTGGCTAAAGTAGCACTGGCATGAATGCTAAAATGTCCTCTGCACATTTCACTGAGAAGATTGCTGAGAGGAAGCAGAGGATTCTGAGTTAGAACAACATCATCCTCACTATAGTATCAAAGAGCAGGAAGAAGGGTGTTTGAAGGAGCTCCGAAGAAATAAGATGGGAGTGATCAAGTTTGACATTTAAATACAGGTAAATAGAGAGGTCTACAGCTACACTCACATTTGCCTCCACCTTGAAAAAATCCTGAGGATTTTTCAATTGTTCCCCAGTGTGAGATACCACGCTGGATAAACTCCCAAATTGAATCCTTTGTCTTCAAAACCAAAGTGTTTTGCCTTCATTTTCACTTGATCTAAGCAAAATGAAGAGGAGGCCTACTTCCATGCTCAGACTCCCTCGGGTAGCATCACCCTTTAAATATGTTCGTATGTACAGCTTATCTCTGATGCGTTTAAATTAAGCCAGCCACTACATTGGGAACGGAACATCTTGTCTGTATGGGAAGTAACACAGAATTAGCCTGCAGTCTCTGCTTTGAAGGAGAGTTGTGTGATTTCTTTAATTGGCCAAGTTGACTTGTGGTGGACTTTTAGGGAAAGTGTGTGTATATATGGGGAGGGGGAGGGGAGGAAAAGAAAACAAAGGGGATGGAGGTTTTACCGTGTAATCACAGCCAGGGATAATATGGAAAACTGAAATCCACAGTAATAAAAACAACCACATTTTAACCAAAACTTCAGTCTTCTCTCTGGGAAAACTTCCACGATCGTTAGAGAAAAATGGACTCCTTTGAATTTTCTTTCCCCTTCTTGCATTTCTTCATTTGGTGCTGAAGGGCTGTGTATGGCACTCCTCGTGTTTGAAGATGCTGTTGGGACGGGGAACTTTTCCCATGTGTGGCAGAACCCTGAAGAGCCAGAAATTTCTCTCTCCAAGCCTGTCTCAATCTGACCCAATCTGATGAGATCCTTAGCTGCCCAAGCCAGAATGGAGCCTTTGAAACTGGGTTAATAGGTTTTGACCAGTCTTAGAAGGACCAGAAGCAGGCCCTAATAGTTTCTTCCGAGATAGTGCGCAAAACATTCTTCTGCAGAACCCAAATTTACAAACAAATGGAAGGCTCTTCCCTGGATTGTCTGCTGAACCTTAAGTGTCGAGACAAGACGTATCTTTTCCAACTGGCATTCTAACTGACATTTTGAGCCAGGTGGTAACTGACACTCCGTTTTATTTATTTTAAATATCTTAATTACTTTTCTGGGGGATGAGGAGGGCTGAACAATTGAGTTATACTACTGCTTATTTCAGGTGGAATACATTTAAGAGTAAATAAATAATAATGCTAATGAGCCACCACGAAACCAAAAAGCTACCACCCCCTGAGAGAGCTGAAGGAATTGTGAGGCAAATCAACATCCTTGTTTTGAGGAGAAGCCATTAAGGGATGGCTGTAGAAAAAGGGATTGAAATAAGACATATGGTAGGACTCTATACTTGGTTTCTCCCAGGGGATAGGGAGCAGAAACTTAAATGTGTTTCATCTACTGGAAACCCCCTCCTCACTCCAGTGGCTAGCCAAGTATTCCCAGCTATTATCTCATCGACAGAAATAGATCATCCTAATGATAAACACATTCCTAAGGATCCTTATTCCCCGAGGAGCTATCCCTTCAGAACCAGTAGGCCTAGACTGGATGTCCACAAATTATTTGTGCCCAGAGCCAAATGAAATGAAATTTTTGAGCAGCACTGAGCAAGAGCCAATCATCGAATTAAAACGGAAAGTATGGTGGGGGGAAGGAAGAAAGAGGAAGTAAGGAGAGAGGAGCAACGTGGTCTAGTGGAAAGAGCAAGGACCTGGGAGTCAGAGGACCTAGGTTCTAATGCCGGGTCCGCCACTTTTCGGCTGTGTGACCTTGGGCAAATCACTTAAGTTCTCCATGCCTTGGTTCCCCCTCGTCTGCAAAATGGGGATTAAGACTGTGAGACCTGTGTATGTGGCTCATCTGATTATTTTGTATATACTCTAGGGTTTAGTACAGTGCTTGGCACATAGTAAGCACTGCACAAATAGAGAGAAAGAAAAAGGGAAAAAGAATAAATTTCCCGATTCATCTGTGAAGTGGGGAAGGTTCTGGAGTGGTAAGGTACTTCGCCAACTCTTTTGGTGTCTCACTCATCCTCTTCTCCTCCTCTTCACCCACCTCCACCACTCTTGCTCCTGACCTGTATCTTGTGAGGAATTAGTCTTTTCCTGTGGCATGTGTAGGGAGCACAGAGCCCAGCATGGAGCCTTTCCATTCCCTTTTCCCAGAGTGCACGCTCTGTAATCATACCATCATGATTCCTGTCATGGAGGCTGTGCTTGCCCCCTAACCTTGCCCTTCCCTGCCCAGTGGACAGGTAGCTGCATCTGTCTCCTTGGTGCATGGTGCCCAGAGCCTATGGTGGGAGTTAAGTGGTCTGCCTGTGTGGGCATCAAAAGGCAGGGGATAGGGAAAGCACAGCTCCAGCTTACCCTGCTGTCCATTGAGAATGTTAAGGATTCTCCCTGTCTCCAGATTACTGGGACCGTATCCTTCTAGCGGTCCAAGAAGTGGGGCCACCGTCTTAAATCCTCGGCCCCTTTCCAGCCCAAGAGGATGGAAAGGGCAAGATACTTTTTACCCAGAAAGTCATAAGGAAAAAATGATAGCATTGCCTTCATGATGCCAACTCTGCCCACCAAGTGGCTACCTATGCTCGAGAGCAGCATCTAGTATAATGAAGAGCTAGATTTGGCGTGAAATTAAGAGGTTCTCCACCCCTGTCATAGACCATTTTACTCTGGAACCCTCAGGGAAGACTTTTGCCAAGAAATGGGACATCATTTCGCCCTTAGCCCATAGTTTCTGATGTCTGTGTATCTAGAGTTCAGTCAACATATAAGAATATAAGAAATGCTACATATGCTAAATCAAACCCAACAGTCCTTCCAATCCAGGATTCTGTCACCAATGGTGCATTAAAGAACACTGTGATAGATGGTTAGGTATATATATATATATATATCTTTAAACAACTCTATTTTCTCTAATACCCTATCTCGCATGTAGGGAATGGCTCGCTGAGCGAAAACTTTATATGGAAAGAGAGAAAAAGACAATGCTAGGTGCTATAGACATTAAACATAACAACACAACAAGGAGCAACCTTTTTGTGTGCCCAAAATGCTTGGGATTGTGGATCCTGCAATGGTCTTTTCAGCCACACACACACTACTAGATAAATTTCACTGTCGGTATCTATACTTTCTAACTTCTTTAACTTTTCCTTCTAACACCTCCATTTTCCCTCCAGTAATATAATAATCAGTCAATTGGTGGTATTTATTGAGTGTTTATTCCATGCAGAGCACTGTGCTAAGCACTTGGGAGAGTACAATGCAATAGAGTTGGTAGACATGATCGCTACCCTCAATGAGCTTAGATCTCTCTGAGAATGAATCCAGATCCTTCTTGAGAATATTGCTATGTTCTGATTATCATATCCTTCAACACCCACTGTATAAATAGCCATTTCCTTCTTTTTTGTTTATTTCTCTTTGGTTCAAACTCACCACCTTCGAGTTTCAGTGGGTTCTCCCTAGTACTGCTATTGAGGGGTTTGGCAAATAATTCCATATTCACCCTTTTCACGTCATGCATGATTTTGTTATCTATACATCAATCAATCAATGGTTTTTACTGAGCAGTTACTGTGTGCAGAGCACTGTACTAAATGCTTGGGAGAGCATGATAAACTTCAGTGGTGTCAATCTGTGTGCTTGCAGAAGATGCTCCACTTCCCGGTCACTTTACTGCCCTTCTCTCTCCTTTGCCAGCTCTGATATATCTTTCCTAAGAGGAGATGCTCAGAACTCAGTAGAGCATCTTGGGGTTTTCTGTATGCTTTCAAAGCATGCCCAGCATTCTGATTGCCTTTTTTTGGATAGGGACTGTGTCTGATCTGATTTTCTTGTATCTCTCTTAGCACTTAACACTGTGCTTGGCTCACAGTAGACATTTTTCTAAATGGTACTTGTTAAGCACTTACTGTGTGCCTGGCACTGTACTATATGCTAGGGTAGAAAAAAGTTAATCAAGTTGGACACAGTCCTTGTTTCTCATGGGAGCTCCTCCTCGCCTCTTCATCGCCCCAACTCACTCCCTTTGTTCTATCCCCAGCCGCTACAGCTCTTGTGTAGGTATGTACATATCTGTAATTCTGTTTATTTATATTAATGCCTGTTTACTTGTTTTGACATGGGTATATATGAAATTCTATTTATTTATATTAATAATAATAATAATAATAGTGGTATTTGTTAAGTGCTTACTATGTACGAAGCACTGTTTTAAGCTCTGGGGGGGATACAAGGTGATCAGGTTGCCCCACGTGGGGCTCACGGTCTTAATCCCCATTTTACAGATGAGGTAAATGAGGCTCAGAGAAGTTAAGTGACTTGCCCAAAGTCACACAGCTGACAAGTAGCAGATCTGGGATTAGAACCCATGATCTCTGACTCCCAAACCCAGGCTCTTTCCACGGAGCCACACTGCTTCTCTGCGATGTCTGTATACTTGTTTGGATGTCTGTATTTCCCTTCTAGAATGTAAGTCCAGTGTAGGCAGGGATTGTTTCTCTTTATTGCTGAATTGTACTTTCCAAGCACTTAGTACAGTGCTCTTCACACAGTAAGCACTCAATAAATACGATTGAATGAAAGAATGAATGAATGGGGCTCCTAGTCTTAATTTTACAGATGAAGTAACTGAGGCACAGAGAAGTTAAGTGACTTGCCCAAGGCCATACAACAGACAAGTGGTAGAGGCAGGATTAGAACTGAAGTCTTCTGATTCCCAGGCCCAATGATTTGAAGGGACCATTGACACAGACTCCAAGGTCTGTGACGATTGTTCAGTGCCCATCATCAAGTAGCGTGGTTTGGATTGCTTCTCGTAGCATTATGTATTTCCTTAGGGTAGCTCTCCCTAATTCTCATTCACCACTTTTCTATCCACTGATTTTGTTTCCGCCGATTGTTTCCATCAGCATGCCCTTCCGCAAATCAGAACAAGTTAGTATTGTCTGGAAGGGACCTGAACACACCCTCTTGCAATTCATTTATAAAAATACCAAGCCACCACTGACATATCATCTATCAGTCCATCAATGAATAGCATTTATTGAGTGCTCGCCCTGTTCAGAGCAATGTACGAAGTGGTTGGGAGAGTACAATTGACAACAAAAGGTCCTTCAAGGAGTTTAAAATCTAATGGGGGAGTGGGTCAGTAAAAGAAATTATAAGTAGGAGGAATCAGGAGAGTTTAAAGGTATGCATATAAGTCTATGGAAGCGTGTAGGGCCTTTTGTGGGGGGATGAGGTGACCAAAAGGTCTTCCAGTTGGGAATGTAACACAGTTCTAGGAACAGTGAAGTTACAGAGGAGCGGTTTTCCTTCAAAAACTTTTCAGTTCAAATCGATCAATGGATTAATCAGTGGTATTTTTTTGAGCACTTACTATGTGCAGAGCACTGTACTAAGCACTCTGGAGAGTACAGTACGACGTAATTAGTGGACATGTTCCCTGCCCACAATAACCTTAGATAAGAAGCAGAGTGGCCTAGGGCATAAAGCACAGGCCTGGGACTCAGGGGACCTGAGTTCTAATCCCGGATCTGCCAGTTGCTTGTTGTGCTACCTTGGGCGAGTCACTTAACTTCTCAAGGACTCTGTTTCCTCAGCTTTAAAATGGGGATTAAATTCCTGTTCTTCCTCCAATTTAGATCATGAGCTTCATGTGGGACAGGGACTGTGTCCAACCTGATTAACTTGCATGCCCCACAGTGCCTAGAACAGTGTCTGATGCATAGTAAGCACTTAACAAATACCATTAAATAAACAAATTGGGGAGATCAGACATACAAGAGATGATAGCATGTTAGAATTCATGAATGAACATGATGTTTAAAGTTTGATGAATGAGAATATTTGAGACCAAGTCTAGTTCAAAGAGAGCTAAAAGTTTAGATAAGCTTAGATAACTGAAAATGATCAAAGATAATGGAAAGTTTAGGAAGCAACATGGTTTAGTGGATTAAAGCACAGGCCTGGGAGGCAGAGGACCTGGGTTCTAATCCTGGTTCTGCCACTTGCTTGTTGTGTGACCTTGGATAAGTCACTTAACTTTTCTATGTCTCTTTTTCCTCAACTGCAAAGTGGAGATTCAGTATCTCCTACCTAGACTGTATACCCCATGTGGGATAAGGACTGTATTTGGTCCAATTACCTTGTATCTATCCCATTGCTTAGACAGTGCTTGACACATAGTAAGCCCTTAACAAGAAGTGAAATTTTTCTTTGAGTAATGGGTGGGCTATTTTATGACCAAAGATTAATCAGGGCAAATTTCTTCCCTCCTTAAATTCTTCTCTTTCTCCACTGTGCATCTGCAAGCTAGTTTCCATTTCTTAATAATTGAGATATTAACCTAATGATAACTTGATATTAAACCCTGCTTCACACAACCCAAGTTGTTTCTGCTTTTAAAGATCATCAAAGAAAAGGGTACTTAGGGCAAATTGTAGGCCAGCACACAGGCAATTAAACTGGAAGAATCATAGTAATTATCTGAGATAGAGTCAAGATTTAATTTTCCAAGTAAAGACCCCCATTTGAATAAATTAGTCTGTCCTTGCCTTGAGACACATACCTGCAGCAAAACACTGAAAATTTCAGCAACAGTTAAGTAAAATTTGCAATTCCCTGGTTAGGCAGCTGAATTGGGTGGGAAAACTCCAAAATCCTTGGCCAAAATGCCTCCTAAGCAATAGTGCATATTAATTTTTTGCAGGTAATTGGTGATAGTGATAAAAAGCACAGTACTACCACTAACAAGAATGGAAAGGTTTGGTAAAGATTCAATGGTAGCGTTTAGCAGGGTCGATTTGTCAGGTTTCTGAGAAGTTACATTGCTTTAGAGAGAGAGAATTGCAAAAGGAGAAATGTCAAAAGTTGAATTTTCAAAGTACACATTATAAAGTGCAGGCCAAAAGTGGCACCTTGAAGATCATTCTCTGAAATCCAGCAGAGGACTGTGGCTGTGATCCAGAAAGAGAGACTCTCATTCATTTCCTGAATATGCAGCATGGTGTAGTGGATAGAACACAGGCCTGGGAGTCAGAAGGTGATGGGTTCTAATCCTGACTCTGCTACGTCTGTGCTGATTGACCTTGGGCAAGTGATTTCACTTTTCTGTGCGTCAGTTCCCTCGTTTGTAAAATAGGATTGAGACTGCGAGCCCTAAGTGGGACAGGGACTGTGTCCAACCTGATCAGCCTGTATCTACCCCAGCACTTAGACCAGTACCTGGCACATAATAAATGCTTACTAAATACCACAATCATTATTATTATTGTCATTATTATGACGTGAAGGACTGGGCTGAGATGGGAGAGACCTCAACATCTCAATACTTGATAGAAACCATTTTAATATTTTATTAACAATGTCCCTTTCTTTGATTAAGGAGAAAGTATCATTTTGCCAGTGTCAACAAATGATTCGTTTCAATCGATTCCCCAAAGGAAGATGGCTGGTGTGGCGTGACCGTATGCTACGGCTGTTCACTCTATTATTGTGTAGGAGATCAGCAAAGTATGGTAGGAGGGGGAGAGCTGATTGAGTACCTTAAAGCCGATGGTAAGGAGTTTTTAGTTGATGTGTAGGTGGGTGGGCAACCGTTGGAGGTTTTTGAGGAGAGGAGAGATGTGGACAGTGTTTTTAGAAAAATGATCTGGGCAGTGGAGTGAAATATAGACTGGGGTGGGGAGAGACAAGAAAGCAGGGATGTCAGCAAAGAGACTGATGTATTAGCCAAGGCAGCATATAATAATAATAATAATAATAATGTTGGTATTTGTTAAGTGCTTACTATGTGCAGAGCACTGTTCTAAGCACTGGGGGAGATACAGGGAAATCAATTTGTCCCACGTGAGGCTCACAGTCTTAATCCCCATTTTAGAGATGAGGTAACTGAGGCACAGAGAAGTTAAGTGACTTGCCCACAGTCACACAGCTGACAAGGGGCAGAGCCAGGATTCAAACCCATGACCTCTGGCTCCCAAGCCCGGGCTCTTTCCACTGAGCCACGCTGCTTCTCAATAATAATAATAACAACAGTGATATTTAAGGGCTTACTATGTGGCAAGCATTGTACTAAGCCCTGGGGTAGATATAAGATAATCAATTTGGACACAGTCCCCATCCCACGTGGGGCTCCCAGTCTTAATCCCCATATTACAGATGATGAAACTGAGGCACAGAGGAGTTAAGTCACTTGCCCTGAGTCACACAGTTGGCAGACACCCAACAGGCAAGGGGGAGCCAGGATTAGAACCCAGGTGCTTTGACTACCTGGCGTGTGCGCTTTCCATTGGGCCATGCTGCTCCCAATTTATTTCGACTGCTCTATTTGTAGGTATTTTGGCTCAGTATTTTAATGTAACCTCTTTGTGGGCAGATAAAGTGCCCCTTCTTGTTTTGCATTTCCCAAGCACTTAGTACAGTGCATTGTTTTCAATGGATGCTCAGTAAATATCCTTACAGCTTATTCCCTCTTTATTTCCCTAATTTAGGAATCTTATTTGGAATTCTGAAATGATAATGTCAAGTTTTATGGCCTCTTAGGAAGAAAAACCTTTTGGGGCATAGACACGATGGAATCTCCTATCGAGAACTTTGGCGTAAACTAGGTCCCAAGATATCAGGACTGAGAAACTATGTAAAGGAATTGATTATAGTGATAGTGGTTTGTACAGCATCACTTGTATTCTCTCGTTCCTACCGATCATATGCCCACTGGGGCCCAATCAATTGTATTTATTGAGTGCATAATGTGTGCAGAGCACTGTACTAAGCACTTGGGAGAGTAAAATATGACAGATTTGGTAGACACATCCCTTGCTCAAAAGGATCTTACAGTCTAGAGAGAGTGACGTAAATATAAACTATGGACATATACATGAGGGCTGGTAGGCTGAAGGTAGGGTTAATAGCCAGCAAATGCATAATACGTAGTTAAATGATCCGGGGAGGAAGAGTATTCTGGACAGGAGTCACAAGTGATTGATAGATTATAGAGGGAGTGAATTTAACTTGTAAATTAGGAGGGGCTTGGGCTAACAGAGAGCTTGGGCAACCAAATCACTATATAGATCATCAGGAATCAATTAAAAAATATTTCCACTCTGTATCGAAAGTGGTCTTTGAGGTGTTTGAAGGTGGATGAGCTGAACAGGACATTTGATAGAGGGAAAAGAATCATTGCCATCACCATTTTACTTGTATTCTGTCCAAGAAGAATCCGTCTTAGTAGATCCATTTAGGAAGTGGAGAGGACAGAGGGAACCATGTGCATGAAGGCTGGCCAAACGTGACTGATCTTTGTGAAGATAATTCAGGTTTGAGTAGGGGTGGATAAAAAGGACTGAACAGTTAATTTTGGATCTTCTATTATAAGGGGTGGTGGGGAAAGAAATAGCATAGCTATTCTAAAACATTTTAGTCAAGTAGCTATTTCCTTCCCCACCAAATCTTTTAACAGAGTTGTAATCAAGTAGCTTCATTTCATTTCCCTACTCACGTCTACCAATCCTGTTGTACTCTTCCAAGGGCTTAGTTCAGTGCTTCGTGCACAGTAAGCACTTAATAAATACAGTTGACTGATTGATATTCTACTTCTGGTGGAGGCCCTCACTAACAAGAGGCAGGCATCCAGAGGGAGAAGGAAGAGGAAATGGCAATATATCCACAGAACAAAACCAATGATGGATTGAAAAACAAAAATCCCAAGGTCACCAGTTTTCTAACTGCCTGAATGGAAGTTAATAGAAAGAAAGGAGGATGTGGATCCAGTTGGTTCATATTTATGGATCAACTGAATTCTGTATGAAGTACTAAATTTCTGTTTACTGTAAGGTTTTATCCTCGGGTGTTTCCCCAGGGGTGAAGTCGCCCAATTGACACTGATTTGCAGTTTGTTCTTATCTTTTGTATACTAGTGTTCTAATCCTACCTTATCTGATGGGAACAGCTAGAGAAAGAAACAGCTGATCATTCAGCTGCCTCCCACTGTTTTAGAAAACAACTCCTTAATGTTTTAGTAAGTAGGGAAGATATAGTTTTGATAATATGGTGGTGAACAAACATTGTCTTGTGATCTTGACTTTTATTGTGTATTTGGAGGGGTCTTTGTATTTTTTCAGAGATTTGCAATGAGTGAGCCTGATATACATTCTGAAATTTTGGGGGGCAGGACCACTGATGTTGGAGTTCATGGTGTGAGTTCTGACTGAGGTTTAGTGGTACATGCCTCCAAAATCAGGAGCCTTGCCTGCAAGGGAAAGTCTCTACTAATAGGTTGACTCTTCAAATTAAATTTGCTCTACACAGATTCTGTTCAAAACTACATTTTTTCCATGGGAAAAATCCACCCCAAAATACAATTTCCCTGTGCAGATGTGATTAGAAAGTAATAATAGTACCAACGATAATAATAATAGTAACTACTGTGCTATTTGTTAAGTGCTCACTATGTGCACTAACAACAAAGGTAGATACAAGATAATCAGTTCCCATATTAATTAATTCATTCAATCCTATACGTGGGGCTCACAGTCTTAGTGGGAGGGAGAACAGGTATTGAGTCCCCATTTTGCAGATGAGGGAACTGAGGCACAGAGAAGTTAAGTGATCTGCCCAAGTTTACACAGCAGGTACATAGTGGATAGATACATTGATACATAGTTAACTCACATCCTCTGTCTCCCAGAGCCCTTTCCACTAGGTCAGGCTGCTTCACAAAAGGCCTGGATAATCCACATCCTGGATAATCAGCCCATGAAAAATTAAATTAGCTCTACGAATGAAGTGAAAGCATTAATAGTAGATTTTTGGGTAGAATTTCTAAGGGTTTGATTTTCTAGCTCATGGTACTCTCTTCAAAGGGCCTGTGATTTCTTACATGGGATGTCATAATAAAACAGTGAATAAATGATAAGGAAAACCAGTCAGGTGAGAACATTCTGGGGCTAGTACTTCATGCTTGAAATCAGAATCAGGTAATCCTGAAAACCATCTGTTTAGACCTTTGATGGCTGCACAGTGGATAACGAGCTATTATTCAGAATGGCCTAATGGAGGAAAGCAGCCTTTCTCAAGACTTTGCGGGATACTTCAAATTGGATTGAAGCCCATTTCTGACCTTTTTGCTGTCATTCTACCGAGGGGGAGGATGTGGAGGTCTCTTGCTTAGTTTCTCACCTGCTGCCATGTGGAGGCAGAGATACATAAACCTAGTTAAGTTTCAAACTACTTGGTTAGAAATCACCCCAGAAGAAAAATCAAAGGGAATGAAACCTGGGCAAGAAAGCTGACACCCGAGGAGGAAGGCTGAAACATGAGCCTGGAGAAAGGATAAAGCTCAAGTCTCCAGAGCTTTCATTAAGGTTCCCTTCTCCCATGGAGGTGACACGTATTACCTATTTGAAGGTGGAATGTGAATTATGAACATGAAGAAAGTTCTCCAGTGGATCTTCTTACTCCAAGTTCCGGGGGCTGGGGGAAAAAGTGAGGGAAGGATGAGGAAAGAATGAGATGAGAGAGATGAAGCGGACATGAACAAGGCCTCCCTTGTTACAAAGGTTACAGAGCAAGCAGAGTGTTATTAGATTTAAAATGGGTATTTCATACTTCATATTGGTTGCCTAAATAGTGTGAAACAAAAAGGAATATGAGGGCAAACAGATGTTCTGCACAAGTGTTTACAGTCCAACATTTTATTGATGCCTGTCATACACTCCAGCCCCGACTCAAGCAACTAGTAGGTAAGCAGTGTGGCCTGGGAATCAGAGGACCAGGTTCTAATCCCAGCTCCTCCCTGTACCTGCTGTGTGAACTTGGGCAAATCACTTAACTCCTCTGTGCCATAGTTCCCTCATCTGCAAAATGGAGATTCAATTCTTTTTCTCTCTCCTTTAAGTCTATGAGCCCCATATAGGACCTGAGTAGCCTGAATCTACCCTAGCACTTAGTGCAGTGTTTAGCACATAACAAATAGCACGATTATTAGCAACTGCAAAATCAATGTGCTCTCCCCAGAAGCAGCATGGCATAGTGGATAGAGCACACCCTGGGAGTCAGAAGGTCATGGGTTCGAATCCCAGCTCAGACATTGGTCTGCTGTGTGACCTTGGGCAAGTCATTTCACTTCTCTGTGCCTCAGATACCGCATTTGTAAAAGGGGGAGCAAGAGTGTGAGTCCCACGTAGGAAAGGGACCGTGTCCAACCCAATTTGCTTGTATCCACCCCAGTGCTTACTACAGTGCCTGGAACACAGTAAGTACTTGACAAATACCATTATTATTATTCTTATTCCCAAAGTTTCCTTTCCTCTGGACTGGTTTTGGGTCCCTCCAGAATGGATTTAATCAATTCATCCATCAGTGATATTTCTTGAGTGCTTACTTTGTACAGAGAACTGTAATAAACACTTGGGAAAGTACAATACAGTGAAGTTGGTAGACTTGATCCCTGCCAACAAGTAGCTTACAGTTTAGAGGGGTCTTCTTTTAAGGAGAAGCTGTTTTAGACCACAGAGAAACAGTGTGGCTTAGTGGAAAGAGCACGGGCTTGGGAGTCAGAGGATGTGGGTTCTAATCCCGGCTCCACCACTTGTATGCTGGGTGACCTTGGGCAAGCCGCTTAAAATCTCTGTGCCTCAGTTACCTCATCTATAAAATGGGGATTAAAACTGAGAACCCCATATGGAACAACCTGATTCCCTTATATATATCCCTTATATAGATAAATCCCAGCACTTAGAACAGTGCTTGGCACATAGTAAGTGCTTAACAAATACCATAATAATTATTATTATTAGACCCCACTGGAGTGTCCTTCAGATCAGTCTTCTTAAGAGGACCGGTCTCTGAAAACTGAGCTTTTCTGTGCTTCGGGACTAAGGGCTTTTTTTCTGTTGCTGAGCGGTACCTCAGCTCACTCTGTGGAGTCCGTCGTTAGTTGGACAAAACTCACCTCACTCCGAATGTGTAGAGAGGCAGAACCTGGACCGAAAGACCATAAAGTCTGTCTTATCTAGCCACTGTTTGTTAATAGCTAAACTACTGGCTCTCTTCATGACACAAAACAGACAGGTGCATTTTGCTTTAGCGTCAAGCTGGCCTAGCCTCATTTTGCTGTTAAGAATTTTTCAGCCACAGTCTGTTCCTTTCTGAAACATTTTTGCCCTTGGGCAGACATGGGTAAAGAGCTCTGAAAAAACAAAAGAGCAGTCATTAGAATTCTCTTAGAAATTATGGAATCCAGACTCTCTTTTTCCAATGAAGCGGTTGCTGCTTTATCAATGAAGTTGGCATTTCTGTTCAAGTTGAATAACTGGTGAAAATGTCCCCAGTCCTTTCCAAACAGACACAGTCAGAACGTGGAATATGATTAGAGGATTTTGAGCATAGACGCATCCAGGCAGAGAGTGAGAGATAATCATCTTCATTACTGCAGTACGTCGTGTCCTCTCTCCTCGGCTAAAATCTACCTACACCTTTGCCCCCAGCCAATGCTCTTCTTGTTAAAAGCCTTTTAAAGATGGTGGAGCTAATTTATAAATGCTATAATAAAGCACTTGAGGGACAGGGGTAGCGTTATGGAATACTTCAGTCTTTTCCTGTTTTCTTCAAAAGTTTTGAAGACTTTTCAGTTCTGAAATATAAAACAGGCTATTCACAGAGAGGACAAGGTTCATTAGAACATTTCTTCCAATTCTCTGAGACTGATTGTCTAGGGAGTCATTTTGGAAATGGTGAAAAATGTTCATTTCTGTACTTAATGGGAAACTGGCTTGTAAAGAATAATGGTATATCATTATTCCTCCCAAGATGTTTTTAACTACTGGGACCAGCAATCATGCACTCCATGACCACAACTCTAGGAATGATCCCTCTGGGATGATTTCATAAAAATGGTGGAAATGACAATCCCCAAATATTTTATGTTCGGGGAGCTTTGGCCTGGTTGTGCAGGCTTTTAAAATAAACATGGGGTGGCAAAAGATTGGTTGAGGCAGGAGAAAGAAAGGGCAAAGAACTATTATCCAGTCATCAGCTCCCCAAATTAATTCACAGCACCCACAGCGTGGCTCAGTGGAAAGAGCCTGGGCTTCGGAGTCAGAGGTCATGGGTTTGACTCCCGGCTCTGCCACTTGTCAGCTGTGTGACTGTGGGCAAGTCGCTTAACTTCTCTGTGCCTCAGTTACCTCATCTGTAAAATGGGGATTAACTGTGAGCCTCACGTGGGACAATTTGATTACCCTGTATCTCCCCCAGCGCTTAGAACAGTGCTGTGCACATAGTAAGTGCTTAACAAATACCAACATTATTATCATTGTTATTATTATTATTATTATTATTATCAACATAAGAGCCATCCTTACCACTTCTTCATTCCTATCCTCAGCTCTTATTTGGATTTGAATATTGAATTTATTCAGCTATTTCATCCCAATACACATATACTATCTGTTATGTCCCATTCTTCCTCCTACTACCAGTAGTTACATACTTTTTGAAGTCTGTCTCCCCTAATAGAATGTAAGCATCATGAGGGCAGGGGATGTATGTTCTACTTGTTGGTTTCATTCATTCAATCACATTTATTGAGTGTTTACTCTGTGCAGAGCATTGTACTAAGCGCTTAGAAAGTACAGTTCAGCAATAGAGACTATCCCTGCCCACACCAGGCTTACAGTCTCTCCCAAGCATTTTGTGTAGAGTACTTTACATTCAGTAGGTGCTCAATAGAGATCATTTATTGATTGATCATAGTCTCAGGAGTATTTAAGTACTACTCTGCTACTCAATTTGTACTCAATGGCACATACTCCTATTTCCGGGTACCTCTGTCTCTTCAAGGATAGACTCAGCAGTTTAGGATACTGGGAAAACTGTCTGCGCTTTGGTCTTTTTAAAAATTCCCTTCAGGCCAACAAGGGTTTGAGTGCTTTGTGAGCCTGTCAGGGAAGACAAGAAGACCACAACCTTCCCAGAATGAATATGCACAGAGTGCAAAGGCTGTTAAAGGGTGCCTTCCAGTCCTGGTTTGGTGCCTGTCTTGTGCTAGTTCCATTTCACAGAGAAAGAGAGCTCAAGATATCCACTGGACTGCCACACAAAGGACCATTTGTCCTTCAGAATCAAAGAAAATCAGATTTTCCCTCAATCTGACTCTGCCTCTCTCTCTCTCTCTCTCTCTGCATCTTTCACTCTTGCACATTTTGTTTCTTTCATTTGCAACTAAAAACTCTTCCCTTAAACAATAGACAGACTCATAAATTATATTTTGGCTCTTTCTTTGGGAAATGGAGTAAACTAGCTAATTCTTGGGATGGTGCCACCTGTGAATGGCTGGTAATTAAAGTTCTAAGAGAGGTAGCTGGAAGGAGAATCCAGAGTCGAATATTTATGGGAGTTGACAATTTTGAGAAGGAGGGATCATGGATATAACTGCCCTCAAAATTGGTGCCTGATTAAAGAATTAAATGAATCCTTATCTATTTCCCATTTTAAAATGTTGAGCTCAACTTGATTTCACTCCTTCCATGGAAAAACGTTTTCAGTCTGGTGTATTTTGGCTTATGCAGATTTTGATTACTTGTAATTTGTCTGGCCTCAAAATTTACCTTCTCATTCATCCACACTGAAGCTCAGTCAGGATCCACTGGGAATCTTGATAAAGGTATCAAGAGGAGGTGCAGCTGATTCTGGAAAATCTAGCTCTGTACCTGTGAGGACTTACACATCCCGAAGACATGCTGGGAACTAGAACAGGGATTTCCTAAATCCCAGTTCCATGCCCTTTCTGCTAGACCACACTGACTCCCTTTCAACTTGTTCTGGTCTGGCCCAACCAGAACTCTGTGAGTATGGTGCTTGTGGCTGTGTCTAGTCGGAAGCAGAATGGGGCCCAGCCCTCATTTCTGTTTCCAGGGTAAGGTAGAGCTGCTGCAATCCTGTAGAAGGCTTCTTGGGCAGGGAAGACTTGTCACTCCAACAAGTTATGGGAAAATTTTCAGACCAAACAAGGACATAGCCAGGGCCCCAAGAATCAACCCATCAGTTTCTCCCTCCTTACTCCCCAACCACATACACTCTAGCTCTCAGAGACTTGTATCAAAGCAAATGACAGGGGGAGGCCCTTCCCAAAAATTAAAATCCACTTGCAGCATGGCCTAGTAGATAAAACATGGATCTATAAATCAAAAGGACCTGTGTTCTAATCCCGGCTCTGACACTTGTCTGCTGTGTGACCATGGGCAAGTCACTTCACTTCTTTGGGCCTCAGTTCCCTCATGCGTAAAATGGAGATTTAAGCTGTGAGCCCGCTGTGGGACAGGGGCTTTGTCCAACCTAATTAGCTTGTATCTACCCAGCACTTAGAACAGTGCTTGACATCTAGTAAGTGCTTAACAAATGTCATCATTATTATTATTATCATTTTTGACCTGCTGTGAGCTGGCAGGAAGGCTTCGTACCTATGGGCAGACTCAAGTTCTTGCAGGCCTAGAGAAGAGCTCCAACTGGGGGAGTGCTGCCAGATGAAGGAGTTCTTAGGTCAGCTCAGTGCTTCATGTCTGCTGCTCTGCAGCAGTCTCTGATCCCCTCAGAACCTTATCTCCATCATTACATTGTCTATGTGTGGGCAACAGTGTATGGATGGGGTACCCTATATATATATATATATGTATATATATATATATTATGCCCTTCTGTGCTAGTTTTGATTAGACTCTTTCTTCAGGTCATTGGACTGCCTCACCTTCTTTACTTCATCCTGGTTTCTGTTGTGATTCTTCCCAGAACCTCCAAGAAAGAGCATCAGCTTGTTAGCCATGAGAAAGAATAGAGACTTTCTGTCGTGCTGCCAAGGAACTAACTCTTGGGAACCTGGTGCATTAGCTGTATGCTGGGCTCCTAGCAGAAAGACGTAAAGAGTGTTCAAGTAGGGGTTTAAATAGTAATAATAATATAATTGTGATATTTGTAAAGTGGTTACTATGTGTCAAGCACTGTCTTAAACGCTGGGGAAGACAAAAGACCATCAGGTTAGACACAGTGCTCTGCACACACTAAGTGCTCAATAAATATGACTGACTGCCCCTGGAACTTCTATCTGCCTGAAAGCGAAATGCAGAATCAGCCATTTCTGAGAGGTGCAGTTGATTGCATGAAAAGTACTACCACTGAGCCTCCCAAAATGAATTGGAGGTCTGTCTTTCAACAGTTAATTAAATGCAATTAGAGTCTCAGGGGCTCTTTCTTCCAGGAACCATCTGGAGACAAGGTATCGGAAGCAGACGGAAGCTTGGTAGAGCGTCTCTCATGGCTGGGGCTGTCTGGGGCCCTGGCAGCTCTCCCTCCACTGTGGATGGATTATTGAGATCCAGTAGAGGCGGGGCAGAGACAGGTAACTTGAAGCCCAAGAAGTCCCTAGGATTAATGATGGAGGGTTACCTGGGCTGTCAGGCAAGAATTTGAACCTGGGATGATTTGGACTCACTGACAGTGAGATCTTCTTTTCTTCCTGCACTCCAAGGTTAAATAGCACCTGTTTCCCTCACATGTCATGAAGTGGGTGAGCAGAGGAGAGCCATTAAATCCTAGTGTTGGGAGAGATCTCAACAAGTTCTCTGCTCTGTCCCCTGCCTCCAGACAAATATACAGGTGAACACCTAAATCAATTGTTGCCTATATCGGAAGTAGTCCATATCTCACATGGAGCTCAGTCTAAGAAGGAATGAATTACTTTAACAGGCAACGTGTCCTGCCCTAATACCTAATGAAACCAACTTCTGGGCTACCACTGAAGCCTATTTTCTCTTGTTTGTTCCTCTGAATAGATAGAAAACAGCTAAGCCTCCATCTTTGGTAACAACTCTGCCATTAGGTGCAGTTTCTTATCTGATGTCTGCCTGGATTTGAGAGTGCATCTGATTTAAGAAAACCTGGGAACTTTAGGAAGCCCAAGGAATAGATTATTTCACATTCTCCCCATCTGATTCCCCTTACTCTTCTTTCATCATCCATCTCTCTTCCCTTCCATTTTCAAATGTCCTATCTTTATGTTGGATATGTTTTAAGAACATATTAGGTGTCTAAGTACTGGGCTAAGCTTTGGGAGTAGGGCAGGAAGTCTGTGTCTTCGGTTATACTCTACCAAGTATTTAGTTCAGGCTTAGCCCTCACTGGGGACTCAATCAGTATCACAGAGTGATTGGCTTATCGATTGATTAAACAACGAAAACTGGTCTAGGACATGGAAGAGAGAAGGTAGCCCAAAACATTGCATTTGATATTGAACACCAGTCTCTTATTTCCCATTGTTCATACTTATTGTTAACTTCCAAAGGTGCAAAGACTAGAGAGAGGAACCCACCCATAGTATTTAGCGATAATAATAATAATAGTAATAGCAACAGTAGTATTTTTTAAGTTCTTATTATATTCCAAGCACTGTTCAAAGTGCTGAGACTGATACAGGAAAATCAGGTCCTACATGGGATTCACAGTCTAAGTAGGAGGCAACAAATCCCCATTTTGCAAATAAGGAAACTGAGGCCCAGAGAAATGAAATGACTTGCTCAAGGTCACAAAGCCAACAATTGACAGAGCTGGGATTAGAATCCAAGTCCTCTGACTCCCAGGCCCATGGTCTTTCCACTAGGCCATGCTACTTCTCTATCATCCTGTTTTTCAGAGAGCAAAAAGCCGTGGCTCTTTTCATTTGAAAAAAAAGACCATGGGACATAATAGTGGCTTCCTTGTGCACAGTGAAGGTGATTTAGTGTGATCGGTTTGGGTGAATATAATTAAAGTTTATCATTTTCCAGAGGAAGTCACTCCAGATGACAAACCTCTACTTAGGCTTGACTGTATCTCTGAATTGGTTTTTTGTACTGAATGATGCCTAACATAGCCTTACAAGTGAATTACAAAACTCTTTGGCTCAGAAGATTATTACCAACCTTGAAAATTTTCCCTGGTCAGTCACTTGCCTCTCGCCTCTGTGAAACATGTCTTGGGAGGAAACGGGGAAGAAAGGGTGGGACAGAAGGAGAGGGATGAAGGGAAAGGAGTGGCAAGGATATAGATATTTAAGAGGTGCTTTCCAGATTCAGCATTTTTCTGATAATCTTTTTTACCATGAGACAAAACATGGTGTACACATCAAGCTCTGGCAGTCTGGCACTGAAGCACTAGGTGTTACAGCAGAAGTGTAGAAGAGGAGGAAAGTGAGAAACAGAGAAGAAACAAATCAGAAAATAGGAGTAGCAATCAGGGAAGAAAGCCAAGGGAAGAATTTCCAGCTGAGAGGTTCCAAAGCCCAGGCTCAGTGAGTGGTAACTCACCGCCAAACATGGAGAGTGAAAAAATGCAGCTGGCCTGATGGGTCGAGCAATTCTGGTTCCTGCATAAATGTACGTACACCTGGAACTGGGAAACTGTTACTGATCAAACCAGTCCCATTGGACCAAATTCAGCCACAAAACCTGCAAACAAGTCACAGGGTAAACCCCGTGCTGCCTCTCTGCTGGCAAATACAGGAACTGTTCTGGAATGGTTTAGGCTGAAAAGCCTCGCAATTGGAGAAGTGTGAGCATGGGACTTGGAAGGTTTGGGTTGGGCTGAGTGTTTCCAGAAAGGCCAGAGAAATCACCTCTGTCCCAGTGAACCTCATTTCCTGAGAAGTCATGAGAGAGACTGGACTCCCACAGTCATTGGCAGGCCATGAATTAACCCACTGATGGCCACCCTGTTATTTGTTTTGTTAAATCATGGCGGGGAAAAAGGCTTGCTATTGTCATAGCACTTTCCCAGACCTTCTTTCCACCCTCCCTGACTGGCTACCTCCCCAGACCAAATGGCATCCTGAAGATCTCTGCCTATGAACATCTTGATCCTTCTCTTTCTTTCTACCTTTCTCTGGAGTAAAATGGGGATTAAAACTCTGAGCCTGACTTGGGACAGGGAATATGTCCAACCTGATGATCTTGTATCTATCCCAGAGCTTAGTACAATGCCTGGCGCATAGTAAGTGCTTAGCAAATAACATTTAAAAAAAGTTCTTAGCAGTGCCTCATAGCATTTTAGTACTAACAGTAGGAGAAATTGTATTTACTGAGCTCCTATTGAGTGCAGTGCATTTTGCTATGCAGTAATAATATTTATTAGGTGCCTACTGGGTGCAGAGCACTGTACTAAGCACTGGAAAAGAATACCCAGGTGGGAATTAGATACGACCCAGCATAATGGAAGCATAAGACATGTTTCCTGTTCTCAAGGAGTTTACAGCTCGGGGAGCTTGCTGAAGAGAAGAGAGAGACAGAGAGAGAGACTGAGAGAGACTGAGACTAACTGCATTGTTAATGTGCCCTAATAATAATTGTGGTATTTGTTGAGCACTTACTATGTTCCAGCCACTGTAGTAAGCACTGGGGTAGATACACGTTTATCAGGTTGGACACAGTCTCTGTCCCACATGGGGCTTATAGTCTCAATCCCCATTTTACAGATGAGGTAACTGAGGCACAGAGAAGTGAAGTAACTTGCCCAAGGTCACACAGCAGACATATAGCGGGGCTGGGATTAGAACCCACATCCTCTGACTTCCAGCCCCTGCTCTTTCCCCTAGACAAAGTCAGACATTATTAGTCCAAGGGGCAGCACCCGGGACACTGGTGCCTGACAGGCTATTGAGAGAGCAAGCATTTTGAGGAGGTGGCAGACAATTCTTTTCCTCCATTTTACTGCTTTCTTACCTAACTCTGGATAACTTTGAGCAAGTATGGAGGCACTCAGAGCCAGCTGGAGCAACAGACAGATGAAAAAGGAACATCCATGAGAAGCTCGTAGGGTAACGGAGCTGATGTGGCAATTCATTCATTTGATTGTAGTTATTGAGCACTTACTGAATGCAGAACCACTGTACTAAGTGCTCGGAAAGTACAATTCAGCAATAAAGAGAGACAATCCCCGCCCCACACCGGGTTTACAGTGGCCCACTGGTGTTAGCCCACTGAGATTCCCAAGGTTCTAGCAGGTTGGACTAGGCCTGGCCACACCATTCTCAAATCACCATCCTATGATGGGCCCTTACATTTTGATGCTGATAATAAATGAATAACCAAATCTTGGTTACAGAGTTAGTATATATAGATCAATTTGGAAACAGTCTGAGAATCCCTCTCCCTCTTTTAAGCAACCAGTTACTCAACAGCCATCAGAGGGAATTATCAACAGGATGAGTTTGAAATTCTGCCAAGCAAAGAAATTTTGGCTAGTCCAATTTCTGTTAGTTCCAAGAGTGAGGCTTTGCTTCCAGTACAAACAAAGCAGCTGTCCTCAGATCGTTGTTGGTAACAAGTGGATATAAGACTAGAAACTGAAGCAAAATCATGGATTGGGATGATGAAACAGGGAGAATAGAGCTGAAATGAACTTCAGAAAAAATCTGAAAAACCTGGTGGCCAGATATATTTTCAGCCACCACTGAGTTTAAGAACCACAAAATGTCCTTGAAGTGGATATTTTGACGTGGAGATAACTAATAGCATTGTGGTGCAGGGACCTTCCAGAGTCAGATAAATGTATTCAGACCTTTTGATGCCGGAAAAGGTATTCAGAAGCCAGAAGAAGAGCGTATCTGTTTCAGAAGGGATTTGGCGAAGCAGAGAGTGACCTAGCTGACACTGTGACTCCATGCTTCAAGTGGTTCTTTGAGCTCTGTCTTAGGTCATACTCTATGCTAAAAGAGTGATGATGGGAAAAAAAAGGCAGAAGAAATAATAATAATATTGTATCTACTCGCATAGTTGCCTCATTTCTATGCATAATGTTCTCTACCCAGAAACAGGGGAGGGGCTATTGTGGGGGGAATTAAATCTAGCAATAAAGGGATCGGGATGAAAAAGAGAAGGAAGTAAGGGAAGTGGACAGGAGGTGAGAAGGAAGAGACAGGTAAGAAGGCACTTCTACTGCACTCATCGAAATGCTTAATGAACTGTGGTAACCCACCCTCCTCTCCTCTTCCTATCCTGGCTCACATATACATATAACAAAAAAGAAAACTTCGTGGTTCAAGCCTATATCTTGGGCTTGAAAAATCTGTGGTTTTTAATCTGAGCACTTATCTTGCCTTGATTACAGCATCAGACTCCTTGTAGACGTCCCTCTCTTCTGTCTTTTCCTGCTCCATTCATAATTCACTCTGCTGCCCAGGTCTTTTTTTTACAAAACCACTGAGTCCAGGTTTCCCTAGTCTTCAAGAACCTCCAGTGGTTACCCATCCACCTCCACATGAAACAGAAACTCCTTACAATAGGCTTTAAAGCAGTCAATCACCTTGCTCCCCGTTACCTTACTTCCCTTATTTCCTACTACTACCCAGCCTGCAAATTTCACTCCTCTAGTGCCCACCTACTCGCTGTACCTCGATCCCATCTGTCTTACCATTGACCCCTCACACATGTCCTGCCTCTGGCCTGGAAGGCCCTCCCTCTTCATAGCCATCGGACATTCACTCTCTCCACCTTCAAAGCCTTATTAAAAGTACATCTCCTCCAAGAGGTCCTTCCTGACTAAGGCCTCCTGTCCCCTTATCCTGCTCCCTTATGTGTCACCCTTGCACTTGGATTTACACCTTTTAACGGTAATAATTATAATAATAATAATGGTATTTGTTAAGGCACTGCACTAGGCGCTGGGGATAACGGGTTGGACACAGTCCCTGTCCCGCATGGGGTTCACAGTCTTAATCCCCATTTTGCAGATGAGGTAACTGAGGCACAGAGAAGTGAAGTTTAGACTGTGAGACCATCATTGGGCAGGGATTGTCGCTATCTGTTGCCGAATTGTACATTCCAAGCGCTTAGTGCAGTGCTCTGCACGTAGTAAGCGCTCAATAAATACTATCGAATGAATGAAGTGAATTGCCCAAAGCCACATGGCAGACAAGTGGTGGAACCAGAATTGGAACTCATGACCTTCTGACTCCCAGGCCCATGCTATGTCCACTACACCATGCAGTTCCACAGCACTTGTGTATATATCCATAATTCATATATTTATATTAATGTCCCTTTTAACCCCTAGATTATAATTACTTCACTATGGGCAGATTATGGGTCTACCAACCCCAGCTACCAACTACCAACCAGCAGCATGGCCTAGTGTATAGAGCCCTCGCCTGGGAGTGAGAAGACCTGGCTTCTAATCCCGGTTCTGCCACTTGTCTACTGAGTGACGTTGGGCAAATCACTTCACTTCTCTGTGTCTCAGTTGCCTCATCTGTAAAAAAGGGGATTAAGACTGTGAGCCCCATGTGGGACATGGACTGTGTCCAACCTGATTAGCCTGCATCTATCCCAGAGCTTAGAACAGTGTCTGGCACATTTTAAGCACTAAAGAAATGCCATTAAAAAAAGAACAAAACTCTGTTATATGGTATTCTCCCATGCATTTAGTACAGTGCTGTACCCATGGTGTTATACATACTCAATAAATAACATCAATTAATTGATTGGTATTCTTGCATTTACTCCAGCACAAAACACAGTGCTTTGCACAAAACAGTTGCTTAATGGATACCTGTAATAATAATTCAAAAAAAGGATTTGAAAGCAATTGGATTCAGGCTAGAAGAGGTGAGTGTTAGAAGCCGAGTGAATGAGGTGCTCAATAAATATGATTGATTGATTGATTGGAAGGAAGAACCTCATCAGTCCCCTCTCCCTTGTCCTGCTGCAGGAGATGGAGCCTAGGACCCTGGAAAAG
Organism: Ornithorhynchus anatinus; assembly: GCF_004115215.2. NCBI lineage: Eukaryota > Metazoa > Chordata > Mammalia > Monotremata > Ornithorhynchidae > Ornithorhynchus > Ornithorhynchus anatinus. The sequence goes on from NC_041729.1 coordinate 37,615,377, forward strand.
ACAGTTTCCCTGCTGCAGCCAGGAAAAAAGGGGGTGAGAGGAGAGGACTGAATGTACCCTGGGCCCAGTTTCTTTCTATCTATTCATTAAACTGTGTCGGGCTACCTCTGTGCACAAGACTGGGCCACTTTTCTGATGCCAGGCCGCTGGCTGGAGTTTCCATGGCAAGAGTCTGGAGACTGATGATATCCTGTGTGGTATCCCTGGAGGAGGGGTGGGTGGTTGACCACTTTCCTTGTACAGAAATCACAATTTAAACTCATAGACCACCAGGCAAATGTCCAAATGTCACTTAGTCCAGCTTCTCTCCAAAGCAGGACATCCCTTGAAAAAAGCAATCCCAAATTTTAAACATCAAACAGCACTTTTGTTTGCAGAGAGTGCTATGATCATTTTTATTCATATCTCCTCACAGCTCTCTTGTTGCAGATGAGGAAACTGAGGCAGAGTGGTTGAGGCACCCTCCCATAGTTCTATAGTTAGTCAATGGTGGAGATGTGATTTGAACTCAGAGCCCCGATTCCCAAATCCAGACTTAGACCACCGATCCATCCTACCTCCCTTCTTTCTTTTTCTGTGTAATTGCAGGGTGGGAACAGGGTGTGGGATTGGGGGGGAGTGGGCGGCTCAAGCGTGAGATATAGAGATGCTGACATTCAATTGCTGATATTCAATCGCAGTTGTTTCACTAAAGTAACATAATTTGGATACAGAATGGAATTAAATTACATGATGAAAAGAAATGTATTTCCCAGCTTTGGTTTAAAGGAACATTCTTGGTTCCTGAAGGTTATGGGAATGTCATTAGGAAGGGGCGGGGGTATGTCTGTCAATTTTCATACTGTTTTCCATTTTCCCCCTCTTTCATGCTCAGGCCAAAATTCATTAGAGCCATCATTGGTGACAAGGAAGCAATAACTAACGAAATACATAAATAGCCTCCCATGTGTTTCCATGGAAACTGTGACATCACTTCAGAACCCTTAATGTCTGGGCCATGGAGAAAGAGGATTTAAAAAAGAAAGAGAAGCCCCAAATTGAGTTGCAGTGAAGCGCAGGGTAGTTGCTTAGCAACGAATCCAGGAGAATAATGTCCTGTTGTGTGAGATATTATTCTACCAAGTTGGAAAAGAATGTTAACAAATCCATTCTGAAGCTGTGAATTATCCAAGCCAACTCAGGCTTAGTTTTCTGGGGCCTGGACTGGGAGTTTATTAATATCCTGTTTCAGATTCTGTGCTAATAAATGTGTCCAGTCTCCATCAGAAGGGCCTCCAGATCTTTGCCTTAAAATGTCTAGTTGAATATAAAGTCTTCTGCAGGTGAAATCAAATGCAGCCTGCTTAGGTCAAGTACAAGGACTTTGGATTTGCATCCTGTATAGTTAGTTGCTGGATCCTGGTCCAGTTTTCTTCTATCTCTGTTGAGTAGAAATGGCCTGATAGTTCACAAGGAAGAAGTAAGGAGGAGTCAAGAAAGGAGGACTCTTGCCCAACCCTCTTCTCCAGGGCTGGGCAAAGGAGCACCAGTGAGAAGGACACTTACGGCAGCAGCGTGTGGTCTCCACAGAATTTACAACATCGAGAATGTTTAAAAACACCAGGGGCGATTCCTGTGTATGTGGCTGTTGAACTCTCAGCCACGAGGAGCTTGAAACTCTGTTCTTCTTGCCATGGTACTTTACTGTTCTGCTTTTTAATTTTTGTATTTATCTTTCTCTTTTATACTTTTTATCTTTCCTGTGAGTCTTTCACTAGTCTTCCTCTAATTATTTAGATGGTGAGCCCTGTGAGTTTTTTGTGGGAGTGAGGAGTCTGAGAGTGCACAGGAGCATCCTTTACTTGTCCGTGGTCCAGCGTGCCCAGAGAATTCTGGGAGAGGGGACCCTTGGTAGTGGAAGGGAAGATGGTAGTTGCCACAGTGCTTTTCTCAACAGCAAAGGTGGCAGTGGTGGCTGAGGTGAGGCAACCTTCTGGGTAGGCTGGAGCTGGTTTTATTTCGCACGCCATCACTATCTTGCTCCCCATCCTCCTACTTACACACACTCTGTAGAGATGCCAATAAGTAAAGGAAATGACCAAGTTATTTGAGAAAGCAGGCAACTAGGGGAAGGAGGGAAAGAAGTAGAAACCAAAGGGAGGAGAATCTATTATCCATTTCCAGAAAATGGTCTCCCTTTGTTAAGTAGAAGATGTGATCTCCATTTCAGAATCAAAGGGCCCTGGAATCTGTGCTGCCGCACAGCCAAGAGATATTCTGTGCTCTTCCCAGGAAAGAGATGCCCTCTGAATTCCTGAAGACCAAAAAAAAAACCACAAAAGGGATGTAAAAGACCCAGAAAAGTGATGAGTTAATTTTCCTACCTGTGTCTTCAATCATGTCACCAGACCCTACAATGGGCCAACGTCTTTTTCAGCTTTAAGGTCTTCTGCTTGTTTGCCCCAGATTATTTAAATTCCCTCATCTCCACCACTCCCCATCTACTGGCTACTCCCACTTACCTACACACCTCTATATCCCACTCCTGATGCCTTGACTTCTTTCTTGCTGAAATATTCAGCCCTCCAAGCTCACCCAGTTCCCTTCTGTTGTTAAAAGTTCTACTGAAAAATCTCATCGCCTGCGGGGATATGGATGACAATTTAGTAGCATCCTCCTCCCCATCACCACCGGGGAATTTGTGAAGAAGTCATCGCTTTTCTGCCTGGCGGAAGCCTAAGTAAAGTGTTCCTGGCTTTTCATAGTCCAGTGAGACTAATTTGGGTACCTGCTGCTCTTCATGGTACTCTTCAGGATATGTCAGGAGGATTTGGGTGTTTATCCATTGGGATTTTTAATATTTAAATAATTCTCTATGGTGCACGACAGTGCAGGTAGATAAGCTCATGGGAGTAGTTGGTGCTGCTCTCTTGCCGATTTGAATATTCCCCAAGAGCAAGCAATGTTGGATGAAGAAGGAAAATGAGTCAGGTAGGGTCTTTTAACAACTGCTCTCCTCCCTCCCCAAAAGAGCCAGGTCTTGGGTGACTGAAATGGAGAAGGAGTAGTTAAACTTTCAGACTCCCATTTGGAGATAAAGGGGACACTTCTGAAAGAAATCTCTGTCTATATGTAATTGAGGCTTGAAAAAAACAACTAGTTGGGAGTAAACCCATTTTCATATAGACATTGCATAGGTAGGTTTAGAGTTCTGAGTTGTGGGGTCTGTTATGTGGAGAGTGTGAGGGGAGTGGAGAGTGGTGGCCAATGTTGTATTGTACTCTCCCAAGTGCTTAATACAGTGCTGTGAACATAGTAAGTGCTCAATAAATCCATTGATTGATTTATATTGAACTATTTTGGTCAATGTTTTGTCTGGTTTTCCTTGAATATCTTCAAGAGTGCTCTCTGTTAAGGACAGTTATGCTTTATGTTTCTGGTTAAATTAATGTATTTTAGTACTATGTTAGGGAGAAGAAAAGGTGAGGGGAAGGAGAGGAGGAGAAAAAGCAAAGATAGGGAGTAATTGAGAAGAGAAAATGTGTGCGGGAGATGAGTTTAACAAGCAGTGGGAAGTGAAAGAGAAAAAGTGAGTTAGAGGACCTGGGCTGTAATCCTGACTCTGTAAATTGCTTGCTGTGTAACCTTGGATAAGTTATTTAATGTCTCTGTGCTTCAGTTTCCTCAACTGTAAAATTTAGACTGCGAGCCCTATGTAGGGCAGGGACTATGTTCAACATGATTAACTTGTATCTACCCCAAAGCTTGGAACAATACTTGACATATAGTAGATGCTTACCAAATATAATAATAATAATGATAGAGGGAGGAAGGGATAGAGTGAGGGAGACAGAAAGACAGCGAGAGAGTGAGAAAGAGCGAGAGACTGGGGAGAAAGAACACTCCAATGAACAGACAGGGAGAAAGAACAAGGAAATCATCCATGTTACCAGTTCTTTGATTGGGTTCTAGGTAGAGAAAAAGGATCCATAAGTGCAAAATGGGGTGATATACTGTAGGGAAATCTGACTCAATGTTTCTTTAATGACATCACTTGGAACTTTGGGTTTGGTGGCAGGCCTCAAGGTACAGCTGTTAGATCACTTGTTTCTTTTTCTTCCAGACCAAGAGCGGAGGCTCAGCAACCAGGAACAAATGGGAGTGTCAGGATTGTTTTATGTGGGGTCAGCGAAACTAGTTTTCCGAAGAGTACCCCCTGCACTCATCAGGGCTCTTTCCTCTTATTCAGGTTCATGAATCACAGGGTCCCACCGAACAAGAGGTACCAGCCTACAGAATATGAACACGCAGCTAACTGTGCTACCCATGCCGTGAGTTGTCTTTCTGCATCTGGGGACTGGGAAGAAGGTGGTCAGGCTCCTATGTCTGTTTATTGTTGTATCGTACTTTCCCAAGTGCTTAGTAGAGTGCTCTGCATGCAGTAAGCGCTAAAAAAATCCAATTGAATGAATGAATGATTGAACTCTCAATCTTCGAATATAGGTAAGAGAGGACTGGAGATGGACACAATGTGCACAGTGGGTCACTCAAACATTAAAACAGCATAAGGAACAAGGACAAATATGCAATACACAAAATAAAAACAGATCAGTAGGGTGCTTGAGACTAGAGGACCAGAATTTCTCCTCATGATTCAGAGTCCATAGCAATGGCCAAGTGGCCGCTAGCTTTCCTGAAATGGATGCCATATTCATACTGGGCAGAACATTGACCAGCTGAAAACCAGACTGTCCAATTTAAGATTGTACAAATGGCCCCTGAATGGAAAAATACTGAGCTCGTCATGAGGATCATTTGAACAAGCTATTTCAAAGAGGATCTGTTGCTGAAATTGAAAGAGGCAAACAAACTCATAATCAATAGTACATATTAACTACTGTGTACAGAGAATTGAATTAAATACTTGGGAGAGGTCAGTAGAATTAGTAGTAGACATATTATTGTCTTCAAGGAGCTTATATTCTAGTAGGAGAGTTAGGCATTAAAATGATTTATAGGTAGGAGGAAGGACAAGGGATTATGTGCCTGAGATAATGCTTAAGTAACGGGGTATGTAAGATAGACAACTAAGTACTATGAAGTGTTGTTGAGAATACAAGTGCTCAGGTTGTGCTGAAATGTTGAAGTGCCACTTGGAGGACTATTACCTGGAAGAAAGTAGAATTTAATTAACGCAGGCCCACTGGAGGAGATGTGATTGCAGGAGGGCTTTGAAGTTGGAGAGAGCACTGGTCTTTCTCTGTGAAGTGGGAAAGAGATCTAGGCAGAGGAAAAGATGTGGACAAGAGGTCAGGAGAGGGAAAGAGGAAAATGTAGCCAAAGAGTAGGTTAACTTGAGAGGAGGAAAGAATGTGAGTTATGTGTAGTGGGAGAAGAGAGTAGATAAGTAGGAAAGAGATAGAACTGATGAAGTGCTTTAGAGCCAATGGTTGGGAGTTTCTGTTTGGTACGATGAAGAGTGGGAATCCATTGAATGCTTTGAAGAGTACATTCTATGTGTTCAGAATGACATTTTAGAAAAATAACCTGGGCAGTAGAATGAAGTACTGACTGGGAAAGGGCAAGTTCAGAGCCAGGGAGACGAGTAAGGATGCTGTACTAAGCCAGAATTTGGCTAGTGCCTGGACCAGTGTGGTAGCCATTTGAATGGAGAGAAAGGGGCACATCCTCACCAGAGATGAGGTACAATGCATCAGTTCATATGTTGTTTTTGGTGTGGGAGTAGGGAATCTGGTTGCTTCAATGTAAAATAAGCACTTATTTAAAAAGTCTGCCCTGGGCACTTCTTTGGTGTCTGGGAAAATGGAACATTCCTTTTTCATGGCAGGAGACAGGAGCAACTTGGGGAAAGAAAGATAAGAGGGCCTGGAATGGTTGGGGAGTGAAGGATCTAATTGGCTGAAGAAGAGGTAAGTAATAACCATGATAAGGTGTAGGTTATAATGAACACGGAAAGGCAGAATGCCTCCTAGATTTGGAATATATATATAGGGGCTTTGAGGTATTTGTATTCTCTTCTCACCCACGTTTCTTCAGCATTATTGCTTTTGTAAGAAATGGATTTCCAAATTTAGACGCTGTTTAATAAAAATGAATCCCATATGTATTTTCTCTAAGTCAGAATTCTCCTGACTTCTTACACAGTTATTTCAGGTAAAGAATGTAATTTCTCCTGGATGTGCTGCAAGTGATTCTGATGTGAATCTGTTTACTTTGTTTGAGCTGAGGGCTAGAGATGATGGAGGGAGGAGGAACTATAAACCATCCCATGTCCAGTGTTCTTTCAGACAAAATGGTCAAAGTGCATTTTGTCTAAGCTGAAAATTACATGGAGATCAGGCCCAGGACTTAGAAAATCAAAGTGGCAATTAGAAAGGAGCCTATTTGAAATGAACCACTATGCTAACAGTGATTTCAACCCTTTCTGAGGTTCTGGAAGTGATACTGATAGTATTTATTAAGCACTTACAGTTTACAAAGCACTATGCTAAGCGCTGGGAGAAAATACCCAAGAGGGAATTAAACATGGTCCCTGTCCCTTAATGGGGCTCCCAATCTAAAAGTGGAATTAATGTAATGCAAATTAAAGAGGTTCTAGGAGTCAATGAGAGTGAATATTCCAGTCTTCAAATATCTCATTTTGGAATGAGACTGATTTTCTATCTTTAGTTTGCAGAATCCTTTGTGGCTTTTGATGGTTGATTCTTTACCCTTTCAACTTCAGTGAAGGGTTGATCTTATTCAGTTGCAATCAATCAATCAGTGATGTTTACTGAGGGCTTACTATGTGCAGAACACCGTTCTAAGCACTTGGGAGAGTACAATACAAGAGAATAAGCATCCCTGATAGACTAAGCTCATTGTGGGCAGGGAATGTGTCGGTTAAATTGTACTCTCACAAGCGCTTAGTACAGTGCTCTGCACATAGTAATCGTTCAATAAATAGGATTGACTGACTGCCTATAACATGAGTTTCTCTGTACAGGCTTTGTGCCTGTATCGACTTCACGTACCACTTCTTACAAAAGTGCCTCCCAGGAATTCCTAAGCTCAGGAAAGATCTCTCCTTGCTGTTTCCCCCCGCCATCCCTCATCTTCTTGTGATGTGGTTGGGGAGTCTGCAATCTCTTAGCTCCTGTTTTTTTTCAGAAATTGTGCAATGCACATTGACTTTCCAGGAGCTGAGTTCAGGTAAATGCAGCCAAATTTATCTTGCCAGAGATTGAGGAGAAGCAACTTTAATCAGAGATGAGAATTTACACTGAGCTTTACATGGCCCCAAACTTCATCTTTTGAAATATCTTTCTTTTGATTTTTTCCTCTACATGAAGGAGGTAATTACATTTAGATGAGCTCGGTGACATTGTTGAATACCTTCTGCTTGTCCAAAAACATTGAAAACTTGATTTTGTTTTCTCCCAGACATGATAAAAGTGCAGCCTATAGAGATGCAGAAAAATCCTGCCTGTGAGCTTGTCTGGAGCCCAGGCCCTCTGTTCTATTTTCTTAAATGGTATTTGTTCAGCTATTACTATGTTCCAGACAGTGTATTAAACACTGGAGTAGATACAAGATAACTGGGTTGGACACAGTCCATCTCCCCGTAGAGCTCACAATCCTAATCTTCATTTTATAGATGAGATAACAGTGGCACAGAGAAGTTAAATGATTTGCCCAAGTTCACACAGCAGACAAGTGACAGAGCCAGGATTAGAACCCAGGTCCTCTGACTCCCAGGCCCATGCTCTTTCCTCTAGGCCACACAGCTGCAATGGATCCCATCCACCTGATACCATCTGGGTAATGGGAAACATATCGTATCTCTAAAGGAGGGAGAGCAGGAAGAGAAAGCAAAAGCCAAACCACATTTCATCTAGAGTGCACATCTCCTCCACAGTCCACTAATGGTTCTGAGGAGAAAGTTGGTGTTGAGTAAAATGACCAGACATCCCAATTTAGCTGGGACAGTCTGGGAATTTTGAGTTCAGTTCTGTATCTCCCTTTAGGTTCTTCAAGGTATGCTTGTGTCCCCTCCTCCCTCCCCCATCCCCCACCAAAAAAAGAAAAAACAGAAAGAAAAATAAATAGTTGTTTGAGGGAAGGAGATGTCTACCCAAGTATGTACAGTTGTTCCTCCCTACATAAGGAAGGAGGAGGCTGAGGGGAAAGGTAAGGGAGAGAGACTGTTGCTGCCCTGCAACCTCTGGGCTTACAGGCCAAGTGTCGAAAGCTTGGGGCATATGGGTCCGGGCCTGGGCAATTTTGGGGTATGCAAATGTGGACCTGGAGCTTGCCGGATAACTGCAGCCACCAGAGCCAGCCTGATGGCCTCAGCAAGAGCCCAGCCAAGGATGGGTCAGTTCACCACTGCCATAACCCAGAAAGACATGGTGGTGTGGGCACTGGGTCAGCTGGCCCCTCCTGGGCAGAAGTGGTGAAAGAGGAGCAAATGAAAAGCAGTGTGGCCTAGTGAAAAAAGCATAGGCCTGGGAGTCAGAGGAGCTGGGTTCTAATCCAGGCTCTGTCACTTGTCTGCTGTGTGACCTTGGGCAAGTCATTTAACTTCTCTGTTCCTCATCTATAAATTGGGGGACATAGAGTGTGTCTAACTTGATTATCTTGTATCTTTTCCAGTGTTCAGTACAGTGCCTGGCACATAATAAGCATTTAGTAAATGCCATTTAAAAAACAAGTGTTTCCTTTGTATCCTGCACCTTTTGCCTCTCTCTCCTTTTCTTTACTCTTAGTATTGCTCTTTCTCCCTTTCCTTGGCTTGTCTCGCTCCTTCTTTCCCTTTTGCCCTCTTTCCTTTCAATCAGTCAATTAACCAACGGTATTTATTGAGCGCTTACTATGTGCAGAGCACTGTACTAAACACTTAGGAGAGTACAATACAACAGACTTAGTAGACATGTTCCCTGTCCACAAGGTGCTTGCAGTCTAGAGGGGAAGACAGACATTAAAGCAAATTACAGGTATGTACGTACGTTCTGTGGGGCTGAGAGTGGAGTGCATAAGAGCTTAAGGGGTACAGATCCAAGTTCTTAGATGTCATAGAAGAGAGAGGGAGTAGGGGGGATAAGAGCATAGTTGGGGAAGACCTCTTGAAGGAAATGTGATTTTAATAAGACTCTGAAGGTGGGGAGAGTGGTGTGGTCTGTTGGATATGAAGGGGGAAGCCGTTCCAGGCCAGAGGGAAGATGTGGGCAAGGAGTTGGTGTTGAGATAGATGAGATCAAAGTTTCCCCTCACCATTTTCCCTCTCTCCCAGTATTTCCTCCTCCAACTTTAACTCCTCTACCTTTTCTAGCCTACCTTTTTTGGGGTGCTGATCTCGGTCCATCTTAGATGACCAGAAACCTGGTCTCCTTGTTGGTATTTGTTAAGCACTTACTATGGGCAGAGCACTGTTCTAAGCGCTGGGGTAGATACAGGGTAATCAAGTTGTCCCTCATGAGGCTCACAGTTAATCCCCATTTTACAGCTGAGGGAACTGAGGCACAGAGAAGTGAAGTGACTTGCCCACAGTCACACAGCTGACAAGTGGCAGAGCTGGGATTCGAACCCATGAACTCTGACTCCCAAGCCCGGGCTCTTTCCACTGAGCCACGCTGCTTCTCTAGTCTCATGGGCTTGGGACCCGCCATATGGAGCAACTGGGTAAGAAAGGGGCAACCCTTTCTCCTACCCCTTTTCCCCCTCTTTAATTTGCCTTAACTCTCCCTTAAGTCTCTATCTTTGGATGCAGCACATAAGTGACCTTCCATCTAAGCTGCCTGGCAGTTTATAACAATGTCCTTTTTCTAACCAGTGATTGGCTGCTTGTCAAGAGGCTGGAGAAGGTTGGAGGGACAGAATGGGGAGAGGAAAGAGAATGGAGAGGGGAAGATGGGATGCAGAGAGTTGAAGAAAAGATCAGATTCAAAAGAGGCTCCTTCAGCAAGGGAAAGCGGGGAGAAATTGGAAAAAAACAAGAGTGCTGAAGCAGTGAGGCTAGAGAGGATGAAGGTGTTTTGAAGTCCAGAGAAATGGTGCTTGATATCTAGGAAAACAAGTGGAGACAGGCTGAGGAAGCCTGGGAAATGGGATTCCAGAGACGTGTTGGATGGGTGGCCAGGCAATGGTGCTTTCTTCCTGGAAACCAGAGCTAACAGGTAACTGAGGAAGCATATCCAGAAGACTACTAGCAGGAGGAAGGAAGGAAGGAAGGAGAAAAAAATGTAGACAGGAGAGGGGAAGGGAGAAAGGGGTAGGCTGAGCATGGAGAACTAAGAAAGACTCAAACTGAGTAGGAAGGAAAAAAGATAGGATGTGGACCAGCATTAAAAAGGATCAAAGATCCTGGGTGAAAATAAAGAACAGTGAGTAAATGAGAACATCAGAAGATATACAACAGAGATCTTAAAGAAGATTATAAACACCCAGGCAAAGACAGACATTGGATGTCCTGGACCACAAAACCAAGGGATTCCAAAAGCCCATCTTAGTATTATAAATTAGAGGGAAAAGGGGTATCAAAAGTGTGGATAGAGGAATTGGATAGCATACAGGATCTCTGCTTCCACCTGTGCTATTTACCTCATTTATTGGTTTGTTTTATTTCACCTGGGGAAGTTGGATTGGTAATTCAAAGTAGAAGTAGAAAACACTGGAAAAAAGAGAAAGAAATTTGAAAAAAAAAAAGGGAGAGCAATTGGTGATGCCTGCCTCCAAAATGGAAAGTTTGTTGCAGTGGGCCCCAATAAGTAACGTAGCCAAAGCCAACTGAAATTCATTCCCCTTTCCAGTTCTGGATAATTCCCAGCATCCTTGGCAGTTCCATCCTTTACTTTCTGTCCGATGACCACTGGGAAACAGTTTCAGCTTGGATCTATGGATTTGGTCTGTGTGGCCTCTTTGTTGTCTCCACCATCTTCCACACCATCTCCTGGAAGAAGAGACACCTCAGGTAACCAAGAAAACTCTTCCGGGATTTCCTAATCAGGGAGTCAAAACGGTTGGGAGTGGAGGGCTGAAGGGGACGTCTGAGATTGGTGGAAGAATGGGAATAGTGCTGATGACCTGGAGCTTTGAGCAGATGTGGTGGACGCTAATCATCGGAGCTAATTGTTTCTTTTCATTGCTCTCAAAAGGCCCACTTTCCACATTAATAAGTTTGCTTGAAGTATCTCCTACTAGTATCCTTCTTCCCCAATGGGTGTGGTGGAGCAGAAGGAAATCATGGGAAGGAACATAATAGGATAAATCATTTACTAATTCACAGGGGATAATTCTGGAAACTTAGAATAACTATGATCATGTAACTAAACCATTAACCTTGTGCATTTTATATTTCTGCCTGAGCAAACACACGTTCATTCTTTCATTCAATCGTATTTATGGAGCGCTTACAGTGTGCAGAACACTGTACTAAGTGCTTGGGAAAGTACAATACAGCAATAAAGAGAGACAATCCCTAGCCACAATGAGCTCTAGTGAAACACTTAGAGATGGGTTCTGCTCTAGTGAAACACTTAGAGATGGGTTCTGCTCTGAAGAGACTTAGACCAAAGAGCCAAGACTGCCACTCCTGGTCAGAAACCCTTTGTTTTATTAAGCTGTGAGGAGAAAAGAAAGCTGAATTGACATTTGTCCTTGGTCTCAGCCCCTCCCTTTCATAAAATTCAACTTGAGATTCAGTCGCTTGCTGCTACTAACCCAGACACGTGAGAGTGACTGAGCTCGTAGCTAGCCAGGGCCTTCAGTCAATCAATCGATCATATTTATTGAGCGCTTACTGTGGGCAGAGCACTGTACTAAACACTTGGGAGAGTACAATATAACAGATACTTTCCCTGCCCACAACGAGCTTACAGTCTAAAGCCTTCCCAGTAACTTAGGTGTTCCCTTGTAATTTGAACAGTTACGTGGAACGACATGGATCAGTGTAATTTAATTGATATCTTTAGGCTGGCTCACCTCTATCTATGGGGAAGGCCTTTTGGAAGTACACCTAAGGATGACCTGGAAGGGATTTGACCAGCTGCCTGTGGGATAGTGCACACCTTTCTTGGGGCTGGTGAGGAGTAGCAGTGGCTGTTTGCAAAATTCTACTGCTTTCTTACCCTTTTGCCAGAGTTGGACAGATCCTCTGGGAGACTGGGAAAATCCCATTAGGGCAGCCACATCTGACTCTGAGCTGCCCCTTCCTTTTCTGGAGCTCAGAATCAGAAAGGAGCTCTTTGAAGGCAGTTAGAGGAGGGATTCAGTGAATAATAATAATAATTCTGGTATTTGTTAAGCACTTACTATGTGCCAGATACTGCACTAAGCACTGGGGTGGATACAAGCAAATCGGGTTGGACACAGTCCACGTTCCACGTGGGGCTCACAGTCTCAATCCCCAATTTACAAGCGAGGTAACTGAAGCACAGAGAAGTGAAGTGTCTTGCCCAAGGTCACACAGTACAAGTAGCGGAGGCAGGATTAGAACCCATGATCTGACTCCCAGGCTGTTCTCTATCTAGTAGGCAGTGCTGTTTCTCACATGCTCCATTGTGCTAGAGTCCATATAAGGTCTGGTTTGCCATCATTAAGACTTTGCATTCTACTCCAGGCAGAGGTGCCAACCTCATTGTGAGTGTGGGAGTGAAAAGTAGGCAAGGATTTTAAGTGGGGCCAAGGATCCTGGAAGGGGATAGAAGATACCATTTTGGGTCTTTTCAGCCCTGATTGGCATCTCTCTGAGGCCTTGTCAGGGACTTAGGCTGAGAAAGGCTGGGAGTCCAGGGATGGCGTCAAGGGAGTTGGCTTCTTTGACTCCAGACATGCATCGTGTCTCACAACTGATCCAGTTCTCCGGGGTTGCAGAAGTAAACCCTGCCAAGATGCAGCCGGAGCCTGGCTCCCCCGCAGAACTCGAGGTGAGAGAAAGGCCGGAGTTGGCCCGTCTGCTGCCGCTGAGGATTCAGGGCCAGGGTAGAGCCGGGATCGATTTGGGTCATGTATTCTACCCTAGTGACGGGTGACTCCGACCGAGTCCTCTCCTGTATTTAACTTGCAAGGACAGTCCCAACTATGATCTAACCCTCTTTTGTGCATTGTTTCCGAGATTCAGAAGATGAGTGGGCTATTTTTTTAGACGCGCTGTTTTCCCGAGAACACATCTATCATCTTTAATGCATGGTATTAAGTAATGACGTGGATTTAGTTAACTATTTCTGAATCCATCTGTAGGACCGTGGAACATTGTCTGCACATGTTTGATCGGATGGTGATATATTTCTTCATAGCTGCATCCTATGCCCCCTGGTAGGTAGACTGGATAACTGCAGCTTATTTCATATACCGATGTTTTGGGGGCCCGGGTGGGCTGTGGATTTGTTTTAAAGTTCGCTTAGATAGAAATTCAGTTCCTTCTGCAATTAGGAAGCCACCGAGCCATAGAACAGCGGTGTAACTTTTCCCTTTCGTGACCCTGACTAGTTCTGAGCGGAGGAAAACTCACATTTGCCTTGCCTTAATTTGCCTTCAACTGGCTCCTAGTCATTTCCTGCCTTTTGCCTCATTTGCTCTCCCAAGGGAGGGGAAGAACTTCTGTTATTGGACAGTCATGCTGTTCACCTACCCTCTTTCCCCCCACTGCCAATCCTCCTTCCCAATTGTTTTTCAGATTCAAATGCTGAGTAGAAACGGTGCCATCTGGGAACAGGAGGAATGGAGCCATGGGAGGGGGGAGCGTTTTAAGCTGCGGAACAAAGTCCACATTGCCAGATTGTGTGTTCTCCATCCCTCGGTACTGACTGTGCAATTAGAATCAGTTAGTTATTCTTTGTGAATCTTGGGAGAAGAGGTACTTGTGAAACCACTTACGGGAAAGGATAACGCCGCACTAGAGACATTTTCTGAAAGACGTCGTCTTGCTCTTGCCAGATGCTGAAACATGGATTTCTTATAAACCTTAGTTTCCCTGATTTCTAAATGAACAGTATTGCTACTCTTGCATTCATTCTGTATGTTCTAAGTGTGTTTGCTCTGCACATAGTAAGCACTCAATAAATACCATTGATTGATTCTAAGTGTCTGGGATAATGAGAGTTACTATGCTTACTCTCTCCCTGCACCTTTGGAAAATAAATCCTCAAAATTCTGCATTGAAACTATCTACATTTTCTCCTCCAGATCAGTCACTGAGTCATTAATTGTTTCAATTAGCACATATAATTTTTCATACCTCCAGCATTAACGATGAAACAACTGTGTACTTTGGCTGCGTTTTTGCCAACTTTTGTGGGTGTGCCAGCTTCTCCATTTAATGGGCAATCTAGTCTCCTGGCTTTTCTCTTACCTCAGTCTTTTCAGCCGCTTCTTATCCCCTTAATGTGGGCATTCCTCAAGGCTCTGTTCTGGGTCGCCTTCCCTTCTCTAGTTACGCGACCCCCCCGAGCTACATCTCTTCCCCTGTTCTCTCCCCCCCACCCCAGGCTCGTATCTCCGCCTGCCTTCAAGACGTCTCCACTCAACATGTCTTAGACTGAGCTCCTTATCTTCCCTCCCAAACTCTGTCCTCTCTCTGACTTCCTTGTCACTGTGGAAGGCACTACCATCCTTCCTGTCTCACAGGCCCGCAACCTTGGTGTCATCCTTGTCTCAGCTCTCTCATTTACCTCACACAGCCAATCTGTCACCAACACCTGCCGGTCTCACCTTCACAATATCGTCAAGATCCACCCTTTCCTCTCCATCCAAACTGCTGCCGTGCTGGTACAAGCTCTCATAATATCCCGACAGGATTACCGTGTTAGCCTCCTTTCTGATCTCCCTTCCTCCTGTCTCTCCCCACTCCAGTCTATTCTTCATTCCTTTGCCCGGTTCATCTTCCTACAGAAATGCTCTGGGCATGTCAGTCCCCTCCTCAAAAACCTCCAGTGGTTGCCTATCAACTTTTGCACAAAACAAAAACTCCTCACTCTTGGCTTCAAAGCTCTCCATCACCTTGCCCCCTCCTACCTCACCTCCCTTCTCTCTTTTCACTGCCCACCCTGTATACTCTGCTTCTCTGCCGCTCACCTCCTCTTGGTCCCCCATTCGCACCCCGTCCTGCTGTCGACCCCTGGCCTACATTCTACTGCTGTCCTGGAATGCCCTCCCTCCTCACCTTAGCCAAACTAACTCTCTTCCCCTCTTCAAAGCCCTCCTGAGAACTCACCTCCTCCGGGAGGCCTTCCCAGACTGAGCCCCACTTTCCCTCTGCTCCTCCTCCCCTCCCTATTCCCCCCTCCAACCCTCTACTCTTCCCCTTCCCCTCCCCTCAGCACTGTGCATGTTTGTATATATTATTTATTACCCTATTTATTTTAATGATGTGTCTATATGATTCTATCTTGTTGATGTCTGCGCTAGACTGCTTGTTTTGTTTTGTTCTGTTTTGCTTTGCTGTCTGTCTCCCCCATTTAGACTGTGAGCCCGTTATTGGGCAGGGATTGTCTCTATCTGTTGCCAAATTGTACACTCCAATTGCTTAGTACAGTGCTCTGCACATAGTAAGCGCTCAATAAATACTATTGAATGAATGAATATAGTCACTCCCTTGGGAAACTCGTCTGCTCCCATGGCTTCTATTGCCATCACTATGCAGATATCTCCCAAATCTACCACTCTCACCCCTACTCTTTTCTTCTTTGCAGTCTCTCATTTCCTCTTGTCTCCAGGACATCTCCATACGTATACTCTGCCAGCACTTAAAGCTCAGTATATCCAAAACTGAAATCCTCACCTTCCCTCATAAATCCTCTCTTCCAGCTAACTTCCCATCTGTTTGTCTCTGAAGCCTGCATCCATGACAGTAACAATGATGATGATAATAATAATTGTGGTATTCGTTAAGTACCTACTATGTTCCAAAAACTGCACTAAGTGCTGGGGTAGATAAAAGATAATTAGGTTCCACATGGAGCTAAGTCAGAAGAGAGAACAGGAATTGAATGCTCATTCTGCAAATGAGGGACCTGAGGTACAGAGAAGTTAAATGACTTGCCCAAGGTTATACAGCAACCTGTCCCTGAGGCAGATATTTATGCCTCATACTCCTGATGCAGTGAACTATCTGATGATGGTTAAGGGTAAGTGAGGGCCCATTTTAGCCATGGAGCTTCTAGGGAGATGAACTCCCTTGGAAATGTTTCCTCCAGATGTACAGTTAGATGCCGATAGCAGCATTCTCTGCTACCCTTGTTTACTCCTCACCCCAGGCCTCTAACTCGAGTTTTTCTTGTACTCTGAGGCTCAACTTGCGGGAACTGGGCCCCTGGGCCTCTCACATGCGCTGGATTATCTGGATCATGGCCAGCGTTGGGACTGTCTACGTCTTCTTCTTCCACGAGAGGTGAGTCTGGGCTTTGGATCTGCCGCTCTCCAGAGTAGAGGCTTTTCTGCCCTAGCTGTCCCCCTTCCCCCAAGTCCAACCCTTTCCAGGATGATTTCTTGAGATGCTGACGCTGGTCTTCTTTCCTCAGAGCTGTGGTGTAGCAGGCCCCGAGATAGAACCCAGGGTTTCTACTGGATGGCACCACCGACCACAAAAGATCACAGCTCTAGCCAGCAGCCTGAAGCCAAGTAGAAAAGGCCAAGACTTCCAAGAGCCACATACATGACTCATGTCCATATTTTCTAGACCTCAAAGTAAAAAATGAGGAAGGGGCTTCCAGGGGTTGGAGTCAATGGTCCAAGCCCATGAGTGGAAAGGGGGGAGACGAGAAGGCAGAGAGAGACATATAATCCCACTTAAAGCAACCCACACCCACTAAGAGTGGCATCCTGGGCTTGGTATGAACCGGCGGTGATAGGAACAACTTTTTGTGCACCCCCACGATCACCCCGAGTGCTGCTGCTGACTTAGATTCCACCCCCATTGCCTAGGAGAGAGGCTGAAGGAGCAGCAGAGCGCAAAACGAAAGGGAGATGCTAATAATGGGATTTAATAATTGGGGTATTTGTTAAGTGCTTACTATGTGCCAGCAAATAGGGTTGGACACAGTTCCAGTCTCACATGGGGCTCACAATCTTAATCCCTCTAAACTGTAAACTTGTTATGGGCAGGGAACATATCTGCTAATTCTGTTGCGTTGTACTCTCCCAAGTGCTTAGTACAGTGCTCTGCACATAGTAAGCACTCAGTAAATACCATTGATGGATTAATTCCTGTTTTGCAGATGAGGTAACCGAGGCACAGAGAAGTTAAGTGACTTGCCCAAGGTTACAGAGCAGATGAATGGCAGAGGCAGGATTTGAACCCAGGTTGTCTGACTCCCAGGCCCATGCTCTTTCCACGAGTCCGTGCTGCTGCTCAAGGGGAAGAAGTTCTATGGGGAAATCATCTGCAGTCAATTTAATCCTCCCTGAGCCAGAGCAAGGAATTATGGATCCCCCATGAAAAATCACATCGAGACCAAACCCTCTTACTTTTCATCATAGGTACAAACTTGTGGAGCTCCTGTGCTATGTTGTAATGGGATTTTTTCCTGCTCTGGTGATCCTCTCTATGGTAAGTAACTCTACTCTAGAACAAGGTCTAAGGCACCACAATAAATCGAAACAGCAGAAGAAGCAACAAAAGGGTGGACATCTGTTTCCATCCAAAATTATCTGGATAAGAAATACAAATCCCATTTTGATTTGAATACATGGTTTGAACACTTGAAGCACGGGATGATAATCATGTCGAAAAAGGCTTAGTGGCCCCAGGAAACAGGACAAAAGAGCAAAGGAGGGTAGTTTCTGATGTGTAGGCCTTTGTAATAATAATAACAATATTTGTTAAGCACTTACTGTGTTCCAAGCACTGGTCTAAGCACTGGGGTAGATGCAAGCTGAACTGGTTGGACATGGTCCCTGTCCTACTTGGGGCCCACAGTCTTAATCCCCATTTTACAGATGAGGTAACTGAGGCACGGAGAAGTGAAGTGACTTGCCCAAGGTCATGTAGCAGACAAGCCATGCTGCTTTCCAAGTATAGTGGAGCTCCTGATGTGTGAAGGGCCCTAGCCTCTTTGCTATACTCTTGCCTGTGTGTAAGTCACTCTCCTTCAGAGGATAACTTAATTGTTCAATGTTTCCAGTACTTTCATACTTGGAGAAACATATAATTTTTTTATGGCATCTGTGAATTGCTTACTATGTACCAGGCACTGTACTAAGTAGTGGGGTAGATCCAAGCAAATCAGGTTGGACAAAGTCCAGGTCCCATGTGGGCCTCTCAGTCTTAATCCCCATTTTATAGAAGATGTAACTGAGGCACAGAGAAATTAAGTGACTTGCCCAAGGTCACACAGCAGATAAGTGGCAAAGCAAGGGTTAGAAGCCAGGTGCTTCTGACTTCCAGGCCTGTGCTCTATCCATTAGCCAAAATTGCTTCTCGTTTTTCTTATGTTCTCTTTCGGAGAAAGAATCAAAAGCTGAGATTAAAGCTTTTTCAATCAAGGGTGTTTGTTGAGCGCTTACTGTGTACAGAACATTATACTAAGCACTTGAGAAAATACACTAAAACAGAGCTGGTAGATGAGATCGTGGCCCACAAAAAGCTTTTATAGTCCACGGAGGGGAGACAGACATTAAAATAGATTACTGATACGGGAAATAGTACAATATTACAAAATTTACATAGGTACTCTGGGGTGCTTTGGAAACTAACCAACTGATTGTTTTAAAAGACCCCCCTGTTCAAGGCTGTTCCCAAGCACTGTGGCCTAATGGAGAGAACACAAGTTTGGGAGTCAGAAGGACCTGAGTTCTAATCCCTGCTGCTCCATTTGTCTGATGTGTGACTTGGGGCAAGTTACTTAAATTCTCTGTGTCTCAGTTACCTCATCTATAAAATGGGGATTAAGACTGTGAGCCCCAAGTGGGACATGGACTGTGTCCAACCTGATTACCTTGTATCTACCCCAGTCCTTAGTACAGTGCTTGGCACAGAGTAAGCACTTAACAAGTACAAACAAACAAAAAGGCTGCATTCTCTTTGTTGCTTTACTTTGTTGTGATGCTCTCACCTGTATAACAAGAAGAGGGATGAGAGTGGGGTTTATTTCCCAAAATCCTTGCCCTCACTGACTCCTTTTGTGCCTGTCAACAGCCCAACAGAGATGGAATCTTGGAGCTGATGGCCGGAGGAATCTTTTACTGCTTCGGGATGCTGTTCTTCAAGAGCGATGGGCGGATTCCCTTTGCTCATGCTATCTGGCATCTCTTTGTGGCGTTTGGAGCAGGCACCCACTATTATGCTATTTGGAGGTACCTCTATCATCCCAACACGCTGGAGGCCGAAGTGTCCAAATGAGATGCCTTACAGTTTCCAGGTGACTGTGGCACCCTGGAGCAGAGTATTATAGGAAACATTCCTAGCCAGAGCTCCGGGGCCCATATTTTACTTCTATTGCTGGATTCTTTTGGTGGGGCTTTGGATCTCTGATGGCTACTAGACCCAAAGGAACCAGATGCTTGAAAGGAGATCTAAATGCTTGTTGGGGGCGAAAACAAAACCGTTAACCAGTTTTCTTTGTTTATATTTTAGAGAAATGTCTCATTATAAATCCCAACACTAATGTCTTCTGGAAAAGGAGAAACGTAGGGACTTTTTGTGTAAAGACTGTGATTCCAAGGTCCTGAAAAGTTCTGAAACAGGATAACTCACCTCCAGTGAGGAAGCCGAATCCAATGCTCACAAAAGTCACTAGAGCCCAAGACTCCTGCTGCTCTGGTCCTGGAATTGTCCCTGGATTTGAAAAGAAAAAACAACCTCAGGTAGAATTACTTTGACCCTTGGTGGTTCTTATCAAAGCAAAATAACCCCCGATCAGGAATTTTTGCTACTGTCTGGTTGGGGAGGTTGTCCAGATCTGTTGAGACCAAGCAAAAAATGGCTGCCGCTTGGTTTTCTTTGCGATAGCTAACGCTGTTCTCTTCCTCCAGCCTTTAGATAACACCCCTGAAGAGGGACATCTTCTGCCTGAAAGGATCTTGCTATCCCCTGAGGAGATTAAGGTTCCTTCTCAGTATTTGTGCCAGTTTGTCCCACTGTGCTGCTGGGAGGTTTTGGGTAGATTCAAAAGAAAACATGCAGTCAGTGATCTAGAAGTGTGTGAGGCTAGTGGATAAGAGCTGGAGGATGACTTCTCCAACCAGGTCTGAAATGTTCTGGGTGAGAAATTGTGGGTAAATCTTTCCAGCAGCGGTTTCTGCCATAGTTTTAAGTTTTTATTAAGAGAAGCAGCGTGGCGCAGTGGAAAGAGCACGGGCTTTGGAGTCAGGACTCATGAGTTCGAATCCCAGCTCTGCCACTTGTCAGCTGTGTGACTGTGGGCAAGTCACTTAACTTCTCTGTGCCTCAGTTCCCTCATCTGTAAAATGGGGAATAAGACTGTGAGCCCCACGTGGGACAGACAACCTGATTCCCCTGTGTTTACCCCAGCGCTTAGAACAGTGCTCTGCACATAGTAAGCGCTTAACAAATACCAACATTATAAGTTTTTATTGTCATAAGATGAGTGGTAGAGTCTCCTAATAGAGCTAGAAGGTAACCTGCACTTCCACACCACATTTTAGGCTCGTAATAACAGCCCTCAGATATTTGAGGTCTCTCATTCTCAAATGACAATGAGTGCTTCGCTTTTAAACAGGTGTTTTTAAAAAGTCAACACTACTTTCAAGACTGAATGTAAAAATCATCTATCCTGGCAGAGCCCCTAGATGCAGAAAATGCTCTGAAATCCAGACAGAAAAATCTTCCAGATATTAGGGGCCATCATCCAATTTCATGAGCTGGCTTCTGTATTGCTGTAATACCTCGTGGCTACTAGAAGGAATGGGGAGCAGCACCCAGCATCATTTGAAGATTTAATCTAAAGCTCCTTGTTTTGGGTCTCAAAATTGGAGAACTCAGAGTCCACAAAGCCTTACTCCTAATTACACTTGAATACATTCCAGGATTATCTCAAGTCTCTGAACTCTGGAATCCCTTTTTTATCTAAGCCAGTATTAAGTATTCTTGACACATTCCAAGTAGATAAGGGTCCAGGGCTCAGAGAAACGTTTGTGATACACTTTGTTCTTCATTCTCTATTGTTTTTTTTCCTGCCATTGGTCAGCAGAGAGCTCTCAGTTTACAGTCAGTGGCTGATCTTGCCCAGATGAGGAAAATAAGTCAATTCAACTCAATTTACCCACCTTGTGGGATCCAAATTCACTCCATGGCAGTGATGCTTGGTCTGGGAGCAGAAAGGGAAGCCTAATATGAGATTTTGGGGGAAGGTAGGAGCCAGTTTGGATTCTCTTCACTCAGTAGATTCTTTGCATCCCTGGGAATTAACCACTGATTGTCAGAGATGTTCAGCCTCCTGTTTGTCCATTTGCCATGATATAAATCTATTTTTATTGCCAAAACTATTTACTCTTTGACGTTACTGATTGAGAAATTCTCCCCTGGACAGTCCAGACTGTGGATTGAAAGGGATCCAACATCAGAATAATTCTTATTAACCATCTACTAAACATGGCACTGTGATAGGCATCAGCATTTAGAACAGTGCTTGGCACATAGAGAACAGTGCTTGGCACATAGTAAGTGCTTAACAAATACCATTATTATATAATAATTAGACTAAAATGAATTCTAATCCTTTCTCTTTTAAAATTACAACTTAAATAGACAAAAATACGGGAGTACAGAAGTTTTGTAATAGAAGATTTCAGGGACTTGGACAAATTATGGGGTAATATTAAAGGTCTCCAGGCTAATTTCCCACTTGTTTCCCAATTAGGACAATATGATTTTTTCATTTTTCGTAAGTAGCTAGTTACACATTGTCCCACTTATGCCATCAGGGTAGGTGCTGCACCTTTTGGAATCACGTGATCATGGATTCCAGGGTGAAATAAATTACCTTGTTTCTATTTAGGGGGTTGGTGGCTATTTTTAAAATAAGCAAATTTAAAACAGTCTCCCAATTCCCCACCTCTTATATGGTCCCAAGTCAGATGACAGCAAGTGAATGATTCAAGAAGATGGACTTGTGGACTGGGGGCTTGAGGTATTTTGTTTGTTTGTTTATGGTATTTGTTAAGCTCTTACTATGTGCCAGGCATTATTCTAAGCACTGGGGTAGAAATACAACAGGTTGGACCCAGTCCCTGTCCCCTATGGGACTCACAGTCTTAATCCCCAATTTACAGATGAGGTAACTGAGGCACAGAAAAATGAAGTGACTTGCCCAAGGTTACCCAACAGACAATTAATTGGTGGAGCCGGAATTAGAACCCAGGTCCTTCTGACTTCCAAGTCCATGTTATGAAGTAGGTAGAAACTAAATGGGCCAGAGTTTGGTTTTTTATGGTGTTTGTTAAGCTCTTACTGTGTGCCAGGCACTGTTCTGAGCACTGGAATGGATACAAGCAAATCGGGTTGGACACAGTCCCTGTTCCACATGGGCTCACAGATTCAACCCCCATTTTACAGATGAGGTAACTGAGGCACAGAGTAGTGAAGTGACTTGCACAAGGTCCCAGAGTAGGCAAGGGACGGATCTAGGATTAGAACCTGCTTCTTTGTGACTCCTAGGCCCGTGCTGTATCCACTAGACCACTCAACTTCTCAAAGATATTGGGTCTGACCTGTTCTGGCCAACTTAAGTTCACGTCTGGGCCTCAGCAGTCCAAACCAGATTGCCTCAGTCCCACTTGTGTATGGTCCAGTACTGATACTGGTCCCTAGCAAATGGCAAACTGGACCAGAATGAACATGGCCTGAACTAGAAGCTGACCTGGTTTCATACCAAGGGGACATGATTGAACATTTGTGGTTGCCCCTGGTTCTGCTGGGAATTGTAGTCCCAACAGTCCAGTGAGCAACTGCACACATAAGGGAACTTCTGCACATATGGAGCTAATTCCTCAACAAACTGACATGGGAAACTGAGGCAGCTTCAAGGAGACCCAGAGCCATTTGAGCCCTCGGGGGGTCTGTGAGACCTAAGGGATCCGAGGGTCTAAAGAGTCCAATGCAGCCCTTTAACACAAGGAATTGATTCTAGTAAAGACAGGCCAAGAGCACAGTCGTTGTTATGATTTGCATCTTTACATTCTGAGCATGTAAGCAGTTGCTCGCCAGCTGTTGATCTGTTGTCAGGTGGATGTAACTGAGGACGGGTGACGTCAAGCTCTGGGTGGGATGAGTGGTGAAACGGCAGGGTAGGAATAGAAACACTCAGCCTCCATAGCAACAGATGGATATTTCCGAAAGAGCAGGAGGGGAGTGGATTGAGAATTGAGGCTTTTACTTGGCACTTCAAGGGGCCTAAGGATTGCAGTGAGGGTGATGTAGCTGAGGAGATTCAGCCTGTGAATGTAGCCTTTGAATGCTTGGTTTAAAATCTGCTTAATCAATTGTCAGTGTGGCAAAGGCCCAATTCCAATAGCTTATCACTCTTGAAATTCTGCCATCCTTATCTAGGTGTAATGCCCTGCCTAATTAAGAGGAATCACCTAACACATTCGAGAGTAGACTTTGGCTATATTATACCTTTAGCTGTAAAGTATTCACCGAAGGCTCATTTAAATCAATAACATCATTTGTTTTCCAGTGGCCAAGCTGACTAAATTTAATTGGAAAGTGCAGCTGGAAGCCAGACTTGGTGTGAGTTTAGTTTTTCTCCCTCTTTAAGAATTCTAGTAACTTGGATTTTCCAGTGGAGGAAAAAAAAATTTGAAAATTCCCAAAAAAAACTAACTGCTAGGAATGGGAATTGTGAACTGCATAGGTTTGGATATAAAAAGTAGTTTCTTTGAACTAGTCAGAAGAAACAAGCATGCACCGATTTTAAGCCTATGAGTGACTTTTCTTATTAAACCACAGAATATTGAAGTTTGCTTATGAGTTGGGGCATTTAGATGAAGAAATAGCAAGGTCCAATGAACACACCATTGCACATCTGACAGAGGAATATCACCATATGCCAATATGCCTCTTCCTAGGGAATACACTGCCGAACTTGTAGAATGACAGCCGTCGTGAAATGCACACACCAAAATGCTCTGCGAATCACAATGGAAAATTAAGTGGACTAGAGGGGGATGATTGAGCATGGGAAGAACAAGCCTGCCTAAAAGACATCCTGAATCTGCCCAGACACATATAATCAAATATACTCTGCTTACCAGCATTATCAAAGCATCTGCAATAATAGTGGAAATGAGCCACCTGGCTTAACGGGTGGAGCATGGACCTGGGCGTCAAAAGGACCTGAGTTCTAATCCTGGCTCCGCCACTAATAATCATAACAATAATAATTATGGTATTTATTAAATGCTTACTGTGTGCCAGGCACTGTACTAAGCACTGAGGGCCAATATAAGCAAATTGGGTTGGACACAGTCCCTGTCCCACATGGGGCTCACAGTCTCAATCCCCATTTTACAGATGAGGCAACTGGGGCACGCAGAAGTTAAGTGACTTGCCCAAGGTCACACAGCAGACAAATGGTGGAGCTGGGATTAGAACTGTGACCTTCTGACTCCCAGGCCTGTGAGCTATCTATCCACTATGCCATGTGACCTTGAGCAAGTTACTTAACTTCTCTGAGCCTCAATTACCTCATCTGCAAAATGGGAATTAAGATTGTGAGTCCCATGTGGGACATGGACTATAGCAGGTAATTAGTGCTTAACAAATACCATGAGAAAAGATAAAGGAATAACTTTGAAGCTTGAATACTATTACTTCCAAACTCTGGATTAGATACTTATTCTCCCCTAATCTCCCAGAGAAAGAAATAGGCCAAGATTTGGCCCTCTGCTAGGAAGAAAGTCATGGTTTACCTACACAAATGTTCTAGCAAGAGGCACAGTGACTCCCCATCATCTAGAGGAATTTTTATTGCCTTTACAGGTGATTGATGATAGGGAATGTGAGAGAAGATTTTATAAAGAAGAAGACTTGTGGAGGCTTACTGGTCGGGAACCTAGAACTCCCACCTAAATTCTGAAATGATTTCCTGGAGGCCATAAGCTTCTTGTAGGCAGGGATTATCTCTACCAACTCTATTGTACTGTATTTTCTCCAACTCTCAATGTAGGCTTCCTTGCAGAGTAAGCACTTGATAAATACTATTGATTGATTTCCCCTCACCTTCAATGAATTGGAATTCTGTCAAGAAACTAGCCTCAAGGAGCACTGATGTTAGTGGCTCTTTCAAGCACTTAGTGCAGTGCTCTGCACACAGTAAGTGCTCAGTAAATGCCACTGATTGATTATGATAGGTAAAACTTCCTTGGCTTGCTGCAGGAAGTTCAAAACTCAAACTCTCTTGCTCAGGAATTGACTGTTTTCTACCTTGTCCTCCTAAGGAAGAATGCCCATGCATCTCCCTCTTGCCTTGAATAAGCACCCCCTCACCCAGTACCTGACTTGAGGTGGTATGCCTGCCTTGCTATCATTATATTTTGAATCACAACCAAAAAGTCTTCATCCAGGGCTTGGTGACCTGTCTCACATTGTCGCCTCAAGATAAGGAGGTTTCAGTTTTTTTTTTTTTTAAAGAGATGGCCAAATTAAGAAATAATTTATTTCCCTTCATGCAAGTGGATCAGAGTAGTCTGTCAGACTCTAGGAATGGGCCTGGTGAGAACTCTGAATACATGACATCAACAAGCCATGTTGGGTAGAGAATTATCTATCCCTTGAGGATCTCAGATAAGGCTGCTTTTGTAGTTTCCAGAGTTAGTCATTGTAAGATATGTCAACCTTTATTAGCCACTGGCTTGGAATGGAAATGTATTTTTCTGCTGGGTTTGAATTTTATGACTACAAGTTAATCTTCTTTTTCTATGTTGTTGTGAACTTTGGATATGGGAGGGAAGGAAAGCATTATCTGACCTAGAAAAAAACAGCAAAAGTTTACTATTGTTATTATTATTGTATTTGTAAAGGACTTTCTATGTATCAAGCATTGTTCTAAGTGCTGGGGTAGATAAGTTAGTTTGGACACAGTCCCTGTCCCACAGGGGCTCACAGTCTACACAGGAGTGAGAACAGGTACTAAATCCCCATTTGCAGGTGAGGAAACGAAGGCACAGAGAACTTAAGCGACTCGCCCAGGGTCACACACAGTCCCTTTTCTACATGGGGCTCACAGTCTAAGGTACAGGTACCGAACCCTCATTTTACAGTTGGAGTAACTGAGGCACAGTGAAGTTAAGTGACTTGACCAAGGTCCCACAGCAGGCAATTGGAAGAACCAGGATTAGAACCCAAGTCCTCTGATTCCCTGGCCTGTGCCCTAGGCCACGCTGCTATTTTTGCAACACAAACCAAGGTTTAAATCGGGTGATGAATCACAATATTTCTGAGTCTTCTCTATTTTAGCCAGGATGCATGGGGCAGGGGAGCCCTTCTAAACTGGGAGCTCATTGTGGGCAGGAATGTGTCTTGTTATATTGTACTCTCCCAAGTGCTCAGTACAGTGCTTTGCATACAGTAAGCGCTCAGTAAATACGATTGAATGAATGAGCAAGCTTCTCCAGAAATTTCCCCTCCTCTTTTTCTGAGCTAAGCCAGAATAGACCCATGGTGGTCAAAAGAAAAAGAAACGGCGTTTACCCTGCTTGCTGCCCTTCTGTTGCCTAATCCTGACTCTGGCAAACACAGGAATGAAAGCTGATAATCCCCAAGATAATCATCTCTGGAGAAATACTTTTTCCGCCCCTCTTCTATCAGAAGACATTCAACCTCAGTTGGGGATGAAAATTAGGTACTGGAAGATAAATATAAAGCCTTAATTCACTCCATAGTCAAAGAACACATTCTCTATGGGAGTGTTATGTTTCCTCACTTTTCTCTCTCATTTTTGGGTGACTGAAAGCTTAACCTATTTGGGGTGTTAGGTTTTCTGCAGTTTAGCCCAGGAAATCCTGGATGGTCCTTAGTCACCACTGGAAGCAGGTCTTCATAAGGACACACCACGCTGATCCAAGCACTTTTCTTATCCAGCCTCGACTACTGCTTCAGCCTCCTTGCTGACCTCCCTACCTCCTGTCTCTCTCTCCACTCCAGTTCATACTTCACTTTGCTACAAAGATCATTTTTCTATAAAAACATTCAAACCATGTCACTCCACTCCTCAAGAACCTCCAGTGGCTGCCCATCCACCTCCTCAGCAAACAGAAACTCCTTACCATTGGCTTTAAAGCATTCAATTAGCTCACCCCCTCTTACTTTACCTCACTGATCTATTACAGTCCAGCCTGCACACTTTGCTCTTCTAGCTTCAGCTTACTCACTGTTCTCCAATCTTGTTTATCTCACCACCTGTCCCTTACCCACATCCTTCCCCTACCCTGGAACTCCCTCCCTCTCCGCATAAGCCATGCCACAAAGCCTTAATAAGGTCACATCTCCTCCAAGAGACCTTCCCCAATTAAGCTGTCTTTTCCCCAGCTCCTTGACCTTTCTGAGTCATGTATGGACTTTGATCTGTGACCTTTGGGCATTTGATATTTGCCCCATCCTCATCCCCACAGCACTTATCTATAAATTATATTATAGTTTATTTGTATTAATGTCTGTCTCCCCTTCTAGTCTGTAAACTCATTGTGGGAAGAGAATTTATCTACCAACTCTGTTGTAGTATACTCTCCCAAGCTCTTAGTACAGCGCTTTGCACACAGTAAATGCTAAATAAATACCACTGATAATGATGATGATGAGGATGCTTCTGTCAGGGTCCTCATTTTTCTTGGCTGGCTCGTGAAACAGTGATGATTAGAGGCTAACAGAGAGAAATGGAATCAGGGCCTCTAAAACATTCCCTTGATTGTGCTATTCAGTGGCATTACACCTTAGAACTATCACTTCTTTTTTTAAATGGCATTTGTTAAGCTTTTACTATGTGCCAGGCACTGTATTAAGTACTGCGGTAGATATAAGCTAATCAGGTTGGACACAGTCCATGTCCCACTTGGGGCTCAAGGTCTTAATCCCTGTTTTACAGTGGAGGTAACAGACACTGAGAAGTTAAGTGACTTGTCCAACATCACACAGAAGGCAAGTGGTAGAGCTGGGATTAGAATCCAGGTCCTTCTGACTCCCAGGCCCATACTCCATCCATTATGCCATGCTACTTCTCTACTTTGAAGAGAAGTACTCTCTGTACCTCAAATTTTTACAGAACTGTCACTAATACTTTTTCTGCATATGACCTTCCAAAAATTTCCAATATACTGGTGAAAGTATGCTCCCTTTTTCTTAGTCTCTCCCTTCTCTCTCTCTCTCTTCCTCTCCATCTTTCTCCTTCAGTCTCCCCCTTGCTTTAAAAATGCTGAGGATTTGTACTAGAAGATTCAGGCTTCCTGCTTAGGTGAACCCCAATTCCTTTACCCCTTTGCTACCACCCCACCTTGTCTCTTAAACCCAGGCATCAAGGAAATAGAATTTTGACCCAAACCATTCATCCCTCTCTAACACTCCTCCCCTTCCCTTCACAACTCTTTTAACTTTTCTGTAGGTCCCAAGAGCTCACATTCCTCTGTCCCTTTTCTCTTTTCTTTAGTGGCACCCCAGATTCTAGGATCACCCTGGGCCCTTCAGATGCCAGAGTAGATCTGCTGCCAATCTTCCTTATTGTTTCTCCCCATCAGGGACAGGAGCCTTATTCTTCTGGGGCCCTAACTTCTGGACCCTGTACCTTCTGGGTACTCTAACCACCTCAGATCCTTCTATAACTGTGACCTCCCAGAATCACTGTTCAAATCTTCTGTCCCTAACGTGGCAGGAGGGCTCCATCTCCAACCTCTTGACCCTTCTTTCTCCCTCCCAGACTTTCCCTCTGATTCCCTCAGGAGTAAGTACCACACCCTCTTCCTCATTAAATTCCACCCTCCTCACTTTTTAAAGTGTTTCCCCATTTCCCCACATCTCCCAGAGTTAGTGCCATAAACCAATCGACTGATGGTATTTATTGAGCACTTTGTGCAGAGCACAATTCAACAGAATTAGCAGACACGTTCCCTGCCCTTACTGAGTAAAGGAGGGTGTGTGTCACAAAGTGAAAGGCGATGCTTTGTAAAGCAGACACTGCAAATTTTGAAATGTCCTTTAATCAAGGACTGTCTGTAAATGGTCCTGCTGGATAAATATGAGTAGCCAGATCACAGAGTGCCTTGGGCTGAGATGGAAGAACTTCACAGATATTTTATTAAAGAGTAGACCATCTCCCTCACTTTGTATTTTCCATGTGACTTTGCATGTATGTGCCTTCTGTTTTCTGATCCCATTTAGAGGATATTCACTAATATAGGAGGCTTCAACCACCAGTAAGACAACAGGTTCACTTAATACTCTTGACCTCGACTTTACAAAGGTCCAGATTAGACTATCATCTCCGCTTTGATCTTAGCTTGGTTTCTGTGAAGAGAGGGCTTTTAACTTGGGGGTGAGCAAATCGGTTTCACCAGCAAACAGCATGTTTGAGCCAAAGAAGGATGAAGGGGTCATCATGTGATTCTCGGTTTGGCACTGGGCCATCTTCCCTGCTTGACCTCAGTTCTCCAGTTGCATTTTCTATATTAGGTGATAATGGATAGGTGCTCTTCCTCCTGGAAGTTTAGACTTTTTAACCTTTGAAAGAGATTCAGCTCAGCAACATTTGGATTCTTAATATCAATTTCTGTTGCTTTCACTGTAATGTCAGCAAGGATTAATCTAACTGTTGGAAAATGAGGGCCTAAGAGGTAAGAAGAGCAAACAACCTGACCGATATGGTGAGCAAAGATGACAGGTAGATTTGTCTGTAAGCCTAGGATAATACTAATTCATTTAATTTATATGAAGCTTTCACATTAGTTTTCTTCTTTTAACCTCACAGTATCCTTGGTACAGGTAGAGTTTGTTTCTTTATTTTACAGATGAAGAAAGTGGGGCCAGAAATGAAAAGTTGGGAAGATCTCCCATCAGGTTAGTAATAGGTTCAGAATACGACCCAGGTTTCCTAACTCCCAAGACTGATTCTCTGTCTGCTGTGATTTCAACAAACTTATACATTCATTTTAGCTCAGACTTACTATGCATTAGGGAAACCATGAACCCCACAGTTAATCCAAGTGTGTTGGAAGTAAATTTGAACTCAGTTCAAGTAAGCCATCTGTCGAGCCCTTAGCAAAGTCTGTGTTCTGACCCTCTTTCCTGGGTAGTAGGGCAAGGAGCCGGAATCTATCTTCCCCAACACATCACTCTCATCAGACCCTGCAGAGAACATTGCAATTTGAATCAGGAATGACCCTGCCTGTGCTAGAGGAAGTGCATTAGAAAACATTTTACCACTAAAAATCCAAGTTGCTAATAAAGAACAAAATTACTTTAGTCATATAATTGACAGTACCACCAAAAGGCTCTGAATTGAGTTACTGGCCAGAGGAAGTCCTGGCCTAGGTGTTCACTCATCTAAGAGGAAAGAAGATCAGTTGTCTAGGAATGGAACTCAGTTACTAACCTAAAGCAATAGAATTGGTAAAGAGAGCCAGAAGAAATGTCAGCTCCGGTGGGAGCAGGGAGTGCTAGTTACATGATCTCATTTTCTTCAGACACTTCAGCAATTTAACACACACACACATAAAGGAATAAAGTGCCTTACCTATCAAGGGAGCCTTTGACAATCATAATTTCAACAACCCAAATACTAATCCAGACAGGTCGTAAGAGAAAGGGCAGTGGTAGATTTCCATCACTTAAATGGGTGTCCTTGCAGTTACAGTGACCATAATAGAGCCAGGATAGGTCTGATCGGAACCTCAGAGATGCATCTAGAAAAAGGAAGTATAGTTACCTTCATCTTCTCCCACCTGTAATACCATCCTTAATTGCTTCTTTTTAAATGTGATTTTAAACAGTCTTAACTTACCCCAAAGAAAGCAAAGGTGCAAGATCACCTGGCTGAATGTGCTCTGTGGTGAGACTCTGCCTGAAGAGTAGAAGTAGTAATTATGGAATTTATTGACTCTAGACTGCAAACTTGTCCCTCTAGACTGTAAACTCATTGTAGACAGGGAACATGTCTGTCAACTCTGTTATATTGTGCACTCCCAAGCACTTCGTACAGTGTTCTGCACACACTAAACACTCAATAAATACAACTGCTTGAGTGAGAGCTTACTAATTGCACTCTATTAAGTACCATACAACAAAAGCATGGGACATGCTCCCTCCCTACAAAGAGCTTGCACACTTAAGAAGACAGATATAAAAAGAGTTACAAAATAATTCCTATTGATTTCTGATCATCTCATCTTTCACCTTGTTTATTATTAAGTATTTCAGTTTCCTCCCTTCTAGGAATAAGCAAGCCTCTTCCTTCTGCCAAAGGGACAGTTGATTAGGTTTTGTTTGAGAGATAGGAAGATGAGGAGTGAAAACCTCCCTCATCCCCTCATGTGGAATATTAGCAACAAATGACAGACCATAGTCAGAGCTTCACCTCCTCTGCTGGACAGGTGTAACTTATTAGAAGGCCACTGAGGGGGTGATTAGGAGTCGATAGGATTCAGCTGGTTGCTGTGTAAAGCTGCATTCCAAACAGAAAGCATGTCACTGAAAGGCCCACATAATATTCATACTCTCAGTGCACAATACACCTGTTAGCAAGGATTTAAGGCATTTCTTGGGGTTGCTGCCTTTAACTCACAGACATCTGAGAACTAAAATGGTCAATCCTACTGCCCCTCAAGGTCCTTGATAAGAGATTCAGAGCATTAGAAGGTGGGTTGCAAGGTGGTGTCTAGAGGCCCATGACCCTTGTTTTGAGGCTTTCTCTCATAAGTCCCCCATTCGTTTGTTATGTTCACCTCCATTTTCCTGGTATCTGGAAGATTTTTTTTATCCTTATAGCCAAATTGCTGACATTTGAAAAGTTGGTTGGTGGGGTCTAAAAGTGCCATGGACCTCTTGAAGCACAATATTATGAGCTGCAATTGTTGAATGCCAGGTTCTGATGAAATCTGGGGGAAAGAAGCAGCCTAAATATTCCACTGTTCAGACCTCCTTGTTTTGTTGTGTTTATGGACCAGTTGTTCAGTAGGATTTGGGGAAATCTCTGGATCCCAGAGGACAAGAGCCTGGCACTAGATCCCAATTCTTGAGTGTTCTCAGGCAGTCATATTCCACATAGGAAGCAAAAAGACCTGGTGCATCTGAAATCTAATTTGATTTTAAAAGGAGAGGACACAGGCTGGGACTGACATTATTAAAAAGCTAATAATAATAATAGTAATAATAATAATAAATGTGGTATTTGCTAAGCACTTACTCCAGACCAAGCACTGTCCTGTGCACTGAAATAGATACACTATGAGCAGGTCGGACACAGTCCCTGTCAAACATGGGGCTCATCTCCTGCTTTAACCTGAATGAATTTCTAATCTTGTTTACACTGGAGTTTACCAAGTCGTTCCTTCCATTTCCACCTAGTTTGAGATCCTTGTGTGCTTTATAAGATCTTTCTATTGAGACAGGAATTAGCTGATTATCTTTGATACTAACTTTTATTGACTTGTATATAGAATGTCTGCGAATGAGATTTGCAGAGTGACTATTTTAACATTGTGTACTTGACCTGTCTGCTTTTGTGTGATCAGTATTTTGTATTTAACAAGGTGTTTATTAAAATTTGTAATAGGATAATAATGCCAGTAAATATTCTTGTTTTCTGTGGAAGAGAACTTAAATAAAGACTCAAGATACCTCACTCTTGCCTGGTTCCTTTAAATGAGTGTTTTAGAGGGAAAATAGCTCTAAAATAAATTGTTGGAAGTCTTTCAGGCAGGGATCAGCACCATACCAAAATGTGGGGCAGGCTGGGTTGGGAGGGAATGGAAGCAAGAAGCAACATGACTTAGTGGACTGAGCACAGACCTGGGAGTTAGAAGGACCTGGGTTCTAATTCTGACTCCGCCACTTGTCTGCTGTGTGACCTTAGGCAAGTCACTTCACTTCTCTGTGCCTCAGTTACCTCATCTGTAAAATGGGTAATGAGACTGTGAGCTCCATGTGGGACAGGGACTGTGTCCAACTTGATTAGTTTGAATCTACCCCAGTCCTTAGAACAGTGCTTGGCACAGAGTAAGCACTTAATAAGTACTATTAAAAAAACAAACAAACTGAAAATGAGGATTAAGACTGTGAGCCCCATGTGGGTCATGGACTGGGTCCAACTTGGTTAGTTTGTATTTACTTTAGTGCTTAATATGGTTCCTGGCACAGAGTAAGTGCTTCACAAATATTTTTTTTAAAAAGAATATAACTGGATTATGCAATACAATCTGTTTTTCTAGCTGTAAATTCAGCTTGTTTTCCTGATATAAATGAGCATTCATAATAAGGATATTTCCTAAATTCTACTGGGGGAAATCCTGATAGTCTGTAGAATTCCAAGCTCATTTCTCCCTTCTCATTTCATGAATAACTTAATACTGCAATGCATTAGCTAATTTGAATACCGAGCACAAGAGTCAAGCATTGTCTGCCCAGCTTCCTCTAATGAGAAAGCTGAGATCAAATGATTATTTATTAGGAATTCCAGTCTCCAATTTCTTCTTTAACTATTCACAGTTGGCTCCTTAATGATGGTCTGGGAAAGCCATGTGACCTGCTCCTGGAACACGTGCCATGTTGCTTGGCTTTTACTACGTGTTTGTTAATTCTCACGGCTGTGTAGCACCCTCTAATGTTCAAGGAGAGCTCATTTCTGGTTGGACTTTTAATGAAAAACATCTATCAATCGATCGGTAAATTGTATTTATTTATTTTTTATGGTATTTTTAAGTGCTTTCCATGTGCCAGGCACTGTACTAAGTGCTGCGATAGATACAAGCTAATCGGGTTGGACGCAGTCCATGTCCCCCATGGGCCTCACAGTCTTAATCCCTATTTTACAGATGAAGTAACTGAAGCCCAGAGAATTAAATGACTTCCCCAAGGTCACACAGCAGACTAGTGATGCTGCTTGGATTAGAATCCAGGTGCTCTGTCATGCAGTGCTTTAATCACAAGGAAGTGCTGCTTGGCTATTTATTGAGTGCCTGGTGTGTACAGAGCACCTAACTAAGAACTTGGGAGTTTACAATAGAATTAGAAGATAGGAGCCCTCCCCTACAGAGTTCACAATCTAGTGGGGGTTGGCAGATAATATAAATTGCAAATAGGAGGAAGAAGGAAAATGGGAATATGCACGTGAGTTACTGAAGCAGCGGCATGGCTTAGTGGATAGAGCACGGGCCTGGGAGTGAGGAGGTCATGGTTTTAATCCCGGCTCCGCCACTTGTCTGCTGTGTGACCCTGGGCAAATCACTTCACTTCTCTGTGCCTCAGGTACCTCATCTGGAAAGTGGGGATTGAGAGTGTGAGCGCTGAGTGGGACAGGGACTGTGTCCAACCTAAGCACCTTGTGTCTACCTCAGTGCTCAGAACAGTGCTTGGCACATAGCAAGTGCTTAACAAGTTCAATAATAATGATGATAACCCGATTTGCTCGTATCCACCTCAGCACTTGCCTGGCACATAGTAAGTGCTTAAATACCACAATTATTGTTATTATAACTGCTCAAGAAATAGGGATTGTAAATTATAAAAATCTTACATGAGAGTGTAAATACTTTAGTGTTTTAGGTGGTATAGAAGTACATGGCAATAGGGGAAAATATTAGCAGGGAAAATTAGAAATTAATCTGGAAGGGCTTCTGGAGGAAATGTGATTTCAGAAGGGTTGTGGAAGTGGTAAGAGCTATAGTCTCTCCAATTTGAAGGAAGTAAGATACTCCTGGGCAGGGAACATGCCTACCAATTCTGTGGTTCTCTCCCTAGGGCTTAGTACAGCGCTCTGCACGTGGTAAGCTCAATAAATGCCATTGATTTGTTAACTGATTGAGGCAGTTTTAAGCTCGGGGGTTAGGGTTGGGTGGAGGGTGGGGAGATATTGTAGGTGGGCATCAGCCAGAACTTGACAGTAGGAGAGATGAGATCAAAGTAGCAAGTAATGAGAGGTGTCTTTGATAATCAGAGCAAGAGGCTGAGAGAAGCTCCCATGTGCCATTTTCAGCTCCAACACTATCTTTCGAAAAATCATAGGCACATCATTTAACCTTCTGGCCCATTTCTCGGCAAATTGGGGAGCAGTGCAGCATTACCCAAATCCTTTGGGGATTAATGCAATGGGGAGTCTAATAATGAGGTGAAAGGATATCCAGTCAAGCACAGTTCCTCTTCAGGGTTAGGGAGCTCTATTTTTATTTCCTCAGCATGGAAAGCTTTGATTCAACAGAAATGCAACATAAAGCGATCCTTCCCCTCTGGAGTATTTGTCCAGGGGCAAAAGGGTTTATAAATCATACTGTGCTGCAGAAGTTCTCAACCACGTGTAGGAATTACTGCAGCAGGCATTTCAAAGTCTTGTGATGATGATGGAGTTTTTCATCAGGAATAACAGATGTCTCAGGCCTGAGATTTTGGGACTGAGAAGCTGTGCAGAGAAGTTGATGATAGTGCTGGAGGCTTGCACAGCACCATTAGCATTCTCTTGTCTCTGTCGGTCATGTTTCCATTGAGGCACAGAATGCAACAAGCGTGAGAAGCAGTGTGGGCTAGTGGAGAGATCACAGGGCCTGGAAGGCGGAAGGACGTGGGTTCTAATTCGAGCTCCACCACTTGTCCGATGTGCGAGCCAGGACGAGTCGCTTCACTTCTCTGTGCTTTACTAAAATGGGGATTGAGACTGTGAGCCCCATGGACTTTTGGCTGACCTGATTAGCCTGTATCTACCCCAGCACTCAGTGGAGTTCCTGGCACATAGCAAGTGCTTGACAAATACCATTAGAAAAGTGAGTAGGCAGAATACATGTACAGTCTACTCATTTTTATGGTTCTTTCTAAGAGCTTACTGGGTGTTAAGCACTGTTCTAAGCATTGGTATAGTTACAAATTAAGCAGGTCAGGCACAGTCTCTGTCCCACATGGGGCTCAGAGTCTAAATAGAGGGCAGAATAGGTATTGAATCTCTTTTTTACTGAAGAGGAACCTGAGGCATGGAGATGTTAAGTGATTTCCCCAAGGTCACGTAGCAAGCAGCTGGCGGGTCCTCTGACCTCAGACCTGTGCTCTTTCCACTAGACCACACTGTTCCTCTGCTTGCATTAGCCAGCTACAGGCAGAACTGGGACTAGAGCTCAGGTCTCCTGGTTCCACTGTATCAATACCAAAGCTTCTTCAGCAGAGTGTAGTGGATACGTTCATTCTGGCAGAGCAGCGGTGGCCATTGAAGGTCAGGCAAATCACTCCCGATGGTGCCACCACTGGGATTGTGGAGATCTTGCCCGTCTCAGGAGCGAGAGCACACCTGCATCATCCCTGAAAGCACAGCCTCCCAGGTGCTGCACTTACCGTGGCTGGCTCAGTAGCAGCAGGAAGAATTCCTTTTCTCCACTGTTCCAGTTGCCACTGCTCTCCTCACCTTTCTCCAGCTCTGGTGAGTATTTCCTCATTCTTTGGGGCAGGAGTGGAATAAGGAGGTTCTTCAAGTGAAACCGTGAAACCACAGAGGTACAGTTTCTAATTCGTTGTGGGCAGAGAATATGTCTAAGTTGTTATATTGTACTCTCCCAGATGCTTAGTAGAGTGCTCTGCATACAGTAAGTACTCAATAAATATGATTGATTGATTG
This sequence comes from Ornithorhynchus anatinus, assembly GCF_004115215.2. Classification (NCBI taxonomy): domain Eukaryota; kingdom Metazoa; phylum Chordata; class Mammalia; order Monotremata; family Ornithorhynchidae; genus Ornithorhynchus; species Ornithorhynchus anatinus. The sequence continues at coordinate 37,652,099 of NC_041729.1, forward strand.
AAGAATGAAGAATCCCTGCTTTTACTCAGTCCTGAAGAACACACAATTCTTGCTAAACGAGTTGCTCAAAACACATTTTTCGGGACAGTTAAAAAGAGAATACCAGAGCAGGGGAGGGGGAGTGACTTGATGAATTTTACTCACCTTTTAAAGGTCCCACACAAACTTCTGTTAGCCTGCCTAATTGTGAGAGGATGGAAAGGGGGTTGAGGATTAGATGAAAGTGACTGAATTTCTGTCTGCTGTGATTCTTAACCGACTTTAAGCCTCCAGAGGAATCAGTCATCAGTCGTAGGTGTGCTATCACCCCTGGGTTGCTGAGAAGGTGGCCACTGGTGATCCTTATGGATCTGGACACTGACACCCATCTGCCATTGGATGCATTATATTGGGCACATAGTGAAATGTATTGATTCAATCATATTTATTGAGCACTTACTGTGTGCAGAGCACTGTACTAAGCGCTTGGAGTGTACAATTTGTCAAGAGAGAGAGACAATCCCTGCCCAACAACAGGCTCACAGTCTAAAAGGGGGAGACATAAAAATAAGTAGTCAGGCATCAATACCATCAAGATAAATAGAATCATAGATATATACACATCATTAATAAAATAGAGTAATAAATAATATATACAAATATGCACAAGTGCTGTGGGGAGGGGAAGGGGAAAGAGCAGAGGGAGAGAGTAGGGGGAATAGGGAGGGAAGGAGAGGCAGAGGGAAAGGGAGGGCTCAGTCAGGGAAGGCTGATTACATGATATGTAATCATATCGTGGCATGGCTCAGTGGAAAGAGCCCAAGCTTGGCAGTCAGGAGACTCAGGTTGTAGTCTTGCCTTGTTACTGGCCTGCTGAATGACCTTGGACAAATCACTTAACCTCTCTGGGCTTCATCCCTTATCTGCACCTTGGGAATAATCTTAATTGCTGAATTAAGTGCTTGGGAGGGTACAATACAACAAAGTCAATAGGCACGTTCCCTATCCACAACAAACTGAAATGTAGCATTTACTCTAGCCTGTAAGTTCGTTGCAGGCAAGAGTACTCTCCCAAGCACTTAAGACAGTGTTCTGCACACAGTAAGTGCTCAATAAATACCATTGATTGATTGATTTGTGAAAAGCCCACCAAAACCACCTGAACCCTCTCCTTTGCTTTAAAGCCTTTGTATTTCCCTCACAGGCAGTACAGCTTCCTGATCACAAAACTCAGTGGCAGGAGCTAAAGCAGAGAGTAGTTAAAATAAATAAGTAGACCGTGAAGGCATCTAGTGTCATACAGGACAGGAGAACAGTCTAGCTGAAAATATATCCTCTATGAAACTAGATGAATGACCGAGTGGTCATTCCAACGCCATTCCTGTGGTTGGTACCTTGTTCACCCCGTTCTGTGTCCATCCTCCTGACAACTTTCCACAGAGTCCCCTTATTGTGCCTTGAAGCTGGAATTCTATTAGGAAGGACTGGCAATTCAGTAAAAGAAGGGGGGGAGTAGAAAGAACCTAGGATAAAATGGTGGGGGGGGGGGTCCCTCTACCACCAAATGGGCATCTGAATCCCTCAGAAACTTCCTTCCCGCTTCATTCTTGCTACTTGGGGGTAAGCTGGGAAAAGCTAAATCAATTCTCCCCATCCTTCTCCCCTGTGAGGAAAATGAGGATTAGGTACCCCAGGGAAACAGGGTCACAGCCAAAGTTGCCGTGCGGTATGCTTGCTTTGCTAATAAAAGCAGAGAGGAGGACAGTGTGAGGTTTGTTGAAATGTTTGTCCGACCAGTGGAAGAGGTTACCAACATAAGCTTTGCTGAGGCTCCCATGCAAAGAAGATACAGCTCTAAGCAACTTCCAGTTTGTAGGTGAAAAGCGTTTATGTGCTCTTAAGTAAGATTTAGGGAATAAAGGTTAAAATTTAGGGGGACTTGAGGTCTGTGCCCAGGCCAAAAAAAGAGAGAGAGGGGATCCCAAGTTTGTAGAATTATGATTCCAAAACGGAAAAGAATCTTAGAGGGACAGTCCAGGTGTGTGGCAATTTCTACTCACTCTAATCTGCATACAGTAGATGATCAGCGAATATGACTGGTATTAAACTGAGTGATTGGTGAGGGGCTTTTTGGCAGGGGAGAAGTGATCTTGCATTGGAGACTTAGGATGGAGCAAATTTTAGCTGAATAAAAGACTTCTGCAGCACCTAACCCTGGATGTGCCCAATAATAACCTTTGGATTCAAATAAAAATTGGCATAAAGTAGTTCTTTACAGTAGGCTGGATTGGTGACGGGAGGCATATCCAGCTGTTAAGAGTTTTGGGAGGCAAATGAGAATATCCGCTTGTGGAAAGAGGCCAGACTTGAAGTCGAGGACCTGTGTTTCTGTCATTTGCCACCCGTGTGACTTTGGACAAGTCATTTAACGTCTCTGGGCCTTTGTCTCTTCATCTGTAAAATGGGGCCAATCAATCGTTTTTATTGAGCACTTACTGTGTGCAGATGACTGTGCTAAGCAGTTAGGAGAATACAACATAACCGAGTTGGTAGACACATTACCTGCCTACAGTAAGCTTATGGTGAGAAGCAACATGGCCTAGGGGAAAGAGCAAGGTCCTGGGAGTCAGAAGTCCTGGGTTCTAATCCTAACTCTGCTATTTATCAACTCTGGTAGGCAAGTCACTAATTTCCCTGGGCCTCAGCTTCCTTCATCTGTAAAATGGGGATTCAGTATGTGATCTACTTCCTACAAAGGCTGTGAGCCCTGTGTTGTAGAGGGACCATGTCTGCCCTGAAAACTTGTAATTATTGCACTGCTCAGGACAGTGCCTGTAAGCACTTCAAACGTACCACACTTGCTATTGCCTGTTCTCTTTCATTCTTGTTAAGCACTTGCTATGTTCTAAGCACTGTTTTAAGTGCTAGGGTAGATACAGGTCAATCAGGTCGGAACAGTCCCTGTCCCACATAGTGCTCCTGGTCTAAATAGGAGGGAGCAGGATTTAATCCCCATTTTACAGATGGGGTAATTGAAGCTTAGAGAGGTGAAATGATTGGCCCACAGTCACAGAGCTGATGTGTGGCAAAGCTGGGATTCAAATCCAGGTCCCCTGGATCCTAAACTGAGGTCTTGAGAAGCAGCGTGGCTTAGTGGATAGAGTACAAGCCTAGGAGTCAGAAGGACTTGGGTTCTGATCCTAGTTCTGCCACGTGTGTGCTGTGTGACCTGGGGCAAGTCACTTGCCTCTCTGAGCCTCAGTTACCTCATCTGTTAAATGGGGATTAAGATTGTGAGCCCCATGTGGGACAGGGACTGTGTCCAACCTGATTACCTTCCTTGTAACTGCCCCAGGATGGTCGATTAGACCATAAGCCTGTCATTGGGCAGGGATTGTCTCTATCTGTTGCCGAATTGTATATTCCAAGCGTTTAGTACAGTGCTCTGCACATAGTAAGTGCTCAATAAATACTATTAAATGAATGAATACTTAGAACAATGACTGGCACATAGTAAGCACTAAACAAGTATCCTAATCATTGTAAGCTCCCTCTCTAGACTGTAAGTTCCTTATGGGCAGGAAATGTCTTTGTTGTTTCAGTGTACTCTCCCAAGTACTTAATACAGTGCTCTGCACACAAAAAGTGCTCAATAAACACTTTTGAGTATCATTATTATTTCCATTAGGCCTCGATGAAGCAGGATGGCATAGTGGATAGAGGCACGGACCTGGGAGTCAGAACCTGGGTTTTAATTCCGGCTCCACCACTTGTCTGCTGTGTGACCTTGGGCTAGTCACTTCACTGGGCCTCAGTTCCCTCATCTGGAAAATGGGGGTTGAGACTATGAGCCCCAGGTGGGACAGGGACTGTGTCCACCCCAATGTTCTCTTTATTGTCGTAGTGTACTTTCCAAGCGTTTAGTACAGTGTTCTGCACACAGTAAAGGACTGATTGATTGATTGGTTCTCATGGGGCAAACAAGCCCAGGACGGAAAGAAGTTTGGGCGGAGCAGTCCTGTTACTACTACGCGATTCTTATTCCGGGAGCGCGGCGGAGCTATTCCGGCCGCTAGGTGGCGCCTGCGCCTTACACTCTATCAAGTGCTCAGTACAGTGCTCTGCACACATTAGGCGCTTCGTAAATGTTTGAATGTCATCGTTATTATTTCCATTAGGCCTTGATGCTTCTCCTCAAGCAAGCCCAGGACGGAAAGAAGTGCAGGGCGGAGCAGTCCTGTCTCTACTACGCGATTCCTATTCTGGAACACCTCCCTCTGGCGCCCCGAGTCCACGTGAGCCAAAAACCCGGCGCTCCGGGAGCGCGGGGGAGGTAATCCGGCCGCTAGGTGGCGCCTGCGCCTTATACTTTATCAAGTGCTCAGTACGTCAAGTGGTCAGTACGGTGCTCTGCACACATTAGACACTTCATAAATGTTTGAATATCATCGTTATTATTTCCATTAGGCCTTGATGCTTCTCATCAAGCAAGCCCAGGAAGGGAAAGAAGTTTGGGCAGAGCAGTCCTGCCACTACGCGATTCTTATTCTGGAACACCGCCCTCTGGCGCCCAGAGTCCACGTGAACCAAAAGCCCGGCGCTCCGGGAGCGCGGGGGAGCTAATCCGGCCGCTAGGTGGCGCCTGCTCCTGGCGCTCCCGCACCCATTAGGCGCTTCATAAATGTTTGAATATCATCGTTATTATTTCCATTAGGCCTTGATGCTTCTCATCAAGCAAGCCCAGGAAGGGAAAGGAGTTTGGGCAGAGCAGTCCTGCCACTACGCGATCTTATTCTGGAACACCGCCCTCTGGCGCCCCGAGTCCGCGTGAACCAAAAGCCCGGCGCTCCGGGAGCGCGGCGGAGCTAATCCGGCCGCTAGGTGGCGCCTGCGCCTTATACTTTATCAAGTGCTCAGTACGTCAAGCGGTCAGTACGGTGGTCCGCACACATTAGACGCTTCCTAAATGTTTGAATATCATCGTTATTTTTCCATTAGGCCTTGATGCTTCTCATCAAGCAAGCCCAGGACGGAAAGAAGTTTGGGCGGAGCAGTCCTGCCACTACGAGATTCTTATTCTGGAACACCGCCCTCTGGCGCCCCGAGTCCACGTGAGCCACCAGCCCGGTGCTCCGGGAGCACGGGGGAGCTAATCCGGCCGCTAGGTGGCGCCTGCGCCTTATACTTTTTCAAGTGGACAGTACGGTGGTCCGCACACATTAGACGCTTCATAGATGTTTGGATATCATCGTTATTATTTCCATTAGGCCTTGATGCTTCTCATCAAGCAAGCCCAGGACGGAAAGAAGTTCGGGCGGAGCAGTCCTGCCACTACGCGAGTCTTATTCGGGAACAGCGCCCTCTGGCGCCCCGAGTGCACGTGAGCCAGCAGCCCGGCTATTCGGTCCGCTAGGTGGCGCCCGCGCCTCGCCCAACGGCCGTCGGCTGCCTAACGGCCGCGGGAAGGTGCGGCGGCGGCGGCCGGCCGGGCCGGCTGGTCCTCCGGCTGGTCCTCCGGCGGGCATCCCCCCGCTCGAACCGTCCTTTCCGTCCTGTCCCGTCCGTCCGTCCGTCCGGGGGCAGGAGGGCGACGAGCTACCGGGACTTCCCAGCAGCCTCCGAAGGAGCGGCAGTGGGACCGAGCGCACCGCGCAGCACCGCACCGCCCAGGTGAGTGGCCGCCAACTTAGGGGACGGGGCCCTCCCCCAGGCAACACCCGCGGGGGAAAGAGGAGCGGTGCAAAGGAGGCAGCCTCCTTCTTCTTTTGGCTAAAATGCCAAAGAATGCCCACCGACCGACCGTGCCCGCCTCTCCCTCCGGCGGGATCCACCCCGGGTTGGCAGAAGGGGACCCTACACTTCCATTTATTTCTCTTGATGCCCGCTTACTCGTTTTGATGTCCGTCTCTCCCCCCCCAAATCCCGTCGAGGGCAGGGACGGTCTCTATTGCTCTTTTGTAGTTTCCAAGCGCTCAGTACAGCGCTCTGCACACGGCAAGCGCCCAATAAATACGCTTGAATGACCCCGAGGAAGCCCCAGGAAAGAGCCCGCCGGGGGCCTGCGAGACCCTGAGTCCGTTGTGGGCAGGGATTGTCTCTTTCCTGCTGTATCGTACTTTCCAAGCGCTTAGTGCAGTGCTCTGCACATAGTAAGCGCTTAATAAATAGGACTGAGTGAATGCATCCCTGCAGCCACCGGATCTATCGCCCTCTCCCAAGCGTTTCATACAGTGCTCTGCAAACCGCGCAAAATGCAAATGCAATAAATACGGTTGCATGAATTTATTGAGCGCTTCCTGCGTGCAGAGCCCTGTACTAAGCGCTGGGAAGAGGGCAGTAGGGCAGATAGGTACCTTCCAGGGATTTGGTACAGTGCTGTGCACACAGGAAGATCTCAATAAATACGATTAAATGAGTGAATTTATTGAGCGCTTTCTGCATGCCAAGCCCTGTAGCAAGCTCCGTGGAGAAGGCAGAAGGGCCGAATTGTACTTTCCAAGCGCTTAGTACAGTGCTCTGCACACAGTAAGTGCGATTGAAGCAGTGAATTTATTGAGCGCTTCCTGTGTACAAAGCCCTGTACCAAGCGCTGGGGAGAGGGCAGAATTGTACCTTCCAGGCGCTTAGTACAGTGCTCTGCACACAGTGCGATTGAAGGAGTGAATTTATTGAGCGCTTCCTGTGTACAAAGCCCTGTACCAAGCACTGGGGAGAGGGCAGAATTGTACCTTCCAGGCGCTTAGTACAGTGCTCTGCACACAGTAAGCTTTCAATAAAGGCGATTGAATGAATCGATTTATTGAGCGCTTCCTGCATGCAAAGCCCTGTAGCAAGCGCTGGGGAGAGGGCAGTAGGGCAAAATTGTACCTTTCAGGCGCTTAGTACAGTGCTCTGCACACAGCTCTCAATGCGACTGAATGAATCAGTTTATTAAGCGCTTCCTGCGTGCAAAGCCCTGTGGCAAGCGCTGGGGAGAGGGCAGTAAGGCAGAGGTGTCGAGGGGTTTGGGGAAAGTGCAGGGAAAGGGCGGGAGCGTCTGGGCAGGAACCGTGGCCACCATGGGCAGGGGGTGAGAGAGAGGCACCATCCTAAACTGGCAAGATTTATTTTCGTCGTCTCGGAAAGTGGAGCCGGAGAGTTGGGGCTCGTCTGGTTGCTATTGGAGACCGAACTTGCCCGGCCGCAGGTGCTTGGCCCAGGGACAACGGACCGGACCTGGACCATCCCACTTGCAGCTTCCGCTGACCAGAAGGCCTGGAGTTCCCTCCCATTTTTTTCCATGGGCTTTGGCCTCAGTGGTGAATAATAGCTCTGCTGTTTGCTGGATAGAGCACAGGCCTGGAAGTCAGAAGGGCGTGGGTTCTAATTCCCGCGCCGCCACGTGTTTGCTGTGGGACCGTGGACAAGTCACATCACTTCTCTGTGCCTCAGTTGTCTCACCTGTAAAATGGGGATTGGGACTGTGAGCCCCACATGGGACGGGGACAATATCCAACTTGATTTGCTTGTATCCACCCCAGGCTTAGTACTGTGCCTGGCAGTTTCATTCATTCATTCAATTCTGTTTATTGAGCGCTTACTGTGTGTAGAGCACTGTACTAAGCGCTTGGAAAGTATGATTCGATAGAAAGCTCTTAACAAATGCCACCATCATTAAGCACTTACTATGATAATTAAAATAATTATTTTGGTACTTAAGTGCTATGTGCCAAGCACTGTTCTAAGTGCTGGGGTAGATACAAGTCAGTCAGGTTGGACACAGTCCCTGTCCCACATGGAGCTCACACTCTTAATCCCCATTTTGCAGATGAGAAACTGAGGCCCAAGGAATTGAAGTGACTTGCCCAAAGTCACACAGAAGACGTGGCAGAGCCAGGATTAGAACCTAGGTCCTTCTGGCTCCCAAGCCCTTGCTCTATCCACTATGCCGGGCTGCTCCCTGCTATGCCACACTGCTACCATGTGCCAAGCACTGTTCCAAGTGCTGGGGCAGATACAGAGTAATCAGGTTGGATGCAGTCCCTGTCCCAAGTGGGGCTCACAGTCTTAGTCCCCATTTTACAGTTGCTGTAATAATAATAATAAGGAAGGCATTTGTTAAGCGCTTACTATGTGCCAAGTACTGTTCTAAGCACTAAGATAGATACAAGGTTATCAGGTTGTCCCACTTGGGGCTCACAGTCTTCATCCCCATTTTACAGATGACGTAACTGAGGCACAGAGAAGTTAAGTGACTTGCCCAGAGTCACACAGCTGACAAGTGGCAGAGCTGGGATTAGAGCCCATGAACTCTGACTCCCAAGCCCGGGCTCTTTCCACTAAGCCACACTGCCTAGAGGAGACATAGAGAAGTGAAGTAACTTGCTCAAGGTCACATAGCAGACGGGTGGCAGGGCCAGGATTAGAACCCATGTCCTCTGACTCCCAAGCCCGTGTTCTATCCACTAGGCTTTGCTGCTTCCCACTAGAGAATATTGTCTTAAGAAGAGGAGTAAATTCAGTCATTCAATCCTAGTTATTGAGCGATTAATGTTAGTCAGGCAGTCAGTTGTATTTGTTGAGCGCTTACTATATGCAGAGCACTGTACTAGGCTTGTGGGAGAGTATAATGCAACAGTAAAATGACACATTCCTTGGCCACAACAAACTTAAAGTCTAGAGGGTGAGACAGACATATAAATAAATTACAGATATGTACATAAATGCTCTGGGGCAGGGAGGGGGGTTGAATTCAGTATCCTGTATAGAAATGGCAGGGCAGAACAGTTTTTTTATGTCATTTAAGTGCTTACTATATGCCAGGCACTGTCCTAGATGCTGGAGTAGATACAAGTTAATCATGTTGGACATAATCCATATCCCACACGGGACTCACAGTCTTAGAGAAGCAGCATGGCTTAGTGGCAAGAGTATGGGCTTGGGAGTCAGAGGTTGGGTTCTGATGCTTACTCTGCCCCTTGTCTGCTGTGTGATCTTGGGCAAGTCATTTCTATTCTCTGTGCCTCAGTTACCTCATCTGTAAAATGGGGATTGAGACTCTGAGCCCTATCCGTCTTTCCAATAGCATCTCTCCTCACCTTGCCGCCCTGTCCTCTCTTCCCACTCTCGACGATCGGGTCTCCGCTCTCAACTCCACCCTGTCTACTCATCTCGACTCTCTCGCCCCCCTTTCCCTCCGCCGCTCTCGCTCCACTAACCCACAGCCCTGGATCACCTCCTCCGTCCGCCTCCTACGCTCCTATGCTCGAGCTGCTGAGCGCTGCTGGCGAAAGTCCAAGCACCAAGCCGACCTCACACACTTCAAATTTATCCTTTCCTGCCTTAACTCTGCCCTCTCCTCCGCCAGGCAAAGCTTCTTCTCCTCCCTCATCGACACCCATGCCCGTCACCCCCGCCGATTGTTCCGGACCTTTAACTCTCTCCTTAGGCCCCCTGTTCCTCCCCCTCCCCCATCTCTCACCCCCGATGATCTGGCCACCTATTTCCTCACGAAAATCAACACGATCAGGTCTGAGCTCCCCAAAGTCACCCCTCCGCCTCTCCCCTCCCCCCCACCGACCCCCTCCCCTACTTTCCCATCCTTCCCTGCAGTATCCTCAGAGGAGATCTCCTCCCTCCTCACAAGTGCCACCCCCTCCACCTGCGCCTCGGACCCCATTCCCTCTCACCTTCTTAAAACCATCGCCCCTGCCCTCCTCCCTTCCTTAACTTCTATTTTTAACCACTCAATCTCCAAGGGCTCCTTCCCCTCTGTCTTCAAATATGCCCACGTCTCCCCCATCCTAAAAAAACCCGCTCTTGACCCCACTTCCCCCTCCAGTTATCGTCCTATCTCCCTACTACCCTTCCTTTCCAAAATCCTAGAACGAGTCGTCTACAATCGATGCCTAGAATTCCTTAACTCCCATTCTCTCCTAGACCCCCTCCAATCTGGCTTCCGTCCCCTCCACTCTACCGAGACTGCTCTCTCTAAGGTCACCCGTGACCTCCTTCTTGCCAAATCCAATGGCTCCTACTCCATTCTGATCCTCCTTGACCTCTCTGCTGCCTTTGACACTGTCGACCATCCCTTCCTCCTCCATACCTTATCTCACCTTGGCTTCACGGACTCTGTCCTCTCCTGGTTCTCCTCTTACCTCTCTGGCCGATCATTCTCGGTCTCCTTCGCTGGAACCTCCTCCCCCTCCCATCCTTTAACTGTTGGAGTTCCTCAAGGGTCAGTTCTTGGCCCTCTTCTGTTCTCCATTTACACTCACTCCCTCGGTGAACTCATCCGCTCTCACGGCTTTGACTACCATCTCTACGCAGATGACACGCAGATCTACATCTCCGCCCCTGTCCTCTCCCCCTCCCTTCAGGCTCGCATCTCCTCCTGCCTCCGGGACGTCTCCACCTGGATGTCGGCCCGCCACCTAAAACTCAACATGAGCAAGACTGAGCTCCTCATCTTCCCTCCCAAACCCGGTCCTCTCCCAGACTTCTTTATCACAGTGGATGGCACGACCATCCTTCCCGTCCCTCAGGCCCGCAATCTCGGTGTCATCCTTGACTCGTCCCTCTCGTTCACCCCACGCATCCTATCCGTTACCAAGACCTGCCGGTTTCACCTCTACAATATCGCCAAGATCCGCCCTTTCCTCTCCACCCAAACGGCTACCTTACTATTACGGGCTCTCGTTATATCCCGGCTAGACTACCGTGTCAGCCTTCTCTCTGACCTCCCTTCCTCCTCTCTCGCCCCGCTCCGGTCTACACTCCGCTGCCCGGCTCATCTTCCTGCAGAAACGATCTGGGCATGTCACTCCCCTTCTTAAACACCTCCAGTGGTTGCCTATCGACCTCCGCTCCAAACAAAAACTCCTCACTCTAGGCTTCAAGGCTCTCCATCACCTTGCCCCTTCCTACCTCTCCTCCCTTCTCTCTTTCTACCGCCCACCCCGCACGCTCCGCTCCTCTGCCGCCCACCTCCTCACCGTCCCTCGGTCTCGCCTATCCCGCCGTCGACCCCTGGGTCACGTCCTCCCGCGGTCCCGGAACGCCCTCCCTCCTCACCTCTGCCAAACTGATTCTCTTTCCCTCTTCAAAACCCTACTTAAAAATCACGTCCTCCAAGAGGCCTTCCCAGACTGAGCTCCTCTTCTCCCTCTACTCCCTCTGCCATCCCCCCTTTACCTCTCCGCAGCTAAAGCCTCATTTTCCCCTTTTCCCTCTGCTCCTCCACCTCTCCCTTCCCATCCCCACAGCACTGTACCCGTCCGCTCAACTGTATATATTTTCGTTACCCTATTTATTTTGTTAATGAATTGTACATCGCCTCGATTCTATTTAGTTGCCATTGTTTTTACGAGATGTTCTTCCCCTTGACGCTGTTTATTGCCATCGTTCTTGTCTGTCCGTCTCCCCCGATTAGACCGTAAGCCCGTCAAACGGCAGGGACTGTCTCTATCTGTTGCCGACTTGTTCATCCCAAGCGCTTAGTACAGTGCTCTGCACATAGTAAGCGCTCAATAAATACTATTGAATATATGTGGGACAGGGACTGTGTCCAACCCGATTTTCTTGTATCAACTCAATTTTCTTGTATCTTGTATAAACACTGTACAGGCTTAGTACAGTGCCCGGCATATAATAAGCACTTAAATGCCATAATTATTACACTTAGTCTCCTTCACGAACTCTTCTTCTATCTCCCACCCCCTAACTGGGGGGGTCCCTCAAGGTTCAGTTCTGGGTTTCCTTCTATTCTCCTTCTACACCCACTCCCTTGGAGAACTAATTTGCACTCATGGCTTCAACTGCCATCTCTATGTGAATGGTACCCAAATCTACATCTTCAGCCCTGATCTCTCTCCCTTTTTCCAATCTCACATCTCCTCCTGCCTTCAAAATATCTCTTCTTGGATGTCCCATCACCTCTATCTTAACATCTCCAAAACTGAGCTGCTTATCTTCCCACCCAAACGCTGTCCTCCCCCTGATTTTCCAATCACTGTAGACGGACCACCGTCCTTCCTGTCTCACAAGCCCATAACCTTAGTGCTATCCTTGACTCCTCTGTCATTCAACCCATGTAGTCAGTTGGTTACCAAGTCTGTCCCACCTTCAAAACATCGCTAAAATCCACCCTATTCTCTCCATCCAAACTGCTACCACGTTAATACAATCACTCATCCTACCCTGCCTGGGTTACTGCATCAGCCTCCTTACTGACCTACCAGCCTCCTGTCTCTCCCCACTCCAATCCATACTTCACTCTGCTGCCTAGATCATTTTTCTCCAGGAACGTTCAGGGCAAGTCACCCTGCTCCTCAAAAAGCTCCAGTGATTGCCCATCCACCTCCTCATCAAACAAAAACTCCTCACTATTGACTTTAAAACCCTCCACCACCTGTCCCCTCCTACCTCACCTTGGTTCTCTCTTTCTACAACCCATCCCACACACTTCACTCAGCTAGTGCTGACCTTCTCACTGTGCCTTGATCTCTCCTGTCTTGCCACCGACCCTTAGCCCACATCCTGCCTCTAACCTGAACTCCCTCCGTCCTTAAATCCAACAGACAATTACTCTCCCCCCTTCAAAACCTTATTGAAGGCACATCTCCTCCAAAAGGCCTTCCCAGACTGAGCCTCACTTTTCCTCATCTCCCACTCCCTTCCTGTGTTGCTCTGGCTTGCTCTTCCCCCGTCCCAGCCCAACAGCACTTAGTGTCCTTCACGAACTCCTCTTCTATCTCCCACCCCCTAACTGGGGGCGTCCCTCAAGGTTCAGTTCTGGGTTTCCTTCTATTCTCCTTCTACACCCACTCCCTTGGAGAACTAATTTGCACTCATGGCATATCTGTAGTTTTATTTATTTGTATTGATGTCTGTCTCTTGCCTTCTAGACTGTATGCTCATTGTGGGCAGGGAATGTCTGTTTATTGTTATACTCTCCCAATCACTTAGAACAGTGCTTTGCACACACGGAGCTCAATAAATATGATTGAATGAATGAATGAACAAGGGATTGGTGAGCAAAGTTGCAAATCTTTATTTTTGGCCTTTAATGTTATAGGAAATTTTGGATTCATCTGAATAATCAAATATAATTTTCCACATTCTCTTTTATTACCAATGTAATCAAGGAGGACAGGCCACCTAAAGAGAATCAAAACTTTCATTTCAAGAGAAGCTAATTGTTAGAACCGATGGGGAAAAAAGAAAATGACTCCCGTGTCAATAGGCTCCATGTCAGAACAGGCACGTTTTTATTCAATTATTTTGCATTTAAAAGCAGCTCTATAGTTGGAATGATAGACCTGTTGGATTTATAAGAGGCAAGGGTAAATCAGAGCCTCTAAGTCCATACTCCTTTTCATTTCCTTTGCTGGTTGAATTTATAATGGATTCCACATTGCAGTGTTGGAACCGAGACTTTCTCCACCCATTTCATCTGTCTGGTGTGTTGTGCTGACCTTCTTCCCTGTAACACTCCCTTTGGATGAGTTTGGCCTGTTTTTCATTAGAAAATGGATTCTTTATTTTGAGGACCTGAATAAAGCATTTTCTTAAAGCAGCAAGCTAAGTGTAATGCACTCCTCTTCTCTCCACCAAGGCGTGTATCTCATCCAACTTCTTTGAGGCAGGAAAAAAAAATCAACTTACATTCTTACTCTTTCTAAGAAAAACATCAGGTTATCAAGTAGCAGCTTGGCGTTCTCTGGCTCTTCCCCATCTCCCCCCCCTTTTTGAATCTATCGCTTTTTGACAAATCAGGATGCTGTATGCAACCTGTAATTACAGGGGAAAATGTTGTGAGAAAAAGGCTTTACACTCAGCGGGTCTACTTGCAGACAGTTTCAGGGAGATATTGCCCAAATAAAAAGACCTTATTAAATTTCCAGAGGGCAGTTTGTGGGGACTCCAGTGGGGAGGTTCAGTTTTTTAAAAACTGAACCATGTGCTGGGGACTTGGTATACTCTTGAAAGGGGCCTGGTTGGCAACTAATGAATCACATTCCCTCTTTTCACCCTTTTTCCCTTTTTCCTCATGATATTGCCAAGATTGCCCTAGCAATGAATGTCACCCTGAAAATTGGCAGACGGAAGAGGGTCAAGGGGCATATTAAAACTGGCTATTTTCTTTCATCCAGGGTTTTACAAATCTGAATATCTTGTGATTGAGCTAAGGTTCTAGTTATTTCCTACTTAGAATTGATTTTCTCAGATGCCAATCCCCAATATGCATGTGTCTGTTGTCCTACTGACCCTTCAAAGTCATGAACTGCATTCAGCAGCTTTGGTGAGCAAACACTTCAAACAAGTCATTTTGTCTTTTCTCAGGAACATAAAGAGCCACTTTTGCACCGACCTAAGGTTCTCGAAGAAGAGGAAGATGAGCATTATATATAGGAATTTGAGGAAAAAGACTAATGTGCAACAGTTGAAGGCCCTCTAAGCTTGGTTGTTCTAAAGTTTCTTATTGTGTTATGGGAGAGGTGCTGGGGTGGAGCGAGCTGAGTGTGGATCCCAGTGTAGCTAACCCCTCTTGGGCCCTTCAACCCTCTCCTTCCCAGATTCTCCTGACCTGCCATGCTGGCCTTAGCTGAAAAGTGAAGGTCAAAAGTAAGGGAAGGGAAAAAAGTGGAAGCAGGAACTGGATATAATTAACTAGCCCTAGACTCTTGGGCATTATTAGGGCCTCCTCTTCCAGGATATACCCGCTGACGCCTCTTGTCTGGTGACTTTGCCTTTTCTCCTCAAAGACTCCCTCTCCCATCCAGGAAGAAGGAGGACTCGTTTAAAGATGTTCCCCTCCTCAATCCTTCCTTCCCCTACCCTCCCGGTTTTTTGGGGGGGTTTGGGGTAGAAAGATGAGGTGGCAGGTGCGGTAGAGTATGCCTCATTGCTGTTGGATGCCACTTGGATCCATCCTGGTTGAATAGCAGCCCTTCGCTGAAGAGCAATGATGGGTGAGAGAAAGGGGCAAGATGGTAGTTAAGTGTTTACAATGTGCCTAGCGCTGGGGTTGATACTTAATTATCAGATCAGACCCAGTCACCATCCCATAGGCTACAGGGATGTGACTTGCTGCTCTCGTGCTTTAGGGAGTGGAATCCGACTTAGGCGTCGGGAGAGTCATGGCCAGGGAAGGAGCCTCACTATGAGGGAGCTGGGAGTTATTTCTCAGTCTTCAAGGAGTAACAGTGTTGGGGAGAAAGGAAGAAAGCTTCAGTCTACCTGATAGTCGTAGTGGCGGTGGAATTTATTGAGCACTAATTTGGTACTGTGCATTGTATTAAGTATATGGGAAGTACAGAATAATGAAGTAACAATGTGACAAGTGAAATGACAATTTCCTACCCACAGGAAACTTATGCTCTAATGGGGGAGACCAACATAAAAATGTAGACACCTACAAGTATTTACAAATTGAGTGGGCATAAATGTGCATAAAGAGAAGCATTCATTCATTCACTTCTATTTATTGATCGCTTACTGTGTAGAGCACTGTATTAAGCGCTTGGAAAGCACAATTCGGCAACAGATAGAGACAATCCCTACCCAACAACGGGCTCAGTCTAGAAGGGGGGAGACAGACAGCAAACCAAGTAGACAGGCATCAATAGCATCAAAATAGATAAATAGAATTATAGATATATACACAACAACATGGCACAGTAGATAGAGCACCGGCCTGGGGGCCAGAAGGCCATGGATTCTATCCTGGTTCTGCCACTTGTCTCTTGTGTGCCCTTGGGCAAGTCACTTCACTTCTCTGTGCTTCAGTTACCTTATCTGTAAAATGGAGATTGAGACTGAGAGCCCCACGTGGGACAGGGACTGTGACCAAGCAGATTTGTTTACGTCTACCCCAGCGCTTACTACAGTGCCTGGCACACACACTAAGTGCTTAACAGATACCATAATAATAATTATTATTGTTATTATTCATAAAAGAAGGTGCAAATAAGTTTATAAGCACTAGACTTGGTTGAAGGGATGATATGGCCCAGGAGCTGGAAAATTAATTGGGGGGGAAGCTTGTTGGTGGGGTTCTCAAAGGTAGGCTGGCTGACTGTGGGGCAGGTGGGAGTCTCAACTGGGGGAACAGGTGACTAAGGGGACCAAGGTGGGTAAGGGGGTGGTCGAGAGCGAAATGCAGTTAGGCAGTTGGCTTGGTGGGAGTTGGAGCCTGAGGCTGCAGAGCCCTGAAACCATGTAAGAAGAGTTTCATTTGATAAGGTGCTGCTTATGAAGCCAGTGGAGGGTGTTGAGGAGAAAATGGGTGAAACAGTGCTTCAGAAAGACAATTGTGTCAATTGAACAGCAGCAAAGGGTCAAGGGTCATGGATGACATCAGAAGGGGGGTCTTCTGGGATGGGGTGGATGGTATTGGGCACCTGATTTGCACCTGTTGCCCTTTCAGTGGGCCACAATGTACATTGCAGCTGAATTCATTCATTGTCATGTTTATTGAGTGTTCAGTTTGTGCAGAGCACTGTACTAAACGCTTGGGAGAGTACAACATTAGCAATAGAAACATTCCCTGCCCTGCATGTATATAAACCTAAAGAGCAGGGTGGGTTCTGGTCACACAGTTCCCTAGGAGAATAAACTGGTGCGGGTTGATTTAGTCTTGCCTCTAATGTCCAAACCATCAGGTTAGAAAACTGGTCCCAAAAGCCCAAGATTGGATATCACTAACTGTTAGAATTTCAGGGGATCTTTTGAGCTGCCAATGTGGAGCACAGATGAAAGGACATGTGCTGGCCACATGGACACCGATTGCATTTGTTATGATTGGTGCCATAGCAATGGAAGCCAAATAGAGGCCTTATGGCAGGTCATTAGGCAAGAATTTCTGGCTGGTTTTTGGTGTGGCCAAGATATGCGTTCCAGGACATGTGAAGAAACCCAGGGATACCTGATTCACATTCCGTAGGAAAAAATCAAAATCTTTGGCAGTTCCCTTATGGATTTTGCTACCAAATGCCAAAGAAAATCTCATATTGTTCTTTGGTATATGACCCAACTGAGAAATGTCTCTTACCACTGCCCTGGGGCGGAGTGATGTCCCAGGGCGGCACCTGCTTGTGAACAGTGTGAGGATTTGAGCACGTGGTAAGGGGAAGGATGTTAACAGCCAGAACCTTAAGATGTTGTGGGGATCAAGAGGACCTTCAGCTGCGGGGCTGTGGTAGAGATTGAGAGACCTGGTTTTTAAGAGGCGCTTCATTCATGGCAGGACTGGACTCTTGCAGTGGGGATCATTGAAATGTAGGCAAGACAGTGAAGGAAGGGTGCAGAGTGTTCCATAAGGTCACAGATGTTCTGTGTGTTGTTCAGGGTTACTAAAAATGGGTGGGCCCACACCTCTTGCTGCTCATTCACTTATACTTTAACATAACCCCATTTCCTTCCAGCGGTATCATTAGACCTAAAATGAGTCTTAGACTGTGAGCCCCATGTAGGATGGGGGGATTGTGTCCAACCTAATTAACTGGCATCTACCCTAGCTCTTAGAACAGTGTCTGACACATAGTAAGTACATAACAAATACCTTTTTTTTTTTAAAAAAAAAAAAAAGGGAGAAGTGAGTCTGGGGTCCTAACTCTCCTCCTGTTGACTCCTTGTGGGTGGAGTTCATGTCTACCAACTCTGTTTGATTGTTCCGTCCCAAGTAATACCATTATTATTATTGTTATTAATGGTATTTGTTAAGCACTTATTGTGTGCCAGGCACTGTACTAAGCACTGGGCGGGGGCAATATAAACAAATGGGGTTGGATACCATCCCTGGATACCATCCCTGTCGCACATTAGGCTCATAATCTTAGTTCCCATTTTACAGATAAGGTAACTGAGGCACAGAGGAGTGAAGTGACTTGCCCAGGGTCACACAGCAGACTAGTGGCAGAGCTGGCATTAGAACCCATGACCTTCTGACTCCCAGGCACATGCTCTACCCACCAGGCCATGCTGCTTTTCTAGTATACGGTAACTGCTCGGCAAATACCCTTGATTGATTGGCTGCCTTTTTTTTTTTTTAAATGAAAAACGTTTTCTTCAACCAGAATTGCTGCTCTGGAGGACCGAGGGAAACAAACCATCTCTTGTTGTTAATGTTTAAATCAGTCGTGGTTTTTGATGAGCCACTCGGCTCTGTCACCTCTGTCCCTTGAAAAGTTCCTTGGGCTGGGTCTGCCCTTGACAGAGCACTCCTAGAAGAGATTTTCTGCTGGCCATGAAAGCTTCCTTTGTTTTGTGATGAGAATAAGAATCCAGCACTACAATTTCAGAAATAGGACACTATCAGTATTATTGAGCATCTTTTGTGTTCAGAGCATTATACTAGTTCATGGGAAACACTCCAAAGAAATAACACACATTCACTGCCCTCAAACTGCTCACAGTCGAATGGTGGGAGAAGGTAGATAAAAATTGAACCATAGACAATAGTTGAGAATGAGAGAAGAGTTAAAGATAGCAGACCCAAATGAAAGAATAATTACCAAAGAGGTAAATATGTGACTGCCGAGATGGCTAAGGGATGGCAAGGCAGGAAAGGTGATGGAGTGGAAGTGGGGAGGGTTCAATCAAGGAACACCTTCTAAAGGGGATGCCTTTTTAGGGGAATTAATTGTAGGCAGACCAAAACTAAATTGTGAGATGCCTTTGATTTCCAGTGAGACATTTCTCTGGATCCCCTGAACTTCATGTTTGCCATTTGGAAAATGGGGAGAAGAATTCTCCACTTCTCCCTATGCCCAGAAGAGTGTCTTAAGGAGGATTGGGAAAATGCCTTTTTAGTGATTTAAGCCTCTTGGATATCCATCCTGTAGGATGATGATGGTTTTTACAGTACAGTGCACTTTCAAAGGACTTTTTTTTTCTCCCCAAACAAGGTATCACATCCATCTGGCCTGAAAAGAGCCTAAATACCAGTCTTGAAGCTGTGGGTGGAATGCGCAAATTCCAGCCATGCTTACAATGCTTCTGCAGTTGCCGTTGTGTATGCCGTGTGGGTGTCTTGGGCTTTCTGATACTGCTGTCCTGAGGGAATGGCCTCTTGTCTTTCTGGGAGTAGTTACTTTTGCCCAATGTTGAGGAGGGATATTTTGGATATGGTGGTGTTTCTTTCATTCATTTATTACTTAATAGCTAACCCTCTGTAGTCTTTTGTTTTCTTGGGTCTGGAAGTGAAGGAGAGTTCCCATCTTCTCACCAGGAAAGAGGTAAACTGGAAGAGTCTCACAGGAGGAGAGAGGGGATTTTTTGAGTAGTACCAATCTTTGAACCTATACCCATTTAGATTTTAATTCTAAGGGGTAAATGTTGCCTTTTCAATATCCTCCCAATCTTTTGAAGCTCTTAAGTTCCTTCTGAAAAGTGGCTTATGTTATGAGAGATATTGAGACACTGGTATGAGTAGTGAAATGCTTGCACTTCTCTGCTTGGGAAAGATGCATGTAGTTGAGAGTCCTCTTGCTCCTTCGTGGAAATGGAAAAGGAGGCAGTGAGTCGATCAGTCAATCAGTGATATTTATTGTGCACTTGGTGTGCAGAGAGCATTGTGCTAAGTGCTTTGGGGAGAAAAACAGAGTTGGTAGGCACACCCAAATCACTCCTTTAGTTTGTGATGTCTCCAAAAATTACTGCTTGACACCTAAACCAGTTTTGGGGCCTGTATGAAACTTTCTCTAATTCCCATGTCCAGAGGAGTGTCTCTTACCTTGGCCCAATGGAAAGAGCACAGGAATGTGAACTGAGAGACCTGGATTCCAGTCCAGGTTCTGCCACTTCCCTGCTATGTGCCTTTGGGCAAGTCACTTCTCCATGCCTCTATTTCCTCACCTGAAAAATGGGCATAAAAATGCCTGTTTTCAGTCTCTCTGACCATGAACCCCATGAAGGATAGGACCTGTATCTGATCTGATTGTCTTATGGCTACCGCAGTGTTGAGCAGAGCCCTTGGCACATAATAATGCCGTGTCATTTATTAAGCGCTCATTCTCTGTTTCTGATTCTGTGTGTTGTTCCTTCTATTTTTGAAGAAGATGCCGATGGCGGTTTCTGTCTCTATTCTCTTTCCTAGGAGCCTGCCCACTGCTTGTCCGTTGGCAGAAGCCCCCGACTGTGTTCCATGTCCTCTCACGCAATGTTTTATGGGTCTCCGTCCACCATGTCCCCACCTTCTAAGAGCAAACTGAAGCGTCAGAGCCGACTCTTATCCCAGGTGCTGTCCCGGACTCTGAGCTACAAGGACCGGAACACAGAGGCCACTTGCCCCAGCCTGGGCGCCAGCGATGACCCCGCGGAGCTCTCCACCCAGCTGTCAGCTCCAGGCATCCTGAAGGTGTTTGGGGACAATGTCTGCTCAGGCACTCACTACAAGAGCGTATTGGCCACTGGCTCTTCCAGTGCCCAGGAGCTGGTGAAGGAAGCCCTGGAGCGTTACGCACTGAACCCAGTGTCCGCCAGCCAGTACGTCTTGTGCGATGTGGTGGGGCGATTTGGAAGCTCAGGCCAGCAATGGCAGGCAGAGTGCCTCAGGGTCCTGGGGGACAACGAGAAGCCCCTTCTGATCCAGGATCTGTGGAAGCCCAAGGAAGGCTTGTCCCGGAGGTTTGAGCTGAGAAAGAGGTCGGAGGTGGAAGAATTGGCAGCCAGGGATGTGGACACCATTACAGCAGGTGAGCAGAGCTGGGGTGGGGGAGGAGTTCTACTCACAGGGATGACCAAACATCTGGGGAATTGTGGGGGTGAGTCCAGGTGGAGAGGAGTTGCAGAGAGATCTTGCAACTTCAAAGGAGAGAGAGATTTGTGAGGGGGAAATAGCCTCTCTTTCTTTGTGTGGTGATATGTAATTAAGGGATCATATTTTCTGATGTGGGATCAGAGCCTTTCTTAGGGTGATTTGCAGATTATCCTCTGATATTCCCCAGTTTACCTTTCACCAAGGTGGGAAGTAACAAGGAAAAGCTCTTATCTTAGCTGTCCCCAGGCAGCATGCTGATGTTCGAGATTGTTTGTTGTGTCTAGAAGGGACCAAAAGCTTCACTTCCCAGGATATTCCCTTGCAACATTTCAGATGATGAGTTCATCTGTTAATCAGATCAGAGTCCAGCTCCCTGGCAGCGCTTTGTGAAATCCTGACTACCATTGCCCTATTGGCTGGGGTCCCTCCCTCCTTCCCTTCTTCCCACAATAATCTGATTATCTGGGGAGAAACTCGGTGGGTCATGCTCAGAGCTGATCTGATCGTTGCCGAATGTCTCGCAGGAGGTGTCTTTTCGGAGCAGTCAAATGAGAAGATGAGCAGAGCTATTGTGGGCCAGAATAGCTACTTCTGGTCCATACTTTCCACAGGCCCTGGAGAGTATCGTGATGGTTCCGTGCAATGTTAGAACTGAGGTTTTGCCCAAAGCAGAAGTGTGTGTTGATGAGGTCAGTGACCCTCCTCCAAGATAGGCCTAAACCGTCCCCTGCCCGAAGAGGATTTAGCTACTGTAGTCTCAGCCTAGTGGATGATGACTCAGCCCAGAGCAGAGAGGGGCTCCTAGTGCGTGGACATCTCTTTGGACTGTTGTTGGCCTGCTTTTTGATTTTGTTATTGCTGATTTGGGGGCAAGAGATTTTTTTTTTCAGATAGTAACTCCCTAGATAGCTGGAAGATTTCACTGGGGAGGAAGGATGAAGGCACTGAGCAGCGGCATAAAAATACAGTGGTTATTCATTCATGACCAAAATGATTAAGCATGTACTTTTAAAAATTCTCCCATACACTGCAACTTTATGGGAGAAAGTGAGCTTGGCTGTGCCTTAGCCTGACGTGATTAAGAAGTAGGATTTTAAATGGGATTTGCAGTCTGATATAAAATTAGGGTACTGGAAGGGACCTTAAGTTCTTTGAGCTGTCTAGCCTAAATTCCTCATGGCACATTTCAAACTGGTTTTTCTCTCCCTTTTGGTGTTCTGAGGCAAAAGAGTGGCGAATTGTTGATCACCACCTTCTATAAGACAATACTTGGTTGGCTTAAGAGAGCTAATCTCTTCAATTGCCCCAGCATAGGGAGACATATGCTGTGTTTATCCTTGACATTTGCATTGTTTTTGGACCTTTCACTTTAGTTGTGATCTAGTGCACCTTCTAATGTTGGCTTACACTTCTAGAAGGAACACCAAAGGAGGCCAAGGACAACCAGATAAGAGGAGAAGTGGTGCAGTGAATTAAGCCACTATCCCACAGAGAGACTTATTGCCTGAAGATATTGCCAACGGTGTTGGAGATTTTGTTTTTGTGATTTCTGGAATTCATCCTGCATCTGCCAGTGGTCTGATTTGGTTCTTGCAGCTTCCCTGACTCAAACCAAATAGTAAGGAATTACTACTTGCCACGACCTCCGCATCAGTCTCTCTTGATTAGAGAAGTGGATTGGAGGAAAGATTCTCCTCTATTTTCCCCATTTCTCCTTCCTATTCAAGAGCACAATCTTGGTGGATTGTGAATTGGAATCGCCATAGTAAACAAGCAAGGAGAGGGACCAGGCCTTAAGGTAACCTACAGTAGCCTAATATATTAGGGCCAGAGGGTCATAATTCCTCTGGGCAGTCTAAGCACAGTTCTCCACTCTGACTTAAAGTACCTCCTCAGGAAAGTTGTGCTTTTGCATGTAGGGTTGTTTTCGTTAGTGTTGGGTTCCCCCACTTAGACTGTTGGCAGGAAGGTAAAGCTCATTTTATGTGCTCCAGTCCCTTTTTGAATGGGCTAGGCTTGCCTAGAAAAATAGTCCCACAAGTCACAGCCAACTTGACCTGCTTAAATCTTACAGAATTCTAATCAGCCAACAATTGTAGAATAACCTAATCCAACATTAGGACTGCTGATGGTTAGGCAGTTTGCACGCATTATAAGAAATATTATGAGAAGCAGCACGACCTAGTGGAAGGAGCTTAGGCCTTGGAGTCAGAACCTGGGTTCTAATCCTGACTCTGCCACTTGCCTGCTGTGTGACCCTGGGCAACTCACTTAATTTATCTGTACCTCAGATTCCTGATCTGTAAAGTGGGGATTCAGTAGACTGTGAGCCCCGGGTGGGAAAGCGACTGCGTCCGACCCGATTATCTTTAATCAACCCCAGCGCTATGCCTGACTCATAGTAAATGCTTGATAAATACCTTAATCATAATCATTATAAAACATTCAGATAAAACTTTTGTTCATTTGCAAAGCATTGTAGAGTCATTTTTAGGAGCTGCTCTTTGTTTCTCTCCCATTATTTAGGATCAGCACTATTATGATTAGAAGTTTTGGAGCACAGAGTGGTTAAGTGACTTGTTTAATGTCACACAGCCAATTAATAACAGAGATGGGATTAAAACTGAAAAATCATAGTTGTGGTATTAGGCACTTTCTATTATGTGCTAAACGTTGGGGGTAGATTCAAGTTAATCAGTCCAGTTGAAGTCCCTGTCCAACTTACAATCTAGGAGTTAGGGAGAACAGGTATCTCATCTCCGTTGTATAGATAAGGAACGTGAGGTACAGTGAGGCTATGTGAATTGTCCAAATTCACACGTCAGGTCAATAGTCGAGCTGTCTCCTCTGTCCCTCCCAGTTGCATGTCTTTTTCATTATGCCCAGTGAACTGGTAAGTCCCCAGTTAGTTGGGTAGACTACTTAGTTGTACTATTCATTCATTCATTCATTCATTCATTCAATCATTCATTCAATCATTCATTCAATCGTATTTATTGAGTGCTTCCTGTGTGCAAAGCACCATACTAAGCGCTTGGGAGAGAATAATATAATATCAGACACATTCTCTACCCACAATGAGCTTACAGTCTAGAGGGGGAGACAGCTATGAATATAGAAAATAAGTAAATAGATAAATAAATTGCAGATATATACATATGTGCTAGGGGAAAGGGAGAATGAATGAAGGAGCAATTATGAGCGGCACAGAAGGGATTGGGAAAAGAGAGGAGGGTTCAGTCAGGGAAGGCTTTCTGGAGGAGATATGCCTTCAGTAAGCCTTTGAAGTGGGGAAGGGCAATTATCTGTCTGATAGGAGGAGTGAGGGCGTTCCAGGCCAGAGGTAGAACGTGGGCGAGCGGTCAGTGGCGACATAGATGAGATAGAGGTATAGTGAGAAGGTTAGCACCAGAGGAACAAAGTGTGCAGGCTGGGTTGTAGTAGGAGAGCAGTGAGGTGAGGTAGGAGGGGGCAAGGTGATTAAGTGCTTCAAAGCCAATGGTGCGAAGTTTTTGCTTGATGCCGAGGTGTATGGGCAACCACTGGAGTTTCTTGAGGACTAAGGAAACATGGTCTGAATGTTTTTGAAGGAAAATTATTCAGGCAGCAGAGTGGAGTATGGACTGGGGTAGAAAGAGACAGAAGGCAGGGATGTCAGCAAGGAGGCTGATACAATAATCAAAGCAGGATAGAACAAGTGCTTGCATTAATATGGTAGTAGTTTGGATGGAGCAGAAGGGGCGGATTGTACTAACTCAGTTTTGAGATTTGTAAATCTAAAGAAATAGAAAAACAGAAAAATCAGATTAACTTGGCATTACCCTTTTAAAAATGCCCCGGATTCTTAGGTGAATCCTCAAAAAAACTATAGGATATTTTCAGCATGAGTAGGTCTAGGGCGAAAATGAATTTCAGGGAAATGTAGTTGTGAGTCCTCCTCTTGGCTTTACTGTGAAGATAATTTGTCTAGAAATAATTCAGTACTAGTAGAGTTGGATTTCCCTTTGCCGTTACTGGTTAAATCCACTCCTCCTGAGTTTCCCATTTCAGTCCATGATACCACCACCATCCTCCCTACCCCAGAAGTCTACAACCTCAGTGTCAATCTCAACTCCTTTCTGTCTTTCAGCTCCCACACTAAATTACTGCCAAACTGTACCAGTTCTTCCTACAGAAACCATCTCCTGGATCCACTTTTTTTCTCTCCCCTCTAACTGGTACCACCCTGGTACAACTTGTGGTCACGACGCATGGCTAGACTTTTTTATCAGCCTCCTAGCTGATCTACCTGCCCTCCCCCTATCTTCTCCAGTCTTTACTGCACATTGAAGCATTGTTTGACGCACATCTCTCCACTCCTACTGTGTCCTCACGTCCCTTTGCATCAAACAAAAACATTTAACAGTTGGTTTTGAGGCTCTGCACTAACTCAGTCTACCTTTCTTATCAGCTATCTTGACTGACCATTGCCCGCTCACTATATTCGTCCCTCCTAAACCAACCTTTTAAATATGCCTCGCTCTTGACACTTCCATCTCTATTCCCTTGCTCCTGATGTTCCCTGGCTTTTAAGTCCCTCCTTCCCCTAATCTGACAGACCATAAATCTTCCCTACATTCAAGACCTTCCAAAATTTCTACCTCCTGCAACAAGCCTTCTCCAATCCATTTGCAATATGCTGAATTGTACAAACCCATCAGCCATCTCTACTAGCAATAGCTAATTTATGCATATCCACGTTAAACATTTTTATATCAATGTTTATTCATTTGTACTTTCTATCATTTGTTTTGATTACTTTTATTTGTAAATATTTTTGTGTCTGGCCCCGTATTAGAATGTAAACTCCTCCCAGGCAGAAAAAATATGGCTTCTTGGTTTTGTATTCCCCAGTCCTAACACCTCCACCCCCACCACTACTACTAAGTATTGCTAACTGGCTTTTTATCAGTTTCAACATAAGCGTTTAGCAAAAGCCAAAGAACTAAATCTAGGCCCAACAGATATCGAGACCTGAATTGCTGCTGAAAGTGAGATTCAGGCCATACAGCGTGTCACATATCTGCCATCAGGAGAAAGGAAAACGCAGACTCCCTTTATCAGCTTTTGCTGAAAATGCAGTTGGCTAAAGATAAAATAATATGGATCCTCAGCAGAGACAAGAGAAAAAAATAGAGGCAAAAAAGGACTCCTAGCCCATAGGGTTTGGAGTGAGAACACACCCCACCCAGTTAAATCATTCAGGTTGTTATGCTCTGGCAGTCGAGCTGTTGGTGACGTTGTTCTCTGTGGAAGCTGCCTATCTATAGCTGCCAATTTTTTTTCCTTTTTCCCCCCCAAGATTACTCTGTGTCTGTTTGGAGAGGGGAGTGGGATCGGATGAGGAGGAGGTTGAATAAAGCAGGGCTGGAACTTGTTAAATTTTTCCCAGGAGGCTGGTATTTAGGATCCATGCCATGTGAAGAGTGGGCTGGGCCCGTCACTGAGATAAAGACAATAATCACTTGTGTATGCTGCATGGTGGGGGTGAGAGGAGGTGAATGCAGTGCTGCCTGGCTTTTGTCAGAGGCTTTGGTCAGAAAATGGTAGCTATTTGGTAAATTATGAACAAGGGGTCAACTGAAATGAAGGACTGACCGTTAAATAACATAGAACTAGATAGGGCCAGGTTTACAGAGTCACTCGAACTTGAGATCTCTCCCCAGGATAAACAATGCCATAAATGAGGGCTGGACAGGCAGAGTTTATAGAGGCTCTGCCCTTAGTTCTCCGTCTGCTTCTCTGAGGGTTGGGAATCACTGTCAAAACAAGTTTGCTCACTCCCCTGAGATCTTCAGCTACCACTTAGATACTGGTAGGGAACCCCTCTCAAGCAGGCAATGCTTGCTGCCTTGAAATGTGTGCCTCTGGGTGGGGTAGGAGGTGGGCTGGTGCATCCCTTTATTTTTTTTTTTCCCCCCGTCCTTTCCATCCACATCCTGACCCAAGGTCTGTTTCCCAGTGAGCCTTCTCCATCCTTTCCATGGCCCACTTCAGTTGGAACTGCCCATGTGTACCCAGTGACCTCCCTCATGGGTACCCAGGCTTATGAGAGCGTTGCAGGGGCCTTTTCTGCACACTCTCTCCAAGATTTACTTTTTAAATGGTTTCTGTTGGAATTGTTTGACCTAGACCAGACTTAATTATCAACTCTTGATAGCATGCAGCTCTCCTCTCTGAGCTCAAAAAAACCAACATTGTTGAAATGGTAGGTTAGGGCTGTAGAAAATATCTCTCCCTCAAGGCAGTATTCTTGACAGTCTGGAAAAATGTTGAGATAGAAAGGGGTATGAACATATTATCCTGTAAGCTTTCGCTTGTCTTGTCTTACGCAGTCGAGTCGTCTCCGACCCATTGCGACTCCGTGGACACATCTCTCCCAGAACATCCCACCTCCACCTGCAATCGTTCTGATAGTGCATCCATAGAGTTTGCTATCTTCTATATGCATTCTTTATCTTGCACAGTAGATTTTGATTATCAGTTCTGGCCCTCTCTTCTCAAGTTCTAGTGGTCACTTTTTTTTTCCACCTTGAATTCAGAGTTTTTGAAGGCTCTCTGTGCAGATAGACTACTGAAGATAGAAGGGCTACTGAAGATAGAAGGACTTCTGGATGTGATTCTTTTGGCTTTTCAAGACTGATCGCTTACCTGCCTTTGACACAGCCTTAGGTGGTAGGAGATCATTTTTATCCTGACTGCATCCCTTGTCTACACTTTGGTTTTCAAACCCCCACCTGGAGAATTTTCCAAGGTGAGACCCAAAGTGCAGTCATAATTTCAAAACCAGATTTTTGCCTCAGAACTCAAGTAAATGTGAGGTTGAATTGTTAGATACAGCTGTATCTAACCACCTGATTCATCACCACCTGAGTTTTTTTTACATATATGAACTTTATTACATTAGTTAAAATGGACAAAGTTCAAGATTTTGGCTTTTCTTTCTTGTTTCACTGAGTAGAAAGTTAGATGGAGGCATGAGTATACACACTATTATTGCTAGCGGAACTTTTAAACATTCACAAAGTCAATTTATGAATATTAGGGATTATATTGTGCATAAGACAATTCAGTTTCAGGTCTGAGGAAGTTAGTAGGGAGATACTGTATTTGGGAGTGTGGTGTGTCTGACTTTTGTGTTTTTACAGTGGATCCTAAGTTCTTTTTAAGATATTCACACTGAAAGGGAAGGAACTAAAGTCCTTTTAGAGACGTCATGAGCTAAATTGAGAAAATGCTTCTAGAAGTTCAAGCATTGAGCACATAGTATAAATCAAACACTAAATGTGTACTGAATGGCAACAGAGAACTAGGCTGTAAAACTGTCTCCGTGTGACTGACTGCCTCATAAATCTTAACTCTCATTGTCTTTCAGTATCCTCAGCATAAATATTCGAGCTTGTTTGGCACAGGATTTGGTAGAGTGTTTGAGGTTGCTTGAAAGATGTCATTTTTGGGACCCCTTTAAGTGATGGTGTTAAGAAGGTTCCTTGGGAAGATAGTGGTCCTTCTTGGTTAAAGGGGAGAAAGAGACACAGCATCCTAGAACAGTTAAGTGAATTTCCCAAGACAATCCAGGGAATTAGTGTCAGAGCCAGGAACTCTTCTGTATTTATAAAATCATAGCAGGAGTTCAGGCCTCTTAAATTTTTGGGATCCTGTCCCATTTTCAGTGGGCGTTTGCTGAGGCTTGCCACTAGAACACAGAGGAGGTGGCTGTCTATGCCATTTTTTTTTAAAGGGAATAGCAGCACAGATGGACTAAGAGCAATAATAATAATAGTGGTATTTGTTAAGCACAAACTACGTGCCGACTTCTAGGCTGACTCGAGATACTCAGATCAGAAACAATCCCTGTCCCAATTTGGACACACAGTCTTAAGAGGGAGGGAGAAGAGGTGAGGCCCAGAGAAGTTAAGTGTCTTGTTCAAGGTCACACAGCAGGCAAGCGCTGGAGCCAGGATTAGAATCCAGTTCTCCTGATTCCCTGTCTGTGCTTTTCCCACTAGAACATTAGGATAGGGAGAAGTGGAATATAAGGGTGAGAGTAGAGGGAGGGAGAGAGGAAATTCTGGGGATAGAACAGCTCAGAGGATTTTGAGAAGCAGAGAATCCTGTAAAGAAAGGGCTGGTAGAGAAAAGGAAAGATAAGATAGGATGAAAAGGTTGAAAAGGAGAGAGTAGGGCAGTAGTGGTTAGAGAGTATGGACTCAAGGGCATAGGTGATGCACTAGGGAGGAAACACAGGATGGGGAGATGAGAGATTAGACAGGGAGTGCTTTGTGGAGGAGATGTGAGTTTTTAAATAGGGCTTTTAAGATGGGGAGAGTAGGGAGCTATAGGATGTGAAGGGGAGGGAGTTCTGGGTCGATTTAGGGGTGGAGAGGAGGGGCGGGGTCAGTGGTGAAAGAGAAGAGATTGAGGCTCAGTAAGTAGGTTGGTATTAGAGGAGTGATGTGTGTGATGTGTTCAAGTTTCCTCCAACTTGAAGAAAAGCTAGTTGGTATTAGAGGAGCGATACTGTAATGGATGAGGACTGAGTATAGATAGAGGGGAGAGAGATGATGGAGTGCCTTAAAGCCAATAATGAGGGGTTTCTGCTTGATGTAGAGATGGATGGGCAACCACTGGAGGTTTTTGAGGAGTGGGGAGACGTGCACTGAACAGTGTTTCAGAAAAATGATCTGGGAAGTGGAGTGAAGTTTTGAGGGAGTGCGAGTTCTATTAAACTATCTCTTCAGTCAGTTACATCATTCCAGTCTTCAGTCCTGAAGGCTTAGAACTGAGATTTGTCCCTCATTCTCAGTGAAGGCTCCAAGTCCAAATTTCTCCCAATTTCCACTTCCTCTTGCTTTTTGTACCCTTTAGGTGGGTTTCCATACTGGGTGCCGAGAGTCTGAGATCCAATTTCAAGCTGTTTGTTGCTTCCTGTTTTTCCCAAATCTTGATTCTAACCAGGCCCTTGATTTCATTAGCAAACCAAGTTGCTTTCCTTGGGGGCCTCCTTAAATTTTAGTGTGTGGATCACCAGGACCTGCTGGAGACAAGCAATTTGCAACCGTGCCATGGAGAGAGAGGATTGTGCCCAGTCCTGAGATGAAGGCAGTAGTTATTAATACCCAATCCGTGGGAGTTACAGGGTGGAGAGAGGGGCGTAGTATGTACCAAGAGCTGTCAAGTACTCAAGACGGGGAAAGAAAAGTGAGGGAGGGAGGAATGTATGCAGCTGAATATATAGTAACTACACCATAAGTAATTCCCAAGGTGCAGAGTTCTTGGAAGGCAGGTAGTACTTTTGCTGTGTGAAGAACAGAATTTGAGACTGTGAACCTCAAGCCCTGGCCTCCTTGATTGTCATTTCAAAAGAAAGTCCAGCGTGACTTCTGCCCTTTTTCTGGTCTTTTGCTGGTGTCAAATGTTTTTATAAGCTCTGTGAAAACAATATAGAGGCTGTGGGAAGGGGATGTTCCTCAATCTTTACACCCTTCTTCCATCTCTTGTGCTGCAAAGATCACATTTATCGTGTTGTATTGTGTTCTGAAGCTTATTGCATTTTAGGAAGTGTGTGACTAATTAGAATATTCATTAGTCTGTGAATGAATGAGACTAGGAAGCAAAAGTGGTATCAGCACCAGATGCCATGAAGAGACAAACATGTCAGCACAGCCAGATACAGGCTTTGAGTGTGCACAGAGTACTCAGGGCTGTAAATCCCACTTTGGCCTTTTCAGCCATACCTACAAAACTCTGAGCATCAGTGGCTGCCCCTTTGAGAACAAAAGCACAAATAGATTAGTAGTCTCATCAAAAGGATTCTAGGTAGAATCTTGCTGATATTGGAAAGCAGTAAGATATCCCATTAGTTTCCTCAGTCATCTCATAGCCTTTTCTTCTAGAAGATGGTGATTAAGCTTCGTTGAAGTTTTGTGGCATTTAATCAGTTTTCCTTCTTGTCCCTTCAACCCCGTCCTCCTTTGAAAAGGGTAGGGAAATCTCTGGAAGTGGGTTGGCTGGCCAAAAAAGGTAGGACAGGGCTACTTCTTTAGTGGAATTCAGTAAAGCAGAAATTTGATGTACTAAGAATGAGAGAAGTGATATTGGCAGGACCCTCCTCAGAGGGTGTTTTCAACACCAGTGTCATTGAGCCGTTCTTCATCAGGTAGTCAGGTGTGACTCAAGGCAGGATGTCCATGCTGTGTCTTTCCAATACAAAATCAATTAAATTTATTGAATGATTACTCTGGGCTCAGCACTGTCATAACTGCTTGGGAGAATTCAATACAATAGGGTTGGTAGATCTGATCCTTGCCCTCAAGGATCTTAGAGTCTAGTAATCTATCACTTTTACTTGCAAAATCACAAACAATAAGTGTTATCTTTGGTGATGTGTTATCAAATAACTTCCTGGTGTTGCATTGGGTGATGGTTATTTTCTTTTTCACTGCAGTCATTAGTTTTCTATTTGTAACTGTAGGACAAGTTTAAAGTTTCCCTACCACAGTCAACTAATGAGCCTTTTTTAATTTGGTGAGGAAGGTGATTTTTAGAGCATTTTATCTAGCCTGAGAATATGCACTTGGGTTAAGTAGTGCATTTCCACAGGGAGCTTCTCTGACCCCACTGCTATCTTATCAGTGATTGAACAACTGGGCTTGGGCCATCTAATTCCATAGGACCCTTGTCTAGAGTAGGATAGGGGTATCTGCCATCAGTAAGATGTTTGTTTATGTATTTCCAGGAGAGATAGTGATTTGCCCTAAGCCATCCACGTTGTTTTACCTGGTCTTCCTATAACTTGCAGCACACAACTCTTGTGCTGTAGGGATTAAGGTTGCAATCAGTGTCCATGGAACAGAACCCTACTGCAATAGCAGACAGTACTGTTCCTTTTCTCTTCAGTCAGTCAGTCATATTTATTGAGCACTTACTGTGGTGCAGAGCAACATACTAAGTGCCTGGGAGAGTACAATTGTGCATGTAAATCATTGATGTAAGCTGGTGAGGTGGTGGTGAAGATGATTTACTGGAAATAAAACAAATTATTTCTTCTAGGGACCTTCTCAAAGTCTGTCAGCCAGCTTTAACTTCCAAAATTACCTCTGCATCAGAAATGACTGCTCCAGTAGATTGATTGTCAGGCAAAGCCTTTCCTCCTAAATGTTACCCCTATAGTTTGTTTTGAATAAGGAAGAGGTCCTATACTAGTATGTCCTATTCACCCCTAAAATGAGATACCCAAAGAAAATAAATGAGACTAGTTTCTTTTTAAATTTTTTCATGTTGAGATGTTTTTCGCATTTTGTAAAAACTGCAGGCCGTTTTAAGACCTTTTAACTATATTTACCAGTTTATATCAGGTCACTAAATTAGTATTCTTGAGATGTATCAAGTCATGGTGCAGGGTTCCAGCTGCAAACTCCTGAAGGCTTGTTGACTCCTTGTTGAATATAAATGTACTCAGTAAGTGAGACTGACTGATCACCTAACTGTCTGTCATACAGACTTAGAAGAGAGATCTCGAGAGGAAGCTGATAAAATGTTTTCCTGTATGAAAAGCAGCATGGTGTTGTGGCTAGATCACAGGCCTGGGAGTCAGAAGGTCATAGGTTAAAATTCCAACTCTGCCACATGTCTGCTACGTGACCTTAGTGAAGTCACTTCACTTCTCTGTGCCTCCGTTACCTCATCTGTAAAATGGGGATTTAACTGAGCCCCATGTGGGACAGGGATTGTGTCCAACCCAATTTGCTTATATCCACCCCAGCGCTTAGTACAGTACTTGGCATATAGTAAGTGCTTAACATATACCACAATTATTAGTATTCTTAGTTTGAGGCCACAGTGGTATGGGGTATAGGATATTTATTTATCTCATGAAAAGGATTTCCCTGCTTTCTCCCTTCACAATTTTTGATATGTGTCCATTCAAGCCAGGGCTCTCTAGAATTGACTTCCATTGTTATTTAGCGGTAGAGTTGACTGGAAGTGAGTTGGTGTGGTGGCTCTTCCTTTCTTAGAGAATGAAAATCCTTGTCACTTAATGGTCAGTATATCCAGAGGTTGTCTAGTGCCATGTTAGCCTGGATCATTTTTCTAAAAAATGCTCAGTCTGTGTCTCTCCTCTCCCCCAACTCCAAAAAAAGAAACCCTCTGGTCGTTGCTCATCCCTGCATACATCAAACAGAAACTCCTTTCCAACAGTTTTAAGGCACTCAGTCCGCTCTCCCGCTACAACCTAACGTTGCTCATTTCCTACTTCAACCTGCACACTTATTCCTAGTCACCTATTCTTTGCCCAAGTCCCTCCCTCTGACCTGAAACTCTTCATTCATGCCCGACAGACCACCAGTCCCTCTGTCTTCAAAGGCCTGCCCTTACTAAGTCCCCACTTCTCTTATTTGGCCTACCTTCTGGGTCGCCTTTTCACTTAGGTCTGTGTTCCCTTTGTCACTTTGATTTTCACCCACCCCCAGCACTTACGTCCATATCTATCTAACTTATCTAAATGTCTGTCTCCCCCAGTAATCTCTAAGCTTCTTGTAGGCTAGAATCATCTGTACATACTCTGTTGCATTGTACTCTCCTAAGTAATTAGTACAGTGCTCTGTACACCTTTGATCATTCTTGTCCTTGCACTTGGATTTGCACCCTTTATTCACCCCTCCCTCAGCCCTACAGCACTTATGTACATATCCATAATTTGTTTATTTAGATTTGCATTAGTCTCTCTCTTCTTCGAGACTGTAAGCTCACTGTGGGCAGGGAATGTATCTACTAACTCTGTTCTGTTGTACTCTTCCCAAGTGCTTATTCATTCATTCAATCATGAATTGTACTTTACTCTGTGAAGAGCACTGTACTAAACACTTGGAAATACAATATAGCAACAAAAAGAGGCAATTCCTGCCCACAAGGGGATTACAGTCTGGGGGAGGGGGTAGAAAAACATCAAAACAAGTAAACAGACATCAATGGAAATAAATAGAATTATAAATACATGTGTATATACATAAGTGCTGTGCCAAGGTTGGGGGGAGGAAGAGCGAAGGGAGAGAGTCGAAATAATGTGGAAGGGAGGAAGAGACGAGGAAAAGGGGGCTTAGTCTGGGAAGGCCTCATGGAAGAGGTGCACCTTCAATAGGGGTTTGAAGGTGGGGAAGATTGATTGTTGGATTTAAGGAGGGAGGGTGTTCCAGCCCAGAGGTAGTAGGTAGGCTAGGAGTCAGCAGCGAGACAGGCGAGATAGAGGCACAGTGAGAACGCTAGCATTAGAGGAGCAGAGTGTGTGGGCTGGGATGTAGAAGGAGAGAAGGGAGGTGAGGTAAGAAGGGTCAAGGTGATGGAGAGCTTTGAAACCAATAGTTAGGAGTTTTTGTTTGATACGGAGGTTGATAGACAACCACTGGAGGTTTTTGAGGATGTGGAAAAGGTTTAAAAACCAGGATTAAAGGTTAGGGAGTCATGGAGACTAAAGCATGGGTCATAATACAAGAAAAGAGAATCAGTGTACAGTGGAGACCACCTTTTTTTTTCCTCCAGGACAAACTTGCCAAGATCTCAGAATGCCCAGATATCACCTTTGATTTTAGCCTCAGAGAATTCTGTTCCTTCAGTACATATTACAGTCCTGATTGAGCCACTCAGTTTCCTCTCTGCAGAGACCCTGGGAGGCTCTGCTTCCATCTGTGACCTCCTAGAAAATAACAAGAGTTTTATCTCCTCAGTTACCCATTATGCGAATTAGTTTATTAGCTGCTTCTAGGGTTGGGTGGGGGGCAGCGGAAATCATTCACTGTTTAATCCCCTAATTAGCACGGAAATCCAGTTTGGAAGAAGTGGAAATAAAAGTGGAAAAAGCAGCACCATTGCTTTCTAATCACCTTCTCCTGTCCTTTCTCACCAGGACCAGTGAACTTGAATGGATCTTGATTAAGCTACCATAGGTTAGGGGACCCTAAGGGAATTCACTCTTCCTGAGAGAGTGGGTAGACTGCATTCATGTGTGAAAGTTAGTGACATTAAATACTCTGAGTAGATGGAGCAGTTTTCCTCATCCTATTGTGAATAGTTGATAGGAAATGATCTAACTTGACTAATGAAGGGGGCCAGGATAGAGGGGCTTTTGGACTTTACAGGGTAGGAATGATGAAATGTTAAGTGGACATTTAGGCAAAGGTGAGCAGCTGTACAGTGATACATAAATGAACTGGGAAAACTCAAGCATTCTCTGGGTCAAATGGAGGGTGGAAGTAATCCACTGATTACAGCATTATTACCCAGTTTTTTTGAAGTCAGCTGTTTCTGCATTGTGACATGGGTTTTGGCAGAAATAGAATGAGTGCACATGACGATGAGTGTCCAGTTAGGGGAGAAAAGGCCACTTTGAAAAAATACCTTTTCCTTGTGCCCATCAACTCCCAGTTAGACCTTTTCTGTTCAAAAGAATGACAGAATCCGGGTTTGTGGGTATATCGAGTCCCTCTGATAGTCGCCTTTATTCTCATCATACTTGAGAGCCACCAAGTAGCAGAAAAGCAACCTGTACTTTCCCCCGGCATGTGCCTTGGAAGTAAAATTTCTGGCAAAGATCTCATTTCCCCCGTACCCTTAGAATGTGCATATCCAGACTGTAAGAATGAAAATAAACTTGCTCCTCTCTTCAAACTTCTTGAGTTTTACCCTGGTTGTGAGAGAAACTAAAGGATGGTTCAGACATCATCTTGGGATTTAACCTGGGCAGGAATCAAGAGGGATAGGGGCATTTCAAGTAGATTGATCTTAGGCCCTAGTTGGATACCCTGCTCTCAGGGTGTGGCTGTGGATTTCTGTGATTTTACCTTGGGCTTGAATCTTTCTCCTTCTGGAGTGCCAGCACAGGAAACCTGCAGGTGGTTGTGATGAAGGACATCCCCAACTCACTGTGGACCCTTGGAACCTCCATGATGTGCCTCAGAACTTTCCAGAGGCCACCATATTTCTTTGTGGTGCCCATGCATGGATGCACTCCCCTTCTCACTAGTATCCAGGCTTGTTTAGCTAAATCAGAGTTGGCGACTTGTGACCATTCCTCCACCTACTCCTTTGGATAACAGGGAGTGCTCTTCTTTTATTGGGTATGCCCTCAAGAATAGACCAGGTAACACTGATCTTATAAGGGTGGGCCAGTTTGTCTTATGCTTTTTGTCTAGTTGATTCTCCTTAGAGTTGCTGAATAAGGGCATTTTTCAAATAGGACAATCAGTCAGAGATTTATTCATTCATTCAATCCTGTTTATTGAGTGCTTACTGTGGGCAGAGCACTGTTCTAAGCACTTGGGAGAGGGCAATATGATAGATTTGGTAGACTTGATCCCTGCCTACAAGGTGCTTTCATCATCCAGTCTGTCTGAGAGCTGAACATAGTATTCTGTCTACTAACTAGCTATTAACAGCTAAATCTTACATTGATCCATCACTGAAAATGTCTCAAAAAAGCCCTTGTCTTTTTTTCACTTGAGGAAAGAGTATGGGCCTGGGAGTCAGGGGACCAGGGTTCTAATCTTAGCTCTGCCACTTGCCTGCTATGTAATCTTGGGAAAGACATTTTTGTGCCTGCGTTTCCTCATCTGTAAAATGGAGATGAAATGCCTGTTCTCCCTCCCCTTAGACTATGCGGGGATCAGACTGTGTCTGACCAGATTATCTTGTATCTACCCCAGGGGTTAGTACAATTCTGGTTCAAAGTAAGTGATTAACAATTACCACCGATATCTTTCATCACCTCTAGCACTTTATAGGTATCCTGGTTGCTCAGGAACAGAAAAATAAACCTAAAGAGCCTTGTTTGTTTTAGGTCCAATAGACAAAACAAGTGGAGTTAAAGTAATTTAGGAAAGATCCATAGCTTTCTTAGTCTTGAAGAATAACAGAGGAAGAAATATGGTTCAGGGAGAAAAGTTTTCTTAAAAAGGAAGCATTTTACAGTTGAGAAAGGAAATTTTGACAGAACCCGCACAGGAGGTTTGCATGTAACCTTAGCGTTATCCTTGACTCATCTCTCTCATTCATCTCACACATTCAATCTAGCACCAAATCCTGCCAGTTTTACCTTCACGATGTCGCTAAAATCCATCCTTTTCTCCACATCCAAATTTGTACTATGCTGATCCAAACACTTATAATGTCCCGCCTTGATCAGTCTGCATCAGTCTCCTGATCTACCTGCCTCCCATTCTCCCCATTTCAGTCCGTACTTCACTCTGCTGCCTGGATTATTTTTCTAAAAAAACATTCAGTTCACATCTCTGTGCTCCTCATAAACCTCCAATTCTATTTATTTGCTATTGTTTTGATGAGATGTTCTTCCCCTTGATTCTATTTATTGCCATTGTTCTTGTCTGTCTCCCCCGATTAGACTGTAAGCCCGTCAAAGGGCAGGGACTGTCTCTATTTGTTACCGATTTGTACATTCCAAGCGCTTAGTACAGTGCTCTGCACATAATAAGCGCTCAATAAATACTATTGAATGAATCCACCTCCATATCAAACAGAAACTCCTTAAACTGGCTTTGAACACTCAATCATCTTGCCTCTTCCTACTTCACTGTACTGATTTCCTACTACTACCCAGTCAGCACACTTTGCTCACCTTATTATTATCAAGTGCTGTCGAGTCGTTTCCAATTCTTAGCAACTCTGTGGGTGTATTTTCTCCAGGATGCCGTCTTCTGCCGTAATCTGTAACCTTGCTAACGGTTCTTCCGTTATCTTTGTTATGGTTTCTATCTATCTAGATGCTGGTCTGCCTCTTCCACGTTTTCCCTGAACTTTTCCTAGCATTAGTGTCTTCTCCACTAAGTCCTCCTGATTGTGTCCAAATTATGCTAATCTAAGTTGAATCATTTGGCCTTCCAAAGACCACTTTGGCTTAATTTGCTCCAAAATCCATTTGTTTGTTTTTTGGATAGTCATTGGTATTCGCAAAAGCCTTCTCCAGCGTCACATTTCAAAAAATCGCTGCTCTTTCTATCCTGTTTTTTCACTGTCCAGCTTTCGGATCCATACATTGTCATTCCAGTTTATTCACTCTACCTCAATCTCGTCTATCTCGACGACTCTTTGCTCACATAATAATAATAATGTTGGTATTTAAGTGCTTACTATGTGCAGAGCACTGTTCTAAGTGCTGGGGTAGATACAGGGTAATCAAGTTGTCCCACATGAAGCTCCCAGGCTTAATCCCCATTTTATAGATGAGGTCACTGAAGCACAGAGAAGTTAAGTGACTTGCCCACAGTCACACAGCTGACAAGTGGCAGAGCTGGAATTGGAACCCATGACTTCTGACTCCCAAGCCCATGCTCTTTCCACTGAGCCACGCTGTTCACATCCTCCATCTTGCCTGGAACTCCTTCCCCCTTCATTTACTACAGACTACCACTCTCGCCACCTTCACAGCCCTATTAAAATCATATCTCTTCAAAGAGGTCTTCCCCGAACAAACTCTCATTTCCCCTGTGCCAGCTCCCTTTTGTGTTGCGTCTTGCACTTGGCTATGTACATTTAAGCACTTGGTAATCACACCATTCTCAGCCCCACAGCACTTATGTTCATATCCATAATTCATTGTTCCCCTCTCTAGACCTAGCTCCTGGTGGACAGGGACCAGAGGTACCTATTCTGTTGTATTGTACTCTTCCAAGTGTTTAATATAGTGTTCTTCACACAGTTAAGTCCTCAATAAATACCATTGTTTGATGTATAACCTACATTATTTGCAAATTTTGGTAGCAGTAATGAAAGGAGTGCTGTGATATAGAAACCATAAGAGACTGAAAGTTTTCACCTCTGTTCCATCCATATCCAGCCCTTCTGAGCTGAAACACAGAATTATAGGGTCCCAGTCCAGTCCCAGTCCCCTATCATACCTGAGGAAGGCCCATTCTTACTTCCAAAAGGATGAGGTAATGCATACAGAGTTGTATGGGAGCTTGAATTTCCAGCAGCCCACAGGGGCAGCTACACAGTTGCAGTGGACAGCCATGAAAATCCAAAACATATATTGACCTTTGGCCCCTGCAAATTGACTTTCTGATTTTCTAATTTTGCACAAAAATAGTACTACTTCTTCTGTGTGTAGTTCCCACTGATTATTTTAGATCTTTGGCTCCCTCTTGAAGTTTCTAGTAGCTCCCTTTCCAATCTCTGCTGGTCTCACTAACTGTTTGGTTGACAAGGTAGACACCGTCAGATATGAACTATCCCAAAGGACACTTCCAACAACTCAGAATTTTCCACATGTTCATATATTCCTCCCCAGGAGGTCTCTTGGGCAACAGCTAGGCCTTGGATCCCCTTTCTTCTCGCTGCTTAAAAATCAATCAATGATGCTTATTGAGTACCTACTAAGCTTAGTTCTGTACTAAAAACTGGAGAGAATGCAGTAGATTTAGTAGATATGATCCCTGCTCTCAAAGAACTTATAATCAAGCAGGGTAGACAGAAAATTAAACAATTTAGATAGAAGTGGATATAATTGAATGCCCAAGTTACAGGATATGTGTAAGTGCTACAAGTGATAGCATAGCTGGCATGTTTCAAGGTGGAAGGAGGATGAAACCTGGGGAGGAGAAATTAATCAGGAAAGCCTCTGTAATATGGGATTTCAGAAAGGCTTTGAGAAGCAGTGTGACCTGGTGGAAAGAGCGTGGATCTAGGAGTAAAAGGACCTGGGTTCTAATTCTGTCTCCGCCACCTGTCTGCTTGTGATCTTGGGCAAGTCACTCAACTTCTCTGTGCCAGTTATCTATAAAACGAGGATTTAGACTCTGAGCCCTATGTGGAATAGGGACTATGTCCATCCTTATTATCTTGTATCTATCCTAGTGCCAATTCAGTGCTTGGCACATAGTAAACACTTAACAAATACCAAAAAAAAAGATAGGGAGTGCATGGTCTGGGAGATAGGAAGTGGAAGAAACCAGGACATCTCTTAATGAATGACCTACCTACACCTGAAGCCTAAGACAACCCAAACCAAATTCCTCATCTTCCCTCCAAAAATCCTCTCTACCCTACTTTCCCATCACTGCTGACACCACCACCATCTTCCATCATCCTCTCGATTCTTCCCTCCCTTTAGGCTCATATATTCAGTCTGTTGCCAAATTCTCTTAGTTCTTCTTCCCCAGTATTTTGAGAATCTGCCCCTTCATTTCCATTCAAAAGGCTATTTTGCTGTCCCAGGCACTTCTCATATCCCAGCTTTATTACTGAATCAACCTTATCAAGGTTTTCCTACATCCAGCCTTGCCCCTCTCCAGGAAATACTGTATTCTGCTGCATAGATCATTTTTCTAAAACATTATTTAGCACATCCCTCATAAACCTCCAGTCATTGCCCATTTCTCTCTACATCAAGCAGAAACACCCATCAACTTCCCTCTAGACTATAAACCCATTATGTACGGGGAACATTTCTGCTAATTTTGCTGTATTGTACTCTCACAATCTCTTAGTATAGTGTTCTGCACATAGTAAGTGCTGAATAAATAGTAATAATAATGTTGGTATTTGTTAAACGCTTACTATGTGCCGAGCACTGTTCTAAGCGCGGGGGTAGATACAGGGTAATGAGGTGCTCCCACGTGAGGCTCACAGTCTTAATCCCCATTTTACAGATGAGGTAACTGAGGCACTGAGAAGTTAAGTGACTTGCCCAAAGTCACACAGCTGACAGGTGGCGGAGCTGGGGTTAGAACCCATGACCTCTGACTCCCAAGCCCGTGCTCTTTCTCCTGAGCTACACAGCTTCTCTAATGTATGTATGAATGAAAATTTTTCCTCTTGTGATGCCCTCTCTCTTACCTATAATTCCCTCCCCCTTCACATATGACATACCACTGTCCTTCGCATCTTCAAATAAATACCATTGATTGATTGATTTAAGGCACTCAATCAGCTCTCTCCTTTCAACTTACTATCATCATCATCACCACCAATATGTATTGAGTGGTTACTGTGTGCAGAGCACTGTACTAATCGCTCAGGAGAGTACAGAACAGCAGAGTTGGTGGACACATTTCCAGATCACAATGAGCTTACAGTCTAGAGGGGAGGCAGACATCAATATAAATAAATAATTTATAATATATAATTTGTAGGTATGTATATAAATGCTCTAGGGCTGAAGGTGGGGTCAATATCAAATGCCCACTTAAGCAGTCATTGCCCACTTATCCATTCTATTATCCCACTGTACCCCAGCTCTAACACTTTGTTCTTCTCAAGCCTACTTATTCGTTGTCCTGTTTTCATCTCTCCAGCCACCAGCCTCTTGTTGATGCTCTCCCTCTTACCTGTAATTCCCTCCCCCTTTACATATGACAGACCACTGCTCTTCCCATCTTCAAAGCCCTTCTAAAATCATATCGCCTCCAGGAAATCTTCCTTGATTAATTTATGATTTTCTTCACTCCATACAGCCCCCTCAACTGCCTTTTCAGAACTTCTGCATTACCTAAGCGCTTCGGTACGCCCCCATTCCTCCCCGTTCCTTCCTACCAAACACCATACCCTTATCCTTGTAAATTTATACTCTATCATTTCCTCCTACCTGTAATTTATTTTAGTTTCTGTCTTCCCTGCTGAATTGTAAGACAAGGATCATATCTACTAATTCCCTTGTACTCTCCCAATGCTTAGAACAGTGCTCTGTACACATTAGGTGCTCAATATCCTATTGATTGAATATTGATTAATTGATCGAAGAAGAGAATTCATAGGAACATTTATTGAGCCCCACTAGGTGCTCAGGAAGTACAGAATAAAAAAGCGACATGGTTTTGCCCCACAAGAAGTTTTCACTTTTATGGAGAAGACAAATGTAAAAGTACTTATAACTAGAGTGGTCAAAATAAGTAATTGAATACATAAACATATATGTATTCATATATTTGAGTGCTAATAAGGATATATATAAGTTTATGAGTGCTAGAGTTAGCTGAAGGAATGATATGGCTCATCGTGCTGGGAAATCAATCAAAGATGTGAGGAAGAGATTGGAACCCTTACCTTCCTCCCCTCCCTCACTGCTGTCTTCTGCCTTTTACTCTTCTCTGGGACTTTCCCTCTGCCTTCAAATACACCCTAGCCTTTCCTTTACTAAAAAAATTGGTGTGGCCTAGGGGATCAAAGCCTGGGCTTGGGTTCTAATCCTGGTTCCACTACTTGCTTGCTGTGTGACCATGGGCAAGTCACTTACCTTCTGTGTCCCTCAGTTTCCTCAGCTGCAAAGTGAGGATTCAATACCTTTCTTCCCTCTACTTGACTATGAGCCCCATGTGGAATAGGAATTGTATCCAGCCTGATTAACTTGCATCTGCTCCAGAGCATAGAACAGTGCTTGACATATAGTAAGCACTTAAATTCCATAAGAAAATCTTCTCTCAACTCTACAACACCCTCCTTCCATTCCTGTCCAAGCGCATGGAACATGCTGGTTATTCCTGCTGCTTCCACTTCCTCTCCACCAACAGTCTTATTGACTCTCGGAAATCTGAATGTTGCCCTCTTCAGTCTACTGAGATTGTACTCATTAAGGTCTCCAACTACTTCCTTCAGGCTAAATTTAGTGAGCTGTACTTTGTCCTATTCCTCTTCAACCTCTCAGCTGTCTTTGACACTGTTGAGCATCCCCTCCTTTGAAAAACTGGCCCTGGCTGATTTTGACCAACCCAGGAGTCTCCTCATTCTCATCCTTTCACCCACTCCAACTCCTGCTCCCATAGCACTTAGTTTCAGGCATGTCTTTTATTTTTTATGGTATTTGTTAGACACTATGTGCCAGGCACTATATTAAGCGCTGGGGTAGAAATAAGCTAATCAAGTTGGACACAGTCCCTGACTCCTATAGGGATAACAGTCTTAATCCCCATTTTAGAGATGAGGAAACTGAGGTACAAAGAAGATAAGTGACTTGCCTATGGTCACACAAAAGACAAGTGGTAGAGCTGGGATTAGAACTCAGGCCCTTTGACTCCCAGGTCCTCACTCTTTTCTCTAGGCTTCATACCTATTTACACCTACTTGCTTCCCTTACCTTCTCTGTTTTAGTATCTGTCTCCCCTACTAGATAGTAAACTCCTTGAGGGCATGGATCATGTCTCTTTACTCTCTTGTCCTCTCCCAAGTGCTTAATACACAGAGTAGCCACTCTGTGGCCACTCAAATACTATTGACTGTTTGACTGTTCCGTCTCAGTTTCCTTTGCTGGCTCTCCATCCCGTCACCTCATTTTTAACTCTAGAGTCCCTGCTGGGCACCTCTTTTCTGGCTCCTCTATTCTTCTTGCTACACTCATTCTCTCAAATAACTCATCTACTCACAAGGCTTCAGCTACCACCTTTATGCAGGTGATTTCCTAATCTTTCTCACCCACCCAGACCCTTCATCCCTCTGGACTGTGAGTTCGTCATCGAGACTATGAGCTCATTAAGGACAGGGAATGTGTCTGTTCTGTGTTGTACTCTCCCAAGTGCTTAGTATAGTTCTTTGCAAACAGTAAGCCTCAATAAATGCAATTGAATGAATCTACTCTATCAGACTCTTATCTCCTCATACTTCCTGAAGAATTCCACCTGAATGACTTGTTGGCCCCTCAAACCCATTGGGTCAGAAATAAATTCCGTATTTTCCCTATTAAATTTTCTTCTTTTAACTCGCCCTCACCATCACAGTCTTCCTTTTTCCAGAAACTTGCACCATCCAAGCAACAATTTGAACTTTAGCAATCTTATTCACTTCATCACTACCTCCAGACGCCCATACCCAAATTGGCAATATCCACCCCTGCACTTTAATGCCTCTCTCTCCCCTCCATGAAGCATAAATCCTAAATGAATTATGTCATACAATTCATAGTGTGAAATTTTGAACATACTCTACTATATAAGCATTTTTACCATTTCTCTACTATGCTTTACTATTTTTCAATTATTTTATGCCTGTCTTTCCTGGTCAATTGCAGGCTTTTTGTGGGCAGAGATCAGGTCTTCTAACTCTTGGTATATAGTGTATTACACAGAGTTATTATTGATTGATGGCTTGGATTAATTCTGAAATTCACTTAGATTTCTAATAGGCAGGACTCTCCCTATAATCTGGGTGGCCATTTAAAATTTAAAATTGACTTCTTACATTGTTAGCCTCTGAATCCTGCCAGGTTTTCCTCTACAAGGTTTCACAGATTATTCCATCCCCTTCATCCTGGGTCAAGCCCTCATCACGAGCTGAATAGATTACTGTAACAGCCTCTTTACTCATCTTACCTCTTCCCTCCCCACCTTCAGTCCTATTATTGGTTGCATACACATCCTTTTAAATTGGTTTTTGGAACCTATCACTTTTCCTCTGCACAATTTTTCATTTGCTGTTTCTCTTTGATTAAAACAAAGACTTTTTTGTCTTTGTCTTAAAACAAAAACATGGACTTTATGGCGCCCTCCACTACCGGTTTCAACCTTTCTT
Source organism: Ornithorhynchus anatinus (assembly GCF_004115215.2). Taxonomy (NCBI): domain Eukaryota; kingdom Metazoa; phylum Chordata; class Mammalia; order Monotremata; family Ornithorhynchidae; genus Ornithorhynchus; species Ornithorhynchus anatinus. The sequence goes on from NC_041729.1 coordinate 37,696,362, forward strand.
ATTCACTCTTATGTCCTGCTACATCCCAGCTCATACTCTCTACCCCTTCCAAAACAACCTTTTAACTATACCCATGCTCCTTTCTTGCATGCCTTCCTACCCACAGTGCAAGTCTTTCCCGTTGTATTAAACTTCCTTCCTCCTTAAAAATCCACCACCACATTCCACCTGATCTTCAAAACTCTTCTTAAAAGGCACCATTTCCAGGAGACATTCCCTAGTTAAATCCCTTCCTGCTACCACAGCATTTAGTGATATATTTGGTTATTTATTGTGTTTGTTTTTTGTCATTTGTACCTACAGTGTTTCACCCTTTTTTATTTCTGCGTGTTTGTCATCATAAGATTGAAAGTTTCCCAAGGGCATGGGCTGTGACTTATGTTTTTGCTTCCAAATATCTAATGCAGTGCTCTGTGCTGAATAGGTGTTTCAAAAGTGATGATAATGGTGGTAGACTTGAGCCTGTGAGCTGCCCTCCCTCCCACCCTCTTTTCCTTTCTTCCTCACACTCCCCCTCCTTCCCTCTCCCTGGTACTTGGACCACTTCAATAGGTGTGGAGCGGCATGAGATCAACTTGAGCAAGCCCTTCTTGTTGTTTTTTTTTTCTTAAAATAGATGGGACTCGACTAGGAACTGGGCTCTGGCCCTAGATTGGGTCAGGCCCTATCCTGGGCTGCCTATGATATCATTTAAAATTTCCCTGATTTTGTTTTGAATATTTTGCTCCTCTAACAAGAAAATTGCCTCTTGACTTGTGTGGGAGATTCTTCCTGGTCAGAGGATCCAGAGAAGAAGCATTGCCTAGTGGATAGAGCACTGGCTGGGGAGTCAGAAAGGTCTGGTTTCTAATCCTAGCCCCATCACTTGTCAGCTGTGTGACCTTGGGCAAATCACTTCATTTCTGTGTGCATCAGTTATCTCATCTATTAAATGGAGATTTGGGTGAGCCCCATGTGGGACAGGGACTGCATCCAATCCCATTTGTTTGCATCCAACCCACTGCTTAGTACACTGCCTGGCACATTGTAGGCACTCAACAAATCCCACCATTATTAATTGGGCCCCAGCAGTTTCAGTTAATTGAGCATCTGTTGAGTGCCTGGTATTTTCAGAAGAACACTGTCCTAAGCACTTGGAAGAGTACAGTAGAAATCAGTATACGTGATCTCTGCCTTGGTTCCACAAGGGTGTTCCAGATCCTTAAAGAATTCCTGCTTGAGATTTAAGAATGATGACTGCCCCACCCTAAGAGAGTTGGCAACAGGCCTAGGAATCAGGTGAGCTGGGTTCTGGTCCCAGTCCTGCCTGCAGCTGGCTGGCATAGGCAAAGACCACACACACATATTTCGCCATGTGCTGCACCTCTACCCCTGTCTCCACTCATTTCACTGTGGGCCCTGGCAGGGGACGTGATTGGAAGAAATGAGAACGGGCTGGTGGGGCTGCTCAAAGTAGCCTTGGAATCAATTCCTCCAGACCGGTTCTCAGTCCTGAAGGCCCAGGACTAAGGCCCATCTGTGTTCCTGATGGGAGACTCCATCAAGCTCCTTCCTCCAAAATCGTCAATATTATTTTGTGAATTTAATGGAGCTCAGTGTCCCTTACAAAAATAAAAAGTGCTATAGCTGACCCCAAATATACAGGTGTGGCCCATTTAATAGGGGTCCTAATTTTGTAAGGGGAGTGAGCTACTATAAATGGAATGTTTTTTTAAAGTGCCACCCTTGACCTTCCTCCTCCACCCCCAACCCAAATTCCTACTGGCCCCAAAGTTGGAATTTTGCTCTACTCCACCCAGCTGCCCACAATCACTCCTCCCTGAGATCACTTCTAGGCCAGGGAAATGGGAATTTTCAAACCTACACTGACTGGGACTAGAGAGGAAAAACAGTAGTGGAAGGGTAAAAAATTAAGCAGGGGTTATAGAGAGACTTTGTTATGCTCAGGAAAAAAGCTGTGTTTATCTTTCCAGTGTGGCTCAGGAGCTAGAACAGAGCCTGTGACAGAGGGCTCTATCTACAGTTAAAAGCTGCTTTTCAAAGTTAATTTTGCCATGCAAAATAAATAGCCAGGTCCTTCCTCTCTGCCAGATAAGGGAACTCTGATCACTAATTTCTCTAGGGGGGAAAAGCAACCATTTTGGCAAAAAAATATACATTTTTTCCTTCCCTTCTGCCTTGCTCTCCTCTCCCGTGGTGGCCTCGTCACACAAAAGCTTCTCTGATTTAGGTGGAAAAGGGACTCATTTATTTGCTCTCTTCAGTACAAATCTTTGCCAGTATACATCTAAGCAGGCAAGGAAAGCCATCTAGAAGTAGTTTCGCACAAAAGTTACTTCCAGGTTATTTTTCTTTTATTTCTTGCCATTAGCATAGGGTCACTCTCCATCATCGCCTCTCACACCCTGCAAGTCAGAATATCTGTTTTACTGCCATGGTGACAAAGTCACATCAGCAGGCTCCCAGAAAGGAGGAAGGTAGAACTCAGCATGATAGTCGACCAATGTCCCCTCCATCCCCAATCCCCAAGCAAACTGTAGGCTTCTGGCAACCGAGGTGCTAGAAACTGTGGTTTATGCATGGCATCTTTGCATGTTTGTGGTGTAGGCTTCTCAGTGTTTCTCTTTCTCTCCTCTCCATATTCCCCTCTGATTTTTTTTATGGTATTTGTTAAATGCTTACTATGTGCCAGGCACTGTACTAAGTATTAGATTAGGCTGAGCCCACTGTTAGGCAGGGATTGTCTGTCTGTTGCTGAATTGTACATTCCAAGCGCTTAGTACAGTGCTCTGCACACAATAAGTGCTCAATAAATATGACTGACTGAATGTATGAGTGATAGATACAAGCTAATCAAGTTGGATGCAGTGTCTATCCTACATGGGGCTCACAGTCTTAGTTCCCATTTTACAGATGAGGTAACTGAGGCGCAGAGAAGTGAAGTGACTTGGCCAAGGTCACACAGCAGACAAGTGGCAGAACTTGGATTAGAACCCAGGTCCTCTGACTCCCAGTACTGTTCTCTATTCACAGCGCCATGCTACTTCTCTGATATGCTTGGAAATGAGCATATTTGTCACTCCCAGGTGTGTGAGTATCTTAGACTGGAAGAGAATCACACCGTCTGACCAATGGAATTTCCTGACTGGCCAGTACTTGATTTTACAATTTGTAGATTACACAGACTCCTTGAGGTTGACTCCATTTTCTTCTTACTCTTCGGCCTTTCCTCATCATCAAAAATTTTTCATTAAGAAGCCTACTTCTGACAATGCACGGTTCTAGATGCACCCCAGTTACCACGAAGTTACCTAAAGAAGTGGTTCTTGTCCACAAGGAGTTTATGGTTTAAAGCAGAGGAGTTGATGTACACAAAGACAATGAGAAAACTACAGAATTAGTGAACATCAAGACCAAATGTATCTCACAGATGAAAGGTGTCAGAGAAGGCACTTAGCCCCTATTCAGGAGGTCCTTGCAGTACAAGCTTTGGAGTTCTCTGGTTTTCCATCAGTTTTGTGAGGAAAGCAGTTCAATCGGCAATACAACGAGCATCTGCCTGCCATCCATGGCTGCATGGAGTGAGCTGGATCCCCCACAGTGAAGGGCAGGAGCAGGAGTGGAGTCCTTGGCTATCATGCTTATCCAGATCCTGGGAGTCTGGGAGATGCCAGAAATTTACCTTCAAATCAGTCAGTTTTCCTGGTTAATGGTTTTGATCAAAGGTATGGTAGAGGAACAGATTAAAATTAAGAAATAATTCTCATTTGTGGAATTTTCTTCTGCTCCTCCATCACCATGTAGACTCTTGATTATCCTGATCTGTAAGTTAATTTTGTAACAGGAATGTCATGGTGGAATGTCACATTATCAGCCTGTCATCAAGGAAAGAAGGTCCCAAATTGTCCCCTGAGGTTCCTGGATTGAACCAGTAGCTACATCCAGCTCCAAGAAGACAAGGAGTGAAGTTGCCGTGTCAGTTTCACCGCAAGTCGCCATCACCTCCAATTTCCTGCTGTAGTTGCAGATGACATGAGACTGAAGGGTTGGGGTGGGACTGGTATCACAGCCTCTCCTCAGTCCAGGTCCCTGTTGCTTGAAAGGGCAGCCTTCAGAGACTTTTTCTTTCACGGGAGTTGAGTTCCAATCTGTTCTGGGGCCCTTTTATCACTGGTCGGGACCCTCACCTATGATGTCTGTCTCCCCCACTTCTAGACTGTGAGCCCGCTGTGGGCAGGGATTCTCTCTCTGTGTTGCTGAATTGTATTTTCCAAGCACTTAGTACAGTGCTATGCACACAAGTAAGCGCTCAATAAATCCAGTTGAATGAATGATGAATGAATGAATCATGCAAGCTGATTTCACTAAGGCTGAAAGAAATACTCAAACATAAAGAGTTTGATGTAGGCTTCAAACTCCCTTCCTTTTTTTGAAGGACCACGCCTGGGATTCTGCGTCTTGGCCCTGTCCGGCCTACTGGTCGACATGGCTCGGAGCAAGCCCGGGATCCTGCCGGGTGCCTTTTTTTAGATGTCTATATTGCCAATAAGAAGAAACAGGGTGAGAGTAAATGGATATGTGTGAGCTTTGCAAGCTAATTCTTTCTTTCCGTAATACTTGAGTTCTGGCACTACATTAGGCTCTTGGGAGAATAAAATAAAAGACATAGTCCCTGTTCTCCAGGGGAAGACAGGCAGGTATAAATTGTATACAGAGAGAGTAGGAGGAAAATTATAGCTCAACTGGTTGTAGTGAGAGATGGGAAAAATGAAATTAATAATGCTGGTATTGGTTAAGTGCTTACTATGTGCAAAGCACTGTTCTAAGCGCTGAGGTAGATACAGGGTAATCAAGTTGTCCCACGTGAGGCTCACAGTTAATCCCCATTTTACAGATGAGGGAACTTAGGCCCAGAGAAGTTAAGTGACTTGCCCACAGTCACACAGCTGACAAGTGGCGGAGCCGGGATTCGAACCCATGACCTCTGACTCCCAAACTCGGGCTCTTTCCACTGAGCCACGCTGCTTCCCAGTGAAATCCTTCAAGTGCTAAGGGAGGCTCTGGGTTTATATACATAAGTGCTAAGGGAGTTGTTGGATGACATAGGAAGGGTGGAAATCAGCTAGGGAATGCAACCCAGAGGAGATTTTATTTTCAGAAGAGCTCTGATTTGTATTCACAATGTCATGAACATTACAAGTTTAGATTGTCTGGCAATTTAAATTGAAATAGTTGTCTACAGATGGATTTGACTCCATTTGTCAGTTTCTCTATAGTGAACTGAAATTTTCTCAGTGAATTCAATTTTAAATTTTTCTTTAAAACTTAGATCTTTAAGTTTTCATTTGTTCGTGAATTCTCAGGGTTCTAATGAGATTTCCATATTGTGAAGACAGGTGCTACCTGAATGATCCAAATCTTTGTCAAAGATCCAAATATTTAGTGCAGACGTATCCTAGACAGTAATTGGCTCAGTCAGGCATTCTGTCATGACCACCTTTTTCCCTCCACTCTGCATCACGGTTGTAGGTCTTCCTTACAAATATCTTTATTTTGTTTCTATTTTAAATTCATCTTGTAGATCATACTGACGTTTCTCCTTCCCTATGCATACTGCATATGAAGCAAAATGACAGTAGGTTGTTCGTACTAAAAAATTTTTAAAGTGGTTCCCCCCTCTAGACTGTAAGCTTGTTATGAGCAGGGATCATGTCTACCAACTCTGTTATATTGTATTCTCCCAAGTGCTTAATATAGTGCTCTGCACCCAGTAATTAATCCAAATGTTATTTATTGGCAAAGTTGTTTTAAAATTAAAATTCAGGGGGAAATTGGTGCTTACAGAGAAGCAAGGAATGCAGGTTAAACACAGCACTTGGGATGTTGGTGGCACAAAGTCCAAAGAATGCTGGTTAGTGGGGCTGGGTCCAGAGGGAATCAAGCAATGAGATTAGATCAAACTGCTCATAATAATAATATTTCTGGTATTTGTTAAGTGCTTACTATGTGCCCAGCCCTGTTCTAAGCACTGGGATAGATACAAAGTAATCAGTTTGGACACAGTCTCTGTCCCACATGGGGCACACAGTCTCAATCCCCATTTTACAGATGAGGTAACTGACGCACAGAGAAGTTAAGTGACTTGCCCAAGGTCACTCAGCAGCCAAGTGGCAGAGCAGGGATTTGAACCCATGACCTGACTCTCAGGCCCGAGCTCTCTCCACTGTACCATCCTGCTTCCCATAATCAGATGTGTGAATTAGAATACTTAGTAGCCAGTAAGATCTTTAACCAAATTGGCACCTTTGTGATTTGATGGGGAGAAGGAAAGCAATGGGTACAGGCTACTAGGTTAAGAACACTACATAGGAAAGTCTGGGGTGGATGGGTCTTTGACTCTGTGAGAATAATAGCAAGGAGTCATAGCATATAAACCTAAGCAGAGTAGAATAGAATCATGAAATTGTTTGGATAGACATTCTGATTGTAAACAAAACTATGGTAAAGGTACTTTATAGACCATGTAAGAAGATGAGGAAAGTGTTATGTGGGATCGGGAAAGCTGTAAAACTAGAAGACTAGTAATAGCCGGAGCCTTCAGTTATCCTCAAATAGATGGACTGAATTATTCATCAAAAAGAAAAATGGAGGTAAGATTTTTGGGTGGATTTAAAGACTGCTGGAACAGTGAGACCTAGAGCCAACAAGGAAAAATAATATATTGGATGTAATTTTTAAGGAGTGAACAGCATGGGCAAGTCACTTCATTTTTCTGTGCCTCAATTACCTTTAGGCCAAGCTACTTCTCTGCACACAGTATATGCTCTGCATTCAGTAAGTGCTCGATATATTCCACTGATCGAGTGATTGATATTTAATTTTAGAAAAAGGAGCTTGGAATAAAATGAAGACTAAGAAAAAGATGTAAGGAGTAGCTAAAATTTTAAAGTGACCTCATAAAAATTGAAACTCTAAAGAAATGCCATTTTAGAGGCTCCAGTTAAGATGTTTCACTAAACCAAAAAATTAAGCAACCAAACAGAAACCTGAATGGGATAACTGGCAAAGTGAAAGAGGTCATCAGAGGGAAGAAGTCATTTTTTAAAAATGCACAGGTCCCTTATCTGAAAGCAGGAAATCCCATCAAAAGTGCCGGGTCAGGTACAAATGGGAAATCAGGCAGGCCAAAAAGAAATTTGAAGAATGCCACAGAAGATATTCCAAAGTTAATAACAAAGATTCTCCAAAATATACTAAAAGGAAGAAGGTGGTTAGAGGTGCCCTCAGTGATGAAAAGGAGATTAACTGAGAGGTGCAAAGATTTTTTTTTTCATTGTCATTTCTGAGGAAAATGTTAGACTACAGATTTATATTGTAGGTTTGTAGTAGCCAGGTCAGAGAAGCTAGATCAAATTGTGGTCACATGAGATAATTTAGACTAAATTAATGAACTATATGTAAATAAATTATGACCAGAAAGCCTCCACCTGAAAGTTAATCAATCGATCAGTGGTATTTATTGAGTGCCATATGAGTGCAGAGCCCTGTACTAGGTCCTTGGAAAGGTGCATCAGAAGCAAAACATATTCCCTGGCCTCACAAAGTTTACAATCTAATGGGCGAGGCACAGATACAAAATTTATGTGCAAATAATGGGAATGGGGGAAAGACAAGGATAAATTAGGTAGTGTGACTATCAGGACAGAGTAACGATTGCAACTTCATTGTAACTTTTTAACAATGAGGTAACAAAAAATAATTACATAAACATTTGAATATTCATATAATGCCTAAGTGTTAGGGGTGGCTGTTGAGTTTACCTCATTTGGAATTTGGAAATTAATTAGGGAAGTCTTCTTGGAGGAAACAGGATTTTAGGAGAACTGATGGAACTTGGAAATTGAGTTGTAGAATCATCATCATCAATAGAATTTACTTAGCGCTTCCTATATGTACAGCACTGTTCTGAGTGCTTGGGAGAGTACAATTCAACCTGTTGCCTGTCCATAATGAGCTTACAGTTTAGAGGGGGGATTACTGATTAGAGTGTGTAACCTATCTTTAAACCATCATAAAAAAAAGATTCCAGATGTGATCCTTGGGATTGCAGGCTCACTTATGTACCTGGAAAATTTGGAGAATCTATTATTAAGTTTAGGATCAGTGATCCCTTGGAGAAATACAACTTGTTGGGGGAATGAAGGCACTGATCTTCTGGATTTCTTTAAAGAGGGCCACCAAGCGTGAGAATAGAGAGGAAACATCATGTATTTAGGAATCCTGAATAATAATGGGATTAAAAGTGGCTGTTTATCCCTCCCTTACCTTTCTATCTTTTAAATAATTTTCTTCCCATGACAAAGCATTTGTAGATTGAAGTTTGGCTAAAATATAGGAAAGAATGAGAGGGTTAAATTGCCACTTTTCAGGCTGTAAAAAATTCATTCAATTCAGTCGTATTTATTGAGCACTTCTAGGTGCTGAGCATTGTACTGAGCACTTGGGAGAGTTCAATACAATAATAGACACATTCCCTGCCCACAACAAGCTTACGGGCTAGAGGGGTCCCCTAAAGATCAGTGTTAAGGCAGGTTTTGTTGAATATCTTCGTAATCTGGAAGAAAGAATTTGTGGAGCAATCTCCAAATTTGCAGATGGCACTTGGTTTTTTCTTGGTGGTGAAATGCTATGCAGATGGGGATGAACTGAAGGAAGACGTTGTAAAGCTGGCTCAATGAATAGAAAAGGGCCAGGTGAACTTCACTGTGAGACAGAGCAAAAAAATGTGAAAAAGGGAAAATAATTGAGCTCACACTTCCATGATGATGGGCTCAGAGCTGTTAGTCACAATTCAAGAAAGGATTTGACTGGCCTTTTAAATCATTGATTCATTGTACGGTCATTGCCAGAAAGGCTGCTAGCATCAAAAATGAAATAAAAAACAAAAGGCACCTCAGAGAGGACAAATCTAGGGCTGGATAAGATAATCAGCGTGATCAGAGTCCTTACTGAGTCCTTACTCTGTGCTGAACACTGTACTAAGTGCTTGGGAAAGTTCAGTAGAGGTAGTAGACATTCCTGCACTCATGAGCTTCCAATCTAATGGGAATGAAGAAGCTTCCATATGAAAGGTTTAGTGCTCTTCACTCTAAAAAGACACAGGCCTCTGGAGAGGGGTCACAATCAAAGCATAAGGGGAGCGGACAGAGTAGAAATGTAAATCCCTCAACATCAGGACAGGGGAACATCCACTGAAGCTTAAAAGTGATGGGTTCCAGAGAAGCAGCATGGCCCAGTGAAAAGGGCATGGACCTGGGAATCGGAGGACCTGGTTCTAATCCAGGCTCTGCCGCTTGTCCGCTGTGTGGCTTTGGACAAGTACTTTAACTTCTCTGTGCCAGTTTCCTCAACTGTAAAATGGGGATTAAATCCTACTCGATAGATACACTGCCAGAACAATTGCAGGTGGAAGTGGGACATTCTGGGAAAGATGTGCCCATGGCGTTGCTCTGGTTCAGAGACGACTCGACAGCAGAAGACAAGACCCTCTATCAGACCGGGAATCCAGGGGTGGGTTTACCATTTCTCCGACCCAGTAGTGGTTTGTCTAATGTCTCGTTTTCTGGGGATGAGGTCACTCTGGCTGAGTGTAGTGAAGTAGGAAAAATAAGTAAAAGATTTGTTTTGGGGTTGAGGCAGATCTGTCTTGCACAGAAGTGAGAGTCAGAGAGCTGCCCAAAATGGTGTGAAGGTAGAGAGGGTGGTAACTGCTTTGTCTTGATGCCACACCTGCAGTGTGAAAATTGTGACTCCTACCCTGTAGTACCATACCTATGACAGGTTGCTCTTCACTGAGCTCAAAATGTGGAGCTTGCATCTCGATAAGCTGCCTATCTGCATTAAAGGGCCAGGCTCCTGGAGCCTTGGGAAGAATTCCATCACACAGTAGGCAGCTACTTCTCCTGCTGTATTCCTGAAGAAGGAAACCATAGTTTCTCTTCACCCCCATTCCAAAACAGTTTTATTTTTCAAACACACAGGCGATAAGCATCATTCACCATTTTCCCCATTAGCAATATAATTGGAGGAGGCTGGTTTCTAGGGCCAAAGCTGACAGGGTCCCTTTAAGCAGCTGGCACATCCGAGAACATGGGCCCTGCAGAGAGCTGCTGTCTTGTGCATAGAGGAGTGCAGTGCAGTCAGCTGCTCTTCGTTCAGTTTGGAAATTCAGTCTTGCAGGAGAAGGCTGAGCTGACTGGTGCTTTATTCTGCATATATTCCGCGGGTTTTGAAGTTTGGAAATACCTCGGAGAGCTACCTCGGAGGAATCCAGGAGGAAGTGGGCTCTGATTTCCTGTCTTCTGATGCGCTTGCTTCTTGACTCCTAAAAGGTAAATTCTCAGCTTCTCTTCTGGAAACCTTACACTGTATACAACTGGCCTTCCCTGCGATTCCCCATCCAGAAAAAGAGAAGCTGGAAGATGAAAAATACCATTCCCAGCTTTCCTCTCTTGTTTTCCTTTTGGATCTTGAATTAAACACATAGTCCTTATGGTTCAAAATACCATTCAGCCCCAAAGGGGACTATATGTGCCTTTACAGAGAGGGTAAGGGGCCTGAAGCAAGTGGTGAAAGCAGATGTGAACTGTGGGCCACAGCTATCTGTCAGCCTGACTGTTCCTCCAAATTGACACCCAAGAGAAGTTAATTAGAGCTCTGTTGTTTGGCAACCAAGCTTTAAGACTCTTTATGCTGCAGTCTGCAGGGTCAGAACAGAATTTACGCCCTGCTTTTAACAGAATTAGTCCATTTCTGGCACAGGGGACAAGGAGATGTCCAACCTATAAACCTATAAACTACTGTCTCTTGCCTGTGGTAAGAAATGAATCCTTTAAGCTCAATACCTTTAATCTCTGTCAACAAACCTTTCTCTTACTTGGATTTTTTTTTTCCATCTGCTGTGGCTCCAGACAGCAGATGCTGCAGATTTTGAAAGGTCGGACCAACTTCCAAGAAAGCCTAGAGGATATTCTGAAGGCATGAGGGACCAAGGGTTGAATATGGAATGCTTATTAGGAGATTGGGAAGCATTTTTGCTGGAAGGTGAAGCTAAACTTATTTTTGTGTGATATGGTTTTGTTGTGGGGGTGGTGTGGGGGGGTATGTGTCTGTAAATGGAATGGTATTACCCTTGGGGTTACTTGTGAGCATTTTGGCAAGCAAATGATCCCCTGGAAGTGATTGTCTGAGAGGCTGAGGGAAGGAAGGTATGTTTGCAGTTCAACTGCTGCCATTCTCCCACTTGCTGTTGCTCTGTCTCCTAGAGGAGCAGGACTGGGGCTAAAATGTCGTTGCAGGGCCAGGAGAAGGGCAGTAGCTTTCCATCTCCTGGGACAAAGATGGCCATTTTAAGGGATGGGGGACCTGTCAGCCAGCTCCCCAAGCAGTCCCCTCTGTGGCTTCATGTGCTGCTTGGAGAGGACACCACCCCAGGACCGGGGTACTCTTTCGTTGCTCCTGCTGCCAGGACTATCCCGACTGTGGAAGCTCAGGGTTCTGATGATGGTGTCCAGATGGCTCAGAGTTACCCTGCCGCTTCTATGGTAGCACAAGTCCCCCGACCCCTCCCCTTCTCTCTCCTTTCCATTACTCCATCTCTGTATCTTTTGCGATTTCCAGCGTCTGTATGTGTCTGTGTGTTGGCAGGGGTGTGAATGAATGAGTGTGTCTGTGTGGATGAGGGTTTGGATGATTGTGGGTGTGGATGGGTGAGAGCATCTTTCTGGGTAGATAGCTGAGGGTGACTGCTAGCCACCCTCTAGGTCATTGGGTCTGATTGGATGGGACTGCTCCCACCCATGTCTAACCATCCTCGGACAGGGCCGGGTGATCGCGCTAGTTGGATGGAATGGTAGCAGAGATGAAAAAAGAGGATATTTGAAGGGAAAGTTTTGATTTTGGCTTCCAGCCTTTTTTTCTGAAGATTGGAAGCAAACTTTTTCCAGGAGTTTTGTGCCGCCCCACTGGAATTCGGAGGCTCTCTAGAATTGCATTAAACAGATTATGCCAGGCGGCCTCGGTAGATGATCTTGGCCAGTGGGTTCCAAAATCTGGCTGAGGGCTGCCTGCCCAGGGGATAGCAGGAGCAGAGCCCTGCTGTCTAGAGGTTCAGGGAGACAGCCTGACAAGACTCTTGGCCCCATTGCTGCACCTTCCTGGCTGTTTGGAGGGGCAACCATAACAATGGTCTGCCTGGATTGGAGCTACTTACCCTAAGTATATTGGGAAATATTTGGGGAGGGCACCTATGGGTAAGAGGATAATGGGAAAAACCTGTAGATGGTGTCGCTGGGATGGACAGAACAGCAGCTTAGGGATAAGGCTGGAACTTAGCCAACATGGAAGTCTTACCTTAGCTTTGAGGAAGCACCCGCCTCACGGGAGTGTGACCCGAAAGACTAAAGATCTATCACTTGTCTGCTTTGTGACCTTGGGTAAGTCCTTTCACTTATCTGTACCTCAGTTACCTCATCTATAAAATGGGGATTGAGACTGTGCGCTCCACCTGGGACAGGGACACTGTCAGACCCCATTTGCTTTTGTCCACCCATTGCTTAGTACAGTCCTTGGCACATAGTAAGCACTTAAATACCACAATCATTATTAGTTTTATTAAAGTGGTTCCTGGGACTGTACTCCAGCATTGTTTTTTTCTTCCTAAAAGAGAAAATCTCTTCTCAGCCCTAAATCCATTCTCTCCTTCCTTCCCCCCGGCACATTTCAGGCATCAATGCCCAGGCCCGGAAGTTGCAGAGGAACCGAGCAAAGGGGGCCACAACGCTGATGCCAGGATGTAAACGCAACTCCACCCCACCCACACTGCGCCGCACGGTCAGCGAGACCAGCCTGAGCTACGCCGGCACCCAGGGAGAGGAGCTAAAACGCCATTATTCAACCTTGCCGGAACCCAGCCACAGCCTGGAGGATTCTGGGGAGGAGCCCCCGGCCCCCGTGGAAGAGAGGAACGGCAACAGCAACATGCGCTACTCTCTCTACCAGTCCCCACATCTCCTGCTTTTGCAGGGCTACAGTCAGCAGCATGTGAGCACGCCACATCTCTTATTCCTTTTCAGACCAGCAATGATAGGCTTAGTCATGACGTGGACTTAGATTTACGTGTTCTGTTCCCTCTTGGAAATAAATGGCCTGTTCCAGGCTTCAGCCAAATGGCTTTCCTGGAAAGGATAATTTCCATCCATTCAGAGAAAATGCTATTTTAAAAAGGAAGCCTATTTTCCCACGTAGACATCTGACGCCCCAGAGTTACCTTGTCACGATGTTGTAGCCAGAGGGCTCCTCAGGGACCCATCCTTCCCACTCAAGTGCAGCAGTGATGGAGAGAATAGAGCCAAGCAGGGCCGATGCTCCCCAAGTGTGGGACGAGCGAAGGAGATGTCTCTCACTTGCACAGTGGGTACTTTTGGAGGTTGTTAGGAAGAGATCAGGTTCTTCTTAGAATCAGCTCCCTGAAGGGGCTAAAGATTCTCTCCATCACTGTGGATTTGGGGTAGAAAGAGCAGCCCATAAAGGATCTTGCTGACTGTCAGAAAAGTCCACAAAGGCCATTAATGTTGTCAAAATGTCACCAACTCCTATTTTACTAACCTCATCCTAAAATAATGATAATAGTGATGATGGCATTTAGAAAGGGTTAACTACGTGCTAAATGCTGTGGTAGATACAAGAAATCACATTGACACAGTCCCTCTCCTACAGGGGCTTGTGGTCCAAGAGGGAGGACAGGTATTTTACTTCTGTTTTACAGATGAGGGAACTGAGTCACAAAAAGTAAAGTGACTTGCCTAAGGTCATACAGCAGGCAAGTGGCAGAGACAGAATTAGAACCTGGATTTTTGCCTTTCAGTCCCATGTTCTTTCCACTAGGCCATGCTACCTAGGATAATAAATCCACCACCTTATCTGGTACCTTCTGTATACAGCTTCCTATTATTTCTCTGATAGTATCTCAGGCAATTATCTGGTTCTCACAGCCACATGCTGAGGTAAGGACAGGTCCTATTTCTATTTTGCAGAGGGTGAAACTGAAATACACAATAGCTGTAACACCTGCAGTCATTTGCAGATTTGAGAGTAAAATTAAGGTCTCTAAGCCTTAATTTCCTCTCCCCTTTATAAACATGTAGCTATATATGTACACAATACATATACTATAAGGATAATACATTAATTCATTCAATAGTATTTATTGAGCGCTTACTATGTGCAGAGCACTGTACTAAGCGCTTGGAATGTACAAGTCGGCAACAGAAACAGTCCTTGCCCTTTGACGGGCTTAGTAAATCAATCAGTGATATTTTTTGAGTGCGTACTATATGTAAAGCATTCTACTAAGCGTTTGGGAAAATACTGTACTGTAGAGTTAGTAGTCATGATCCCAGAAATATCTGAGCCTTGCCTGGTTAGAGAAATTGTCCTACTTCTTACTTTGATCTCTTTTCTTTGCTATATTTATCTTCTCACCACTTTTATTTTCTCCCTCTGCTACACTCCTCTTTTCTCCACCTATGGCCCTAAGCTCTTGTGCTGGTTTATCTTTTCTGCCTCTCCTCTCCTGTTCTCCTGTTCCTTGCTCTTTTCCTCTGTTCCATTTTCATGCCTCTCCTGGTTTTCCCTTCCCTTTTTGCCTGCCACTTGATTTTCCTCTGTCTTTCCCAGGTCCTTTCAACCTTTGCTCCTCTCTGGGTCTCTCTCTTCTGTTTTTGCCATTGCCTTGCAGCTTCTATGCTCCTTTATATCTCTCTCCCACTTGGGCTGCTCTTCCCTGTGGTGTGCCAGGCGCATGTCATGGTTTAATTATGGTACGCACAGTGCTGGGCGTGGTGGGGAGGCTCAGCAGGGAGATGTACCTTGCGCTAAGGCTCCTTCCACTTCAGGGAGCAGCAGGGGATTGAGGTGAGTGAGGAGTGGGAAGGAAGGGTTTAAAGAGCCTCCGAGCAGCAAGTACCAAAATAGGGGGCAACTTGGAGCTGGGGAGGGGGGATGCCATAGGGACCCAGGAAAAGGGGGCTTTTTCTCGCCCATGTCTTGCCCAGCCTGAATACTACACTTTGGTTGTTCTTCTGTTGCTGTAGGGCAGATTCAAATTATACTTGAGGGGTCTAGAGGATCCTCTTGGACTCCAACCTAGAGTCAGGACACAGGAGCCCTCCTGCTCCCTGCAGCTCCATTTTCTGAACTGGAAGGGGCTTTTTGAGCCCAGTTCTAGGTTACAGAAAGTGCTGCAAATAACAGTGGGGACTCTTATGCCATGTTTCTTCTCCTGGTCAGAAAATGGAATCTAAGGCTTACCTTCATCCCTGTGGGGCCTGGGACCACTTACTTGCTGTGTGGTCCCATCAACCTAATGGGGTGGAAAGGTTTAAAGAGTCTCTCGTCTCCATCCCCTCAGTTGACACTCCTCCTGGCTCATTTGGATGGGAGTGCAGACAGCTCTGGGACCCAGCTGCTCCTGTCAAGCGAGGCACTGGAAAGTTGCTGTCCCATGTGGTCAATTGGACCTCTGTCCTGGTTGTACAGTGGCCTGGTCATCCTGGTGACTTAGACTACCAACTCCCTCTCCCACCCTCATACTCACCCTGCCTGACAGCAACTCTCCGGATTCCCATTTTCTAGCAGGTGGAGGCCCTCTTTGGGGCCCAGGGCAGTTATCTCAATTGGCCTTTCCCTTCTGGCATCCCTGCCATCCCAGTACCTCAGGAACCCAGGCAGGAGATGGCCTAAAACTAGCCTCATTTACCTCAGAATAAAGACACTGAATAGAACAGAGTAGGTGCTTGACTCACTATATTTTGATTCCAGATCCATACCAGGGTTACAGAGATGGGAACCAGACATTATTACGAGGTTAAAACAGGAGTGGGAGGGAAGGAAAGCATCATAGACTATGGGAAGCAGCGCAGCCTAGCAGAAAGAGCACAGGCCTGGGAATCAGAGGGAAGGGGTTTTAATCCCAGTTCTGACACTGGCCTGTTGTGTGACCTTGGGCGAGTCACTTAACTTCTCAGTTACCTCATCTGCAAAATGGGGATTTAGGACCTGTCCTTCCTTCTACCTAGACTGCATGCCCCCTTTGAGACCCGATTATCTTTGTATCTACCCCAGCACTTCATACAGTGTTCGGCAAATAGTAAACACTAAACAAATACCACTATTATTATTGGTAATAGTAATAATAATAATAAGGAAAGATAGATGGTGATGAACCCTACCTGTCCAACCCATGTTATAAGCTTAGGTTTCCTTTAGTGAGAATCAAAATTGGAGGCTTCCTGAAGGGATCGCTCAGTCAAAAACTTTGGAAATAGTGATACAGGCACCTGTGTGCTGGAGAAAGGTCCCGTTGTGTGGCAGCAGATTCATCTGGGGCACTTCTTCCTAGCCTAGGTGTGGAGTCAATACCGCCAGTCTCTGTATTTCTAGGTCACTTGACATTCTGCCACCTATGGCATTAGAGGTGCTAATGTGGGACAGTCCCTGAGTCTCCAGCCTGTTGCTCAGCACCTGCTGGGAAACACAGCCCACTATGGGGGAGAGAACAGAGAGGAGTGGTTGCCCAGGGTGCCAGCCCACGGGAGAGGGTTGAATGTGGGGGTGATGAGCTGGAGCTGTCATGACTGCCTGCAGCCACTCCGGACACTCAGGACCCTTGGGACAGCTCTTGCAGTGAAAGCTCAAGTGGCCGGAGACTAAAGTGCCCCCTTTCCTCGTGCTTTTCCCCCCCCACTCCTTCACTGAAGTTGCTGAATCCCTTGCCTTCTTATTGAGGTTCCTTGTGCTTGCATTTCAGGATAGCTTAGTTTATCTGCTCAACCGTGAGCAGCACACAGTGGGCCAAAGGACTCCCTCCAGCAAGCCCAGCATCAGTCTTTCAGCCCCGGATATCCTGCCCCTCCACTGCACCATCAGACGGCTCCGCCTGTCCAGCCGCTCTCGGCACTACCAGTCAGAGGAGAGACTCGTCCTGGAGCCCATCCCCGGAGCCATCATCTCTGTTAACTTCTCCGAAGTGGGCAAGGCCACGGTACTCCACCACGGAGATCTGCTTTCTCTAGGGCTCTACTACCTGCTCCTCTACAAGGACCCAGTGCGAGCCCAGCCCCTGCCCTCCCAGACCCTGGCCCGCCTCAAGGCTGTGCCGCGCCCCTCCGAACCGGCCACCTGCAGGATGTGTGGCACAGTGCTCAGGGGCAGAGCCCCTCCCTCCTCCAAGCGGCGAGGGGGCTTGCCCAGCCACAAGGCCCCCCGGCGTCAGCTGCACCTGGAGTTTGAGCGGGCGGTGGAGGATGTGTTGGTGAAGAGGATCATGACCTTGATCGAGCCCGGGGGTGACGACCACAAGCTGACCCCGGCGTTTCTCCTCTGTCTCTGCGTCCAGCATTCCGCCACCAGCTTTGAGCCGGGAGAGTTTGGGCAGCTGCTACTCAAGTTGACCAAGATGATTCAGAGGACCGTCTGGGTCAGTCACAGTGGGCGATTGGGCTTCCTGCTGATATTAAGCTGGGGGGTTTTAAGGCGTCACCCACATAGGCCTTGGAATAGGGGCAGTTTTTGATCCGGTTTTACCAACAAATGGGGAAGCCAGTGTTGATTCCGCTCCCCCTCCAAGCTTCTTCATTAGCTGTGTGTGACAGGCCAGGAGATTAGTAAAGGGGAAGAGATGGGAGTAAAATCACTTGGTTTTGAATCCGGAGAGGCCATCCTGCTGGTCTGTGCCTTGAAATCTTTCCCATCCCCTGAGCACATCGGAGAGGTGTATCTGAAAGCAAAAATGTTACTACGTCTCCCCCTTCAGCTCCAGGATGGAGTAGACTAGGCGGCAAGGGGGGAGGGAAGATGCTGAAACCAAAATGGTTCTATACTCACGTGGCTGTTCCAGACCGCCATATTGTACCAGTTCCCTTCTTACCATGCCACGTTATAGCCCCAGATTTCTGGGTCCTTGTTAGTAGCCTCAAGAGCTGAGAGGCTGGCAGGTGGTGGCCTAGATGATGAGCTGCTGCAAAAGACAGTTTCCTCAGAGCACACAGGTCCACAGACTAGCTGATGATGGACATTGTTTGGCAACTAGCCAGCAGCTCATTCCCTGCACCTTGAGCTCCCAAGATTTCTCCGCATGACCTTGCTCTGTACATCTTGAGAGGGGCTGGGCTAGATGAGCCAGGGACTCGCATGTAGTTTCAATCCACTAGGAAATATCAGGGTTGAGGCCCATGGAGAAGTGAAGCAGACACTACTGTCCTGTTTCTGAGGCAGAAGCTGCTGAGTTTGTGAATCCAGCTCCTCTCATCAGCCTGCCCCTCCCGCCTACCACACACACACATGCACACACACTTTTTTTTTTCTTTTCTTTTTTTTTTACTAAATGGAACTTTTTTTTCCTAGTGGGAGGATTGACCATAACATCTGGGATAACCTCTTCTTGGCAGAGTGACAACCTCCTGGAAAGTCCAAACACGTGTTTGGAATTGGTTGTTGGCTGACTGGGAGTTATCTGAGCTAAGTCTGCCAAGCTGGTGTGAGGCAGGGAGGGTTTGGTAAGGGGAAGGGGCGGCGGGCTTGGCCCTTGGCCTCGGTGTGAGTAGAGACCCTCTGCTGCAAATTCTGGGCTGTCACCCGGAGGGATTTCTGACTCGGGAGCACCCTGGGGCAAAGGAACAAACTTTTATGAGGATGGAATCGGTCATTTTCTTTTTACTAGGAAACACTTCATTTCTGTTCATACATTGAGCAGTAGGAGGTGTAGGATGCAGTCTTATCAAGGCTCCATAACATGAAGCAAATATGCCCTAGTTGTTACAAGAACAAACTGTAACAGATTAACTGTGTCAAATCACCTCCTGGAGTCTTACCGTAGTGTTGATTATTTATCACTCAATGGAGGAGCAGCAATATGCTGGCTGAAATCAGTTTAACAGTACTTTTTTAAAAAAATGGTGTTTGTTAGGTGCTCACAATGTGCTAAGCACTGTTACTAAGTGCTGGAGTACATACAAACCGATGAGATTGGACACAGTCCATGTCCTACATGAGGCTCCCGGTATTAATCCCTGATTTACAGATGAGATAACTAAGGCATAGAGAAGTTAAGCGACTTGTCCCAAGATCACACAGGAGACTTTTGGTGGAGCCAGGATGAGAACCCATGTCCTCTGACTCCTGGGCCCATGCTCTTTCCACTAGGCCGTGCTGCTTCCCTAATGTTATGGCCATTGATAGGCTGCAATAGTAAATTGTCAGTAGCAATTTTACCAATTTTGCATATCAGCAAATTTCTCTCCTTTCATTTCACTATATCCAGATTTTTGTACTTTACATGTATACATCCAGCGTAGACATGCACAAGCCTCAACTCCTCCAAAGAGCACTTGGGCATTTGCCAGGTGGCTTGTGGTTTAAGATGAACTTTGGAATTTTTTTCCCTGGGGGTGGGAAGGATGGTTAGAAGACATCAGCCTGCCAGTCCCAAGTTACATATCTATAAATTATATATTATTTACATAAATATCTGTCTCCCCCTCTGGACTGTAAGCTCACTGTGGGCAGGGAATATTCTCAAACCAGTGTCCACTGCTTAATACACATAGACATATACACATTTCCTATAGTATATATATCTACTTTGTAGTATGAAATATGCCTTGTTCCAAGAGGATTTGAAGATATGGGATGTAAACCGAAGTAAATTGTGATATGTGATTTGCTTTTCTGTCTTAGGAGAAAACCAAAGAACTAGCCGAGAAGCAGACTCAGCAGTAAGTATTACCAACTTTTAGTCCCTGCTCTCTTAAAAAAAAAAACAACAAAAAAAATAAGCCCCATAAATGAGTTCCAGGTCATATTCATGAACAGGGGACAGATGGCACTTTTAGGAAACCAGGATGTTTCCTGTGGGCCTAGTGTGATCCAGAGTTCTGCCCAAGCCAAATGGAAAAAGCCTGTTGACCACCCCACACCCAATTTTATTATTATCACATAATATTAAGGCTATTGTATGAAGGCTGGGTAGTCTCTGCTTGTGTTTGGAATGGACTTCCTCCCTCACAAATGGGGTAGTGGACAAGAGGCCTCTTCCTAACTCCATCCCAACTCCCTGTCCAACTACCCCAGATGAAACCAAAACTGTTATATGGGGCAAAAAACAGCTCAGAATTTTGACTAATAGGACTCTGCTGACTTCCCACTGTGGGACTACAGTGGTCAGCCCAGACATCGTGGCTTCAAGGCTCTCCATCACCTTGCCCCTTCCTACCTCTCCTCCCTTCTCTCTTTCTACCGCCCACCCCGCACGCTCCGCTCCTCTGCCGCCCACCTCCTCACCGTCGCTCGGTCTCGCCTATCCCGCCGTCGACCCCCGGGTCACGTCCTCCCGCGGTCCCGGAACGCCCTCCCTCCTCACCTCCGCCAAACCGATTCTCTTTCCCTCTTCAAAACCCTACTTAAAAATCACCTCCTCCAAGAGGCGTTGCCAGACTGAGCTCCTCTTCCCCCTCTACTCCCTCTGCCATCCCCCCTTTACCTCTCCGCAGCTAAAGCCTCATTTTCCCCTTTTCCCTCTGCTCCTCCACCTCTCCCTTCCCATCCCCACAGCACTGTACTTGTCCGCTCAACTGTATATATTTTCGTTACCCTATTTATTTTGTTAATGAATTGTACATCGCCTCGATTCTATTTAGTTGCCATTGTTTTTACGAGATGTTCTTCCCCTCGACGCTGTTTAGTGCCATTGTTCTCGTCTGTCCGTCTCCCCCGATTAGACTGTAAGCCCGTCAAACGGCAGGGACTGTCTCTATCTGTTGCCGACTTGTTCATCCCAAGCGCTTAGTACAGTGCTCTGCACATAGTAAGCGCTCAATAAATACTATTGAATGAATGAATGAATGAACATCGTGGTGCCCAAGTTGCCCTCTTGTCCTGAAGAGGTTGATAGGAAAACCACCCCTGCAGCTTTTCCATGGTGTGTTTGGAGTACTTTGGAGGAAAGGCTTGACAAAATTCAGGGAATTAGAATATTGGGAAATTAAAAAGTTCTGGTAAGTGCAGGGTGTATTTCTGGTGAAGATCTTAAAACCGGTTTTTTGATAGTATTTGTTGTGCACTGACTGCGTGCATAACAGTAAGCTAATAAGCTAATTAGGTTGGACACAGTCTTAATTCCCATTTTACCAACAAGGTAGTTGAGGCACAGAAAAGTGATTTGCCCAAGGTCACACAGCAGGCAAGTGGCAGAGCCGGAATTAGAACCCAGGTCCTTGTGAACTAGATCATGCTGCTTCTCACCCATCAGCTCTTCCATCCCATGTGCTTTTCTTTACCCTCAGAGCATTTCTGCAAATGATTTACTAATGAAGACACCCACCGCTTCTCAGTGATTTGCCCCAAGTCATTCAAATAGGCAGGGTTAGAGCCAGGCCTGGAATCCCCACTCTAATGCTCGATCCACCGAGCTCTGATTTTTGTTACTCTCTGGGAGCTGAGAGCGTTCATGCATGAGCCACCTCTCTTTGTTATTTACTCTGGATCCTCCTTGCTTGTATCCCACAGAGACCTGACATTGCCCAGCATTTATTGATGAACAAGGAGCAGCATGACCCAGTGGAAAGAACATGGACCTGGGAGTCAGAGGACCTGGGTTCTCATCCCAGGCCCACCACTTATCTGCTGTGTGACCTTGGGCAAGTCACTTGACTTCTCTGTGCCTGTTACCACATCTGTAAAATGGGGATTAGGACTATGAGTCCCATGTGGAAGCTGATTGTCTTGTATCTACCAGAGTTCCTCGCTCAGAATAACCATTTAACGAAGACAATTTAAAAAAACCCAGAAAACGAAAAAACCTTCTTTAATATACAAAGTGCTGACTTAGTCAACCTGAGCTGTCGCATATCGATTTTGGATAGCTAGTCTCCCTGAATAATAATAATTGTGGTATTTGTTAAGCTCTTACTATGTGCCAGACATTGTATTGAGCACTGGGGTGCATACAAACAAATTGGTTTGGATACAGTCCCTGTCCCATATAGGGCTCATGGTCTCTATCCCCATTTTTCAGATGAGGCAATTGAGGCACAGAGAAGTGAAGTGATGATGATGATGGCATTTGTTAAGCGCTTACTATGTGCAAAGCACTGTTCTAAACACTGGAGAGGATACAAGATGATCAGGTCGTCCCACGTGGGGCGCACAGTCTTAATCCCCATTTTACAGATGAGGTAACAGGCACAGAGAAGTTAAGTGACTTGCCCAAAGTCACACAGCTGACAAGCGGCGGAGCCAGGATTTGAACCCGTAACCTCTGACTCCCAAGCCCGTGCTCTTTCCACTGAGCCACGCTGCCTCTCTGACTTGCCCAAAGCCACACAGCAGACAAGTGGCAGGGGCCGGGATGAGAACCCGTGACCCTCTGACTCCCAGGCCTGTGATCTATCCACTGTGCCATACTACTTACCTGCTCCCAAACCAGGCTGACTGCCTTTGGTTTGTTACTCTAGTGCTCACATTCCCTCCTGCTCCCCCAACCTCAAAACAACTGAAGACCGGGAATAATCTTGTTAAAAAGGAGCATTTGGGTAATGAGCCCCTACAGTTTTATATTACATTGGAGAGCCACATTGCAATTGGTATTGCATTGCGATTGCAATTGGCATTGCAATGAGAGAATTAGCGAGAAAGCCAGGCACCCAGATGATATTACTTGATGCAGAGAACAGTAACTGGAGAGTAGCAAAAGCTTAAATAGGTATAAGAAGTCCCTGGGTATTTTGGGTTTCTGGAGGTCGGGGAGGAGTTAAGAGCTGAAAGGTGAGATGAGGAAAGATTGACATGACTCTTTTGTTGTGGAATTCTTTTCGATCCTGCCTTGTCTTGGAACATTAGAGGGAGCTAGAGCATGGGATTTGGGGCTTAGGTGGCATTGCGGTGACTGGAATTGCTGCATGCCCGTGGATGCCATGGGTGCCCTTATGCTTGCACAGCCAGGTTGGGTAGTGAGTTGGTGCAATGGCAGTATGTGTTTACCTGAGCAGTAAACTGGCTGGGCCCAGCAGGGGATGACGAAGGCTCAATGCAGCCATCTCTCAGCAGCTGGCAACACAGCTTCTTAATGTCGACTGCAGCCCAATAATAATTGTACGATGATACTAATAGTAATAAGTTCTCCCTAAGGGCTAAGTCCTGTGTAAAATGCTGGAGAAAATACAGGGTAATCATGTTGTACATAGCCCCTGCCCCATATGGAGCTCCCAGGCTAAAGGGGAAGGAAAACAGGAAGGAAACTAAGGCATAGAGAAGTTAAGAGGCTTGTTCAAATCACCTAGGCACAAGTTAGAACCACACCATTTCTCATTTGTGCCTTCTTCCAGCGCTCCAGCCCATAATGCTTTCCTTCCTCATTGGGTACTCCCAGGAAGGGCTTTGGGTATGTATGGATTTGGGGGGGTCTTTTCAGGTGGTCAGGCTGTCTTCCTTCCCACTTTGCAAACCCCAGGTTTCACCTGCTGTTAACTGTGATTTCATTCATGTGTGAGAAACAGTATAGCCTAGTGGTGAGAGCATGGGCCTGGGAGGTACAAAGACATGGGTTCTAATCCCAACTCCACCATTTGTCTGCTATGTGACCTTGGGCAAATCACATAACTTCTCTGGGCCTCAATCACTTCATCTGTAAAATGGGGATTAAGATTGTGAGCCCCATGTGGAACAGGGGCTGCGTCCAACCGGATTGACTTCTATCTACCTCAGCGCTTGGTATAGTGCTTGACACATAATAAGTGCTTAACAAATGCCATTATTATTATTATTATTATGCATACCTAAAATACTTATGTTCCAAATTGGCTTCAGAACCCTTTAACTCATCTTTGATAGACCTTGAATTTACTTTTCCATGTCACTTGATCATCTGTGAAGAATACCCAGCCTAGTGGATAAAGCATGGGCCTGGGAGTCAAAAGGGTTCTTATCCCGGCTCTGCCACTTGTCTGCTGTATGACCTTGGGCAAATCACATAACTTCTCTGGGCCTCAATTACTTCATCTGTAAAATGGGGATTAAGACTGTGAGCCCCATGTGGAACAGGGGCTGCGTCCAACCGGATTGACTTCTGTCTACCTCAGCGCTTAGTATAGTGAGTATAGTATAGTTAACTATAGTATAGTTTTTAAATGGGTATCATTTAAAAAACCATCTCTAGTCTCAGTTGTTTTTCACTTGACTGCTGTGCTTGGAATACATGTGATACTGTGTGTGGGTAAACGGTTTATTTTTGTTGTGCTGAGCATGTAATTATAATTATGGTATATTTTAGGTGTATACTGTGTGTGTCGAGTGCTGTGTTAAATGGTGGGATAGAGACAAGATAATCAGTTTAGACAGAGTCCCTGTCCCACATGGGGCTCACAGACTAAGTGGGAGGGCAAACAGGTAGTGAATCCTCATTTTACAGGTAAGAAATTTGACGCGGTGTCTCATTCGTGCAAGAATTTGCCAGGGCTCATCCTGGGACCTATTGGAAGAGCTGCTAATCTTTTCTGAAGCCCTGGTGCCGATTAGGAAGACCCCACCCATTTGGGGAATGAGAGGGACTTTTGATCTTATTCCCAGGGAGATGGGAAGAGCCTCTGGATTGAGGGGTGCCGCAATAGGCAGTAGCAGGACTTTTGTTCTCCATACTTCCCTTCATCCCACTCTCTCCTCACTCACTCCATCACAGTCCCTGGGAGCGGTGCCGGTTTCTGGTTTGTGGCATCCCGCAGCTGGACGTAGGGGTAAATATGTGCATGCATGCACGTAATCTGAACCTTGTAAAGTAGCATGTTTTGGCATTGCAGTTGGCCGCTGATTGTAATTGTACAGTGCCCTTCCACCAGGAGAGTGCAAATTGCCCAGCCTTCAATTTCATTCATTCAGTCAGTTGTATTTATTGAGCACTTACTGTGTGCAGAGTACTGTACTAAGCGCTTGGGAAGTACAATTCAAGTTGTCAATTCGACAACCACCCTTGCCACGTCTGCATCCAAACAAATCCTCAACGTTGATGTTTACATAGCTATTCACTTATTTATTCATCTATTTCATCCTTTCAATTTCCAGTTCTTTCACCTTCTTCCAACTGCTACTATTTGGAAATCATTTATTCTGCCTGCCTTCCCCATCAGATTGTAATTTTCTTAAGGGTTGGGACCATGTATTTGCTCCTGTTGTACTCTGCCAAGCCCTCAATACAGTGCTCTTCTCCCAGCTGATGCCTAATATATGCTTTTGATTGACTGATGAATTCCATAAATCTGTTTTTCTTGCTCCTGTTTAAAGCCAGCCCACAAAAAACACATAGTTGTGTATATGTGACTACCAAACCTCTGGCTACAAGGTAACGGAGTCTCATGTCCATCTACCGGACTCTCGGACAGCAGTACAATTCTGCAGAATAGTTTTCATCGTCTTACTTAGACCTCAGGCCATGCTGGGGACTGGCTGTGTGGGCGTGCTGGGTTTTTTTTAGTGCATTTTCTACATCCAGTCACTCAAACAATAATTAAAAATTTGTACCTCTCAAAAAAAGGATATTCCAGTGAGTCCCGGAAAGAATGTAATGACCTATGACTGTCAGGATTGCTAGAACCACAGCCAGAGTGTTCAAATCAGGGTGGTGTAGAATGAATCAAAATATTCCCACTGAAACCATCCTAGATAAATTGGCCTATCAGATACACCACGTTGCTAAGGTAGCGGGGACTCACATCCCAAAATGATGTAAAGTGAATCCAGCTATTTTATGAAACAGGCTAACTCTTTTCTCTCATCTCTCGTCAGTCAAGATCCTGTCTCTCTATCCCGGTTTACCATTGCCGACCTAGTCCCGGACCTGCAGCACATCCTTTTCTGGATGTCCAACTCCATTGAGCTCCTGTACTTTGTCCAGCAGAAATCCCCACTCTACATCCAGAATATGGAGGAAGAGTTGGATGTGAAGGGTAAGGCTCTCAGTGCTTGGTGTCAGTCTGGTCTGGTTGAGTGAGCTGAGTCAGTTTGGTGATTTGAAGGAAAAATCAGATGTGAGACATCTAGATTAGTACTAATCAGAACGGAAGCCTCTAAACAATCTTGGGGCCATTTTCTTGGTGAGCCAGAAAACTTGCTGTAACTATTCTCTTCTTGGTAATTTGAATTTGCAAAGAATCTTTTTCAGAAGGCCTGAAAAGCCTTCACGCCTATCTTCATTTCCAGATTGTGAGCCCCTCGAGGGACGGAGTCTGGGTCGAATTCCCCCCTGTATTGTCTTTCTCAGCACTTAGTGCAGTGCTCTGTACACACTAAGGGCTTAATGAATACTATTGCTACTACTGTTCACAAAGACTCCCTTTTCCAGATGCCCAGATTGAGGCACATATAGAGTGTTATAGCAAGCTAATGCACTAATCGTATTTATTAAGTTGCGGCTATGTTCAAAGCACTAAAGTAAGCACTGGGGAAATATAATGCTTGGGTGAGACATGGTCCTTGGAACCTCAGGGGCTCAAAATCTAAGCATTCAAAGGGCAGGAGGGAGAAGAGACTGGCAAGACACAGTAGGAAAGAGAAAACAATAGAAACACAGAGCACCATAAAAGAGAAGGACAAAGATAGATACCCCAAAAAAGTCCTGTATTTTAACTCGGTTCTTTCCCTTTTCATTTCGAATATATTACCTTTCCACTGTGCGGCTATAGGCTGGTGTTTGTTTTATATATAGTCACCCATAATCCTGCTGTAGATCAGGAGTTGAAGAGCAAGCATAGGTCTATATATTATTTCCCTCAATTCAAAATGAATCCCGAGTATCTTCTTATTAGAAATGATCTGTATTTGTGAAGATAAATATGCTCAACATACTTGGCTAGATCTCGTAAAATGCATTTCCAAGGTCACTTCTGGTGTCTTTCCCCCCAAAAAGTTTTCACCCTCCCTTTAACTGCAACCAGAGCTATCAGACCCAAGCCCCATTACCTAACTCAACAGCAGCCTGATGCCCAACTGTCGTTTCAATCAAAAGAGATCTGCTCTAGGAATCAGCAGGGCTGGGATCTAGACTATGGGGCTATGCTACAGTGGTGAAGATTTCTGACCAAAGAACCCCTAGAACATTCTGTGGGTTGGGAAACCCCCACTGGAATCCTGAAAAAAAAATTCCAGCTATTGTGGACAGCAAAGACTATAGTAGCTACAGGGTAACTGCCTTCCAGATCATGGCACCTTAGCGTTACTTTGGCCATACACATGTCCTGCATGTAAAACACCTATGCCTGCACTTCACAGTGTACTGCACCCCTCCCCATCTAATTCCCATGCCAGCAGGAACTTGGCTAGCAGGGAGGAGAAGCGGCATGACCTAGTGGTTAGAGCACAGGCCCAGCAGTCAGAAGGACCTGGGTTCTAATCCCGGCTCTACCACTTGTCTGCCGTGTGACCTTGGTTAAGTTTCTTCACTTCTCTGTGCCTTAGTTGCCTCATCTGTAAAATGGGGATTAAGACTGTGAGCCCCATGTGGGACCTGATTACCTTGTATCTACCCTATTGCTGAGAACAGTGCCTGGCACATAGTAAGCACTTAACAACTACCATAAGGAAAAGACAGTAGGACTTGTGCTGGCAAGCCACTCGGCCCTGAAATCAAGTCCTCTGCCCAGGTTTTTGGTACTGCAATCTCAGAACCGAGGCCTGGCCATCATTTGGTCAGTGGAATTTGTTGTCATCATTGTCCTGTGTCATTCAGAGCAGCAATCCAGCAATACAGCCTTCTGTCACTGGACATTTTCTTTTAGCCCTTGTAGTTCTTGTTTCCTTTTCGTTGTGCTCTGACAGTATCCTGTTGATGAGCCTCTAGCCAGCGGGTCTCTCTGGACCCAGCTGCCCCAAACTCCCAGAGATCTACAAGTCACCAACAATTAGTGAGCACCTGTGGTATGCAGAGCACCATGCTAGGTGTTTTGGGGCATCCAGTAGAAGCAGAGGCCACAGCTTCTGCCCTCAAGGTGCAGGGAAACCAGTGAAAAACTGAAACTACAGGCTGATAATATCAGGTCTACGTATTAAGGGACATTCTTGACCTCTCATTACCTGTATAAGATGCAAAGCTGGGAAATGAGCTAAAGATGTTAAAAAGAGACTCTGGGTCTCAGAATCCCTGCTGTGAAAAGCCTTGCCCTCTTAAATAGGATGTGTGTGCTGGCTAGGAAAGTGAAGCAGATGGCATAATCTAGGAGAAGCATATTTTTCAGTAGAGCAAACGGTTGGAGTCGCTGGGCCTAACAATCTTGCCCAAAGCTCCTCCATTCATTCAAGAGTATTTACTGAGCGCTTTCTATGTGCAGAACACTGTATTAAGTACTTGGAATGTACAATTCGGCAACAGATAGAGACAATCCCTGCCCAATGACGGGCTCACAGTCTAAACAGGGGAGACAGACAGCAAATCAACACAGAACAAAACAAAACAAGACAACATCAACAAGATAAATAGAATCATGAAGATATACACCTCATTAACAAAATAAATAAGGTAATAAATAATACATACAAATAAGCACAGTGAGGGGAGGGCAAGGGGGAAGAGCAGAGGGCGGGAAGGGGGGAAGAGGAGGAGAAGAGGAGTAGAGGGAAAGGGGGGGCTCAGTCTGGGAAGGCCTCCTGGAGGAGGTGAACTCTCAGTAGGGCTTTGAATAGGGGAAGAGAGTTAGTTTGGCAGATGTGAGGAGGGAGGGCATTCCAGGACAGCAGTAGGATGTGGGCCAGGGGTTGATGGCGAGACATGCAGCTACTTGAGGGTAGGGGCTTTGTCTACCAACTCTGTTGGACTGTACTCTCCCAAGTGCCTGGCACAGTGCTCTGCACATAGCAAGTGCTCAATAAATGCTGTTGATTGAGCTGTGCATATTAGGGAGTTTACTGGGCAGGTTCTGGAGCCAGGCAGGGTTGGTAGCCCTGGAAGTTTGCTGGCTAGCCCTGAGCTCCAGGAGTTCCTCCATGAGTCCTCAGACCTCTCCAGTTAAGTAATTAGAAGGGAAAAGAGCCAAACACCTGAGGCCCTGGTTAGGGTGAGAGCCATCTGGGCGATTGGCTGCTGCTCTCTGGGTTTGAGTTCTGCCAACTGTACCTCCCAGTGGATGGAAAAAGCCTAAGGGCAGACTGGCCGGTTGGGCAGGCAGTACAAACTTAGTGCCATGAAAGAGACACTTTCCTGACTGGGGCTGGAAGTCTAGTAGATAACACCCGCCAGGTAGGAGCATAATCCTCCTTGCAAATGAGAGCTCCTCTCCAATGGGAGAAGAAGCAGTAAGAGTTTAGAGGCAGTAACCAGCCTTCAAATTGCACATGTCCTTGTTTCTCCTCTCTCTGTAACAGAGGAGACACAGACCGTTCAGATTCCTGGAACACTTCCAGAGCCTTTGCTATCAGTGTTTTTAATACCGATAAATGATATGTAAAGATGGGGGGAGGGGAGAACATTTTTCTCTGGTGAGAGTTTAAAAAAAGCCACTTTCCCACATGCTACAAATATGGGACTCTCAAAATGTGAAAGCTACCCTAAGCAAGTGGACAGTGAGCCTGCGGACTCTGCTTATTCTAGGCCAACTCCCCTTTAACCAATTTGGATAGAAATTCGCCTTTAGCACCTTCCCACCCTCCCCCCTCCTGGCTCACCCAGCCAACCTCTCCGGACTCATAAAGCATCACAGAGCAGTGACCTTTCAGGAAGAAAGCCAGAATACCCTCCCTGCTCCTTGGACACTGAACTCCCAGGGTATCTCAGATGGGCCCCAAAGTAGAGACTATCCAGAGAGCATCAAAGACCTTCTTATTATTAAGTGATTAAATGCTAAAATGCAATTTAAGCTATTAAAAGCTATTAATACTAAGTGCTGGGTGAGGTGAGGCCTGTGGGGATGATTTGCAATGTGCTGGTTGGGGTGAAGAAGGGATCTTGGGAGATTTGCAGCGGATATTAGTGACAAAATTCATTTTACTCCCTCTGTCATTGAAAGAGTGAGCCTGAAAAATTGATTCCCTTCACTCCCTCACACTTGTAATTCGATCCCCGTGCCACACCAGCATTTCTTGTATTATTGTTTCCATGGTTTAAAGCAAAGCAGCATGGCCTAGTGGATAGAGCACAGACCTGGGAGTCAGAAGGACCTGGGTTCTAATCCTGGCTCTACCACTCTGCTGAATGACCCTGGGCAAGTCACCAAACTTCTCTGTGCCTCAGTTACCTGTAAAATGGGGATTAAGACTGTGAGCTTCAAATGGGACAGGGACTCTGTCCAACCTGATTTGCTAGTATCCATCCCATCGCTTAGTAGAGTGCCTGGCACACAGTAAGCACATAACACATATCACAATTATTATCTGTTCCTTAAGATGGCAGAATTTACAGGGAACCTTTTTTCTGAGCTTGGCACAGTTAGCGTTGTTGTTAACTGTCCGTGCACAGTTAGCGATCCCCTCTCAGCGAGGTGAGAGTTGGTTGACATACCAGTTCCCCTATTGCCTGGAGAGGTGCCTTCACAGTTCTGCAGTGGAGATGGCTCAGCATACAAACAGAGAGATCTTCTGTTAGCCATTCATCTCTGCTTTGGCAATAAATCTAACAGAGAATTGGGGCAATTATTGTGGTTTTGTAGCAGGGAACTGAGATGATGTTCCTCAGAGGCAGCGAGGCAGACATTAACTTGTCCGATAAACTGATTCCACAGGTGCATGTCCAGGGAGGGCTGCTGTGGAACAGAAGAGACATTTTGGGAATGAAGGGGTGGGAAGCAGAGGCAGAGTTTGAACATTACATAAATAAATGACTGTGCATGCTCTGGAGAACTTAGAGGAAAAAATAACATCAACAAGAGGGCAAAGGAAAGGTTAAAATCAGCATTTTAGCCTCTCGACCTCCAGCAGGAAATATCTGTGGGAAGAATTTTAAAAAACAAAGATGTCATGTCCTGAGAGGGTGCAAAATACCTTTTTCACCCCCACCCCCTCCTGTGAAAGTCTGGGTCTGCCTCCGCTGTCCTGGCATTCTCTCCCATCCAGGCACATGAAAGGTTAGGCACATTACATGAAAGGAGATTGAATGTGAAAAAACAACAAACACTTTAAACTTTTCCACTCGGCCTCCTTGGCTCTTGTCGGCTGGAGGGATTGCTAGTTACTGGTGCCCTGGATCATCAGCCTATTCTCAGATGTAACCCAGTCGAACCCAGGAACTGAGTAGCTTGTGCACAAAAGGTGACATTAGCCCAGGTTGGATACCACTGGTACTGATAGAAGCTGTATGTTGGAGAAGGGGGTTGCGATTTTTTCTCTTCTTGGCAAGAGGAGGTGATTGAAATAATTGAACACACAGCACAGGATGTTCAAAAGAGCCTTTGAAACCCTAATTCTGTTTGCACCAGGTATGTGAAAACACTTCAAGTGCGTGCCTCGAAGAAGAGCCCCTTGAGAGCGAAGTACTTATGCAGTTGACAAACTAGTCCGCATTGTTGGCCTGTCCGATCCCCACCCATAATGGATTTTGTTTGGGAGCGTCTCAGACTGATGCCGTAACCAAATACCCTTCCCCCTCCCCTGCCCCTGCCAGAATGTAGAGGTGGAAAGCCCACAGTGAAGTTGCCATCCTGGGTCATGCCGACCTCCGACAGAAGGGTGTTGTCATAAGAACATTTGTTAAGTTCACCATCATCGTGTCATATCCAAACCGCTGAGCCAAACCACACATTGTGGCTGCACCATATGTATTAGGGAGCACATCTAGGGAAGATATAGAGGTTGATGCAACCCATCTGAAGAGTATACCCAACACTCCCATTTTACAGAGTGTGGTTGCTGAAGGCTTAGCCTCTTGTAGTTGGAGACCTAGAATCTAAACTGTCTGGCCACACTCATTGAATGAATTGTGTTTGCCCTTCTCTCGCTTCTGAATAATCATCATCAAAATTGTGGTAGTTATTGAGAGCTTACTATATGCCAAGCACTGTTCTTAATGCTGGGGTAGATATGAGTTAATCAGGTTGGACACAGTCCCTGTCCCACATGGGGCTCACAGTCTCAATCCCCATTTTACAAATGAGGTAACTGAGGCCCAGAGAGTCACACAGCAGACGTGGTGGAGGTGGTACTGGAACCCAGGTCCTTCTGACTCCACGGCCTGTGCTCTATCCGCTAACCCACACTGCTGCTCGGCATGGCCTCTTTCCACTCGCTGAAGCTTTTGTCTCATTCAGCGGAGAAGTGTCTCTGACAGATGAGGGACTGGCAAGGAGGAGGGTTTATGAGTGAGGAGGGGGGGTGTGCCAGCAGGTTGTTGTTGGGAAGTTGATCCCAGCTCTTATAAACTTTTAATTCTCCCAGACCCACTCTCCTCTTAAAACCAGTTTAAAGAGAAGGAGCACGGCTTAGGCTTCTGCAGAGACCTGAAATGTGACGCACACTGTCTATGCAGTTGTGGAAAGCTCAGTTTGATAATGGGAAGGAATGTACCATTTGGCTATGTAGGGGAAGGCAGGGGGTGGGGCTGGTTTGGCAAGCTTGGTGGGACTTTGGCTCTCAGCATATGCATGTGTGCGTTCAGTGAGCCAACAGTTTTCTGCAAAACTATCTGCAATGGTCTCGGAGGGACCGTGCCACGCTAGGCTTGGGGGCCAGGGAAAGGTCATTGGTAATCAGGGGAAGCGTTATGAAAGGAAGAACAAGACACGCTGGTCTCTGTGGAAAGCAGTGTCCAGAAGCATAAGGGTTGTGTTGATTGGTCGCTGCTATGGTAACTGTACAGCTTTTGCATCCAAACTGCTGATCATCTTGCACATTCCTCCTCTCTTCATCACCCAATAGCAAGGGAGGAAGAGCTTCAACCCCTCATTGGAGGCCTAGAGTTAAAAGCCGGGCAAGCAGAGCTAGCCCTGGGATTCTGGCTGTTTTCTCAGGGTGGTCAGGGAGCTCTGGGGAAAGCAGCTTAGTTGTCTAGGGGGAATTTGCAGGATTGAAGTCTGGAGACCTTCGTTCAAGTGCTGGCTCCGCCAGTGACTTCCTGTGTGACCCCCAAGCATGTTGCTTAGTAACTTTGCATCTCAGTTTCTTCGGCTCTTAAAAGAGGAAGAGAAATAGGGAGTGTTTTATGGCCAATTCTGTTGTTTTGTACTCTCCCAAGTGCAGAGTACAATGCTCTGCACATAGCAGGTGCTCAACAAATGCCATTGCTTGACTGTCAGTCCCAGCAAGCCTCCCAGAAATGGTGAGAGAATGGTGGGAGAATGTAGGCAAAGTTCTTAAGTTGCTTTGACAGAAAAGATGCTCATAAAATTGAGAGGTTGATGGTTTGCCTTGGGAGTTCTTGAGCTCTCTCTTGGTTATGTTGTCACCTAGACCCTGTGTTGGAATTTTCTGCTTCTTTTAATTCCCCAAATGTGCAAATGCTAATCTGCAAGTTCCCCAGCCTTAACTACAGCACCAAAACTCTTTAGTTCTCCCCGAAGATTCAGCTACTCCTCTCCATTCTAAAACTATTTGTTTCCCTTTAGGTTCGAAGGAGTCACTGTTTTCTTCGACCATCACAGCCAGTGAGGAAGCCATGACAGTATTAGAAGAAGTGGTCATGTACACCTTCCAGCAGTGTTTATTACATCTCAAGGTAAAACAATCCCTGCCTCTCAGCTCAACAATCACTCAGTGGTATTTATTGTATGCTTACTGTGTGCAGGCACTGTACTAAACACTTGGGGAGAGTACAGTGCAGTAGAATTGGTAGATACGATCTCTGCTCTCAAGGAGCTGTTTGTCAGAGTGGACTGGGACCTACCATCAGCAGGGGGTGGGGCCTTCCTAACGGCGTGGGGCTGATTGTCCCCAGTCAGACTCTCTCTCCTCTCCAACGAAATCTCATTCCTCACATTTCCTTGTTATTGTGGAACGTCAGCAGTGTACTTGTTCATAACATGCTATTACATCAGGTCCCCTGAGAGATGAGGAAAGAAAATGTAGTCTAGCTGCAAAACCCTCTCCCCTTCTCCTTCCCACTACCCTCTTTGAGGTCTCACTCATCTGTTCCTACTAGGTGTTTCCCTTCTTTTTTTGTAATTATCACACTGTGCCACCTGGCAGTAACAGTCCAGTGTGTGGGACATATTTGGGGAAAAAAAAATGCTTGGAAGGTGAGAGAAGACACCAAGAAAGGGAAGCAGAATGTGAGAGAACATATTTGTTTTCCAGTTGTGAGTCCAGACCCTCTAGGTGACCTACATCTCTCACGCACTGTGGCATTTAGAAAAAGAGATTCCTGACATGTGTCCTTTCCCCATCCTGGATGGACCAGATTGGCTCACTGAGGTCGCACTGTTTGCTTTGGAGATGTGAGAGTTTTCTTACCCTAATGATTGTTCCATGTGAAACAGAACTTCACAGTGGAAATATCCAAGGAACCCTAGGCACGCACCCACTGTAGAGAAGAAGAGACACTTTTAGTGTGTCCGAGTGCTGGGAGAATCACCATTTGTAACATTTTTTGTTCATATGGTCTCCCCTCTTTTCAGATCCAAAGCCCCTTTGACCCTGCAAAATTGCCACCTCCGGGGGTCAGCTCTGAGCCCTTGGAAAGGATGTAAGGAGGCAGCTGATGGTAGGGAGAAGTGTGATGAGTCAAGAAGCTTCCATGATGTAATGTCATCTGGGGAAAAGCAGTCTGCAGAATGTTCCCTCCTGGCAGCAGCAGCCAAAGTCCGGGTGGGAACTCTGGCTTCTTGGGATTTGCAAGGGTGGGGAATGGGGTTGGGAGTGGGTGATGATGGAGAAGAACTCCTGAAACAGCCACTTCTTTGCTGTATCCAAACCATTCAAATTCTGCATGTCAGAATCCTTTCCCATTGCTCCCAGTTTTCCTCCCACTGCCTAGAGACTGTCATTGACCGCTGGCCCCTGGCAAGTTTGTTGCTGGGGTGACTGGGATAATAAGATTTTGTAGCTCTGTAGCATGTAGAGACCTAGTCTGGTGGACCAGCAGGGTTAAAGTACGAGAATTGAGGTCTTTGCCATGGCCTGGATCTCTCAACACCACCACTCTTCCCCTTTTTCCTGCCCTTCATTGTCCCCTAGTGTATCACATATAAACAACCTTCCAGGGGTGATAGAAAAATGGTCTTCTCCGAGTAAATAGCTTGCCTGGTGGAAAGAGCACAGGCCTGGAAATCAGAGGACTGGGTTCTAATCCAGGTCCACCACTTGTCTGCTCTATGACTCTGGACAAGTCACTTTACATCTATAGGCCTCAGTTACCTCATCTATCAAATAGGGATTAAGACTGTGAGCCCCATATGGAAAGGGGACTGTGTCCCACCTGATTATCTTGTATCTTCCCCAACGCTTGGCACATAGAGCTTAACAAATGCCATTTTAAAAAAAAGCAGGACACAAGCCTTTGCAGACTTGGCAAGTCAGCGGTAAGGTGATATATCGGATTCAGTTTCAACCAAGAAAGCCAAAGCCTAAGGTGTCTTCCCATCTGGACAGGCTCCCTTATTGTCTGTGATAATCTTACCAGCAGCCACTTTTGTCACCATCCACATTCGATTCCAGAGATTCTGATAGCACTGGCATAAGGAGGACAGAAGGGTTGGGTATGATGCCATGCAGATTGTGCTGCAGAAAAGGAGATGAAGATGCCCTCTTCCTATTTTTTCACCCCTCAACCCCACTACCTGCATCCCTGTAGGAAAGAGGCAACCCTAATGCAAAAGCCCCCACCTTGGCGTGGTTCAGGAACCATTGGAAATCAGGGCTGGCTGAAGAGCAACAGGTCCACATGGAGAGCCATTAACGCCGACAGGCCTCAGCCTGTTCAGTTTTCCCTTTGGGCTGCCCTCTCGTGATGTGGGAGCCACCAGGGTGACAGACACTAGATTCAAAGACCCAGGCTCTAGCAGGGACTAGCTCCATCAAGAGGAATGTGCCAAGGCAAATATGCTTCTCTTTTGGAGAGGAACAGAAGAAATGATGAGATCTGATGTTGCGTTAGGTTGAAGGGGAGCTTCCCTGGCCTTTGGAGGAGCTGCAAGTCAATAGCTAAAACAGCACTAGGCCCTGCAAACAACAAACACACCAGCACAGAAAGGGGCTTTAGGTGTGTGTGCAGTTAGTCCTCTGTTGACCTCTTCAGCTACCTGTGCACCCAGAGGTAAACTGCATGTTCAGGGGCCTCATCTTCAAATATGATGGGCAATCATTTAATAAATCAGTGGTATTTATTGAGCGCTTAACGTGTTCAGAGCACTGTATTAAAAGCTTGGGAGAGTACGATACAAAAGAGTTAGTAGAGATGGTTCCTGCACACAAAGAGGCTGCAGTCTAGAGAGGGAGACAGGCATTAAAGACATTACAGATATGTACACTGGTGCTGTGAGGCTGAGCATGGGGTGAATGTAAGTTGCTCACAGGATACAAATCCAAATGCAAGGGTGACACAGAGGGAATGGGAGTAGGGGAAATGAGGGCCGAGTTGGGGAAGACCTCTTGGATGAGATGAGATTTAAGTTGGGTTTAAACGTGGTGAGAGTGATGTCTGTGGATAGGAAGCGGAGCAGTTCCGTTCTCAAGGGAAGTTGTGGGTGAGGGGTCGATGGCGGCAGCCATTCTAAGTGCTTTCGTTCAGCAGCTTGACTGCCCAATCTTGGGGAAAGACAGAGGGGCATCCCTCTCCGAAAGCCTCCTCCTGGGGTTCTCTCTGGGCAGGGAAATTCCAGACCTTCCTTGACCTCCAAACCTCTGTCTGGGTTGACTGGGAGAAGACTCGTTTCCAGGAAAACAGAACTTAAACTTATCCATGACTCGCTTTTTCCTTCTTAATTCCAGTTGAAGCGTCCCACCCTTCTTGCTTCCACTCTCCAAGGGCCTGTGGCTTAAGGCTCAGACAACTCCTCTTTCCTGACCAGTTCCTTTTACAGTGCTGTTCAGGCCCTGCTTTTCAGTCTATCATCTTCTCCCATTACTGATACGGCTCCTCTTCTACTTGGTAGCTTCTTGAAAAGTGTCGGATTGGTGGATTTTGGAGGTGGCTTTTGGCTCATGAGGTCAGGGAGAGGAATATAGCGGGTTTTGATTTTTTCTGCTTAGCAATACCGAGTTTTCTTTTCATTTACCAATGTAGCTAGTTGGAATAAAATTTAGGGATAAATAGAGACATATGAAGTTATCTGGGAGTATCTTTATAAGAACCTCAAAGGCCAGATAGTCCTACACCTGGTTCCAGGTGTCAACTCCATGGAGCTTGCGGGGTTGGGAGGGAAGGAACAGGGGGACAGTGACATTGGGGACTCTGTACTGAAGAGACAGTCACATGTTTCTCCCAGTGTCCCCAATTTTGTAGGCAGGGTGGGCAGCTGAGGCTAGCTCGTCTCAACCCTTGGAGTCTGAAGGGTTATCAAAGGGAGGGAGTTGCTGTGACTTCTTTCCCTCAAAGGCTAGTCGGATAAAACAAGCCATTGAGTCCTTTGCCCTGTGATAGCTGGGCGGGGGGCGGTGGATGGTTGGAACGAAGGATATTTCTCAGCGCTTTTCTGGCGTTCCCCCAACAAGGGAATCAGATCTGGGCTCTTCTGAGATTCTGGCTACTTTACCCACCCCCTCCCTTTTCCTGGGACAGGATGGCTCCTACATTCTGTTCTTGAGAAGCTAAACTTGTTCTTTGGCTCTCTTCTCCCCATCCTTCCTCTTCTGTAGTCGCTGTATGTCTCCCTGCTGTCCTGCTGGAGTGTAACCCTTTCCATCCGGAGGCCGAGAAGGCTGGTGCTCAGCCCTCAGCTGCCCGAGGAGATCCATCGCATCGTGTCCATCTACCAGGCCACCCTGGACCTTCTGCGGCAGTACGAAGTCCACCCAGAGATCACCTCCCAGATGTTTGCCTACCTCTTCTCTTTCCAACACGCTGCTGTTCAACAGATCCTGGACAAAGGTGAGCTGGGTTACAGGGACCAAGAGAAGGGATTCCTGCTCTTATCTCTTCCCAAGCCTTCCCTGAGCGGGGCAAGGAGTGCCATTCATGGTTGCCACTTGATGGGCCTTCCCTAAGGAGCTCTTTGAGGTGGACTACCAACTTTCTATCCCAGGGCTCTGGCAAGACTTGAACCTTTCCAGGCAAGGCTGAAAAAGATGGTGCTTTCTGACTCGCTAGCTCTTTAGAACCTTTTCCCTCCCACCCTTAAGATCCCTGCTCCCTTTTGCCCTCCATTCCCAGTAAAACATTGGCCCCTATTGATGCCACTATTGATAGAGCCAGGAGGGACCCTGGGGCCATTTGGATTCAGCTCTCACCTGGAGGAAAATTAAATAATACATATAGGAAAGACAAAGAAAAGCCGTCCCACTGTACGGGTTGGAGAGATGCTGGAGAGAAGTGTGAGTTCACAAGCAAGAGGAGATGGCTGTCTTTCTGGTGGTGGGGAGGACTGGTCTATTGCAGTCCAGAGGGAGGGAGGAGATAGGACAGAAGACCCCTTTATGGTCCCTTCCAGTCCCAGGATTATTATATTCCCGAAGGCCTTGGATCCCAGAGAGGGTTTTGTGTTATCCTCCTTAGAGCATGCATAGGCCTGCACGTTGGGTTTCTAGTCCTTTGGCTCAGCACTGGAGCTTACAGAGCAGTTCTGCCATCATTAACTAACCATATTATTAATGTTTTGGTTGTTGGCAATAATCACATGACTTACAGTGGATTATTCAAGCAATCAGTGGTATTTGAGCACCTACTGAGTACAGAGCACTGGACTAAGCACTTGGAGAATACCAATGCAAGGAAGTGGGTAGATACGGATCCCTCCACCTCCCATTTGCTCTTCTGACTGAGGATCACTGAAGAAAATGGAGAAAGACATGGACTCAGGGGAAAGCTTAGGGAGACTTAGAAAGACACACGCTTTGTCAAAGAAAACATCTGATTGCGGGTGACTGCTGAATTCTTGGGGAAATGTGAGCTGCATCAGTCAATCATTGGTATTGAGTGCTTACTGGGAATGGACCCATGTACTAAGGCACTTGAAAGAGTTTAATACAATGGAGTGGTAAATGTTCCATACTCCCAGCAACCTACAGGCTAGAGAGGGAGGCAGGCGTAATATAAATAATTTATAATATCTAATATGTAGGCATATACATAGTCCTGTGGGGTGTTGAGTGGTGGGGTGATACCAAATGCATAGAAGAGGAAAGGAAAGGGAGCTGGGGGAAAAGAGGGCTTAGTTGAGGAAAACCACTCGGAGGAGATGTGACCTAATATGGCTTTAGACTGTAAGCTCAGCATGGGCAGGAATGGATGCTGAGACAGCATCTTCTACTTCTGCTGTATACTCCCACTGCTCCTAGCACTGTGGGTGCGAACAAACACTGAATGATTTCAGTGACTAAAAGGAAGAGATGGAGAGAGCACCAACTTGTCTTTCGCCCTGGGCTAGGATCGGGCTTGCCTTAGCTGTCCCTGTTGCAAATTTCCCCTGAACGCTCAAGGCATAATAAATTCCCTTCTTTGAAGCCTCTTTCACTGGTTTGATGGCTGGCAGAATGGAGCCAATCGGGGAAAACCCCAGAGAGGCCAACAGTGGGGCCGGCCTGGCTGAGCTCAAGAGCATCCCGGAGGAGCCCAGTGGTTGAGACGTTTGGAGGGTGCCCCAAGCTCCTGGAGAACACTTCTAAAGTGGCCCACAACAGTAAAACCCTGAGTTAAGACTAGGGGAGGGGTGTGCTCTGAACGTCAGCATCCACTCTCTCCCGCAACCCTTGCACCCCCAGCTCTTTATGAAATTTAAATGGGCTCTGGCAAAGACGGGTAGAGGATCAATCAATCAGTCGTAGTATTTATTGACTGCTTACTGGTGTGCAGGTCAGTCGTACGTGGAGCACTTGGACAGTACAACAGAGTTGGTCGACATGTCCCTGACCACAAGGAGCTTGCAGTCTTGAGTTAGGGACTGAGCTTTAAAATGAATAACGATACGTACGGAGTGCTGGGGACTGAGATGAGGATCACACCTTAGGGCCTAGCATCATTTGTACGGTGGGATGAGGCTCTCGGCATTGTCCTTCGTTCATTCATTCTTCAA
The DNA here is from genome assembly GCF_004115215.2 of Ornithorhynchus anatinus. Lineage (NCBI taxonomy): Eukaryota > Metazoa > Chordata > Mammalia > Monotremata > Ornithorhynchidae > Ornithorhynchus > Ornithorhynchus anatinus. The sequence goes on from NC_041729.1 coordinate 37,736,540, forward strand.
TGATTTATTGAGCGCTTACTATGTGCAGAGCACTGTACTAAGCGCTTGGAATGTACAAGTCGGCAACAGACAGTCCCTGCCCTTTGACGGACTTAGAGTCTAATCGGGGGAGACAGGCAGACAAGAACAGTGGCAATAAATAGAGTCAAGGGGAAGAACATCTCCTAAAAACAATGGCAAATAAATAGAATCAGGGTAATGTACATCTCATTAAACAAAATAAATAGGGTGATGAAGATACATACAGTTGAGCGGACGAGTACAGTGCTGAGGGGTGGGACGGGAGAGGGGGAGGAGGAGAGGGAAAGGGGGAAGAAGAGGTTTTAGCTGCGGAGAGGTGAAGGGGGCGGGTAGAGGGAGCAGAGGGAAAAAGGGGGGAGCTCAGTCTGGGAAGGCCTCTTGGAGGAGGTGAGCTTTAAGTAGGGATTTGAAGAGGGGAAGAGAATTAGATTGTCAGAGATGAGGAGGGAGGGCATTCCAGGACCGCGGGAGGACGTGGCCCAGGGGTCGACGGCGGGATAGGCGAGACCGGGGGACGGTGAGGAGGTGGGCGGCAGAGGAGCGGAGCGTGAGGGGTGGGTGGTAGAGAGAAGGGAGGAGGGGTAGGAAGGGGCAAGGTGATGGAGAGCCTTGAAGCCTAGAGTGAGGAGTTTTTGTTTTGAGCAGAGGTTGATAGGCAACCACTGGAGGTGTTTAAGAAGGGGAGTGACATGCCCAGATGGTTTCTGCAGGAAGATGAGCCAGGCAGTGGAGTGAAGAATAGACTGGAGCGGGGAGAGAGAGGAGGAACGGTCCCTTTGCTCGCAGGTGAGGGAGAAGGGAGATGAGATTAGGGTGGGAAAGAGGGGCCTCAAACTGGGGATGGAGTAAGCCTGTTGTATATTTTCTCCCCTGCCCCATCTTTCTCAACAAACCTGGTTCTTGCCTGCCTCCCCTCTCTGAGCCGTCGACTCACTGTCTCTCCTCGCTCATCCTCAGGGCCTGCCCTGAGCTGCTTCCACTGGCCGAAGGGGGTGCAGGTGTGTGCCCACCTGCGACAGCTCCTGGAATGGGTGCAGCGGATGGGCTTCGGGCCCCTGGCGGAGCAATTCTTCAGGAAGCTCTCCTGCACTACCAACCTGTTGGCCACACCAAGTGCCCAGCTGGTGCAGGTAGGATGGGGGCAGGAAAGGGGAAGAGGAGGACAGTGTACACAAAGATGACAGAGGGAGCTCCTTTGGTCCCGAAAAGACCAGAGGAAAAATGGGTAGAGGCACGAATCCATGAGGCGGGACCCAATTTGGGATAAAGAGTGTGGAGGAGCGAGAACGAACAAGTCTTCTGGACTCTGCTTGAAAGAGAAACACCACCACTCCACTTCTCCATCAGATGGCACACAGGGAGCAAAGCGAATCACTCGATGTACCTTAGGAACTTGATCTGGGTGCTAGTGAGTGAGGGGGCGAGGCTGACCCGAGCCAAATTCACTGACCTCAACTGTTTTGGTAAATCCATTCCCAAACCAGATCGCAGGCGCAATTTCTCAGCCATTCCCAGATTTGCTCAGGTCTGTTTAGACCCACTTGGGTGGTCTATCTGATGCAAATTCCATCCAGAGCCCAGCCCACCTGTTCACCCTCCCCCGGATGCTCAGAGAACTAAGTAAATAAGATGGGCACCCTTAACTGCCCCCTAGGGCAAGTAATTGGACAGATAGGCTTCATTCCCAATCCACCCCACCTCCTTCCTTCCCACTCCATCCTGGGCCCAAGCCTATCCCCCAGAGACAGGCTTTGTCTGCCAGACTACAAAGAAGGGCAAAAGGAAGGAAGCCCCGCTGGTCCGGCTTTCGCCTAAAGCTCCTTTTGAAGCCCTAACTCGGGAATTTGTCTCACCGTTTAGATGTCCTGGTCATCCCTGCGGGCCGAATTCCCGGCCCTGAACCCTGCCCAGCTCCACCGGCTGTTGACTCAGTACCAGCTGGCATTCGACATGGGCTCCATGAATGCCTGGAGCCCGGAGAGGAAGCAACCCGGCGGCCTTCAGAACAGAGTGAGTGTGAGCTTTGCCCAGGCTGGCCCCATCCAGAGGCCAGGAAGCGCGGCCTGGGCTCTTGTGATGTTGCCTCAAGGCCACAGGGGCGTGGCTGGGTGTCAAGGGACCTGGCCTCTTATACTCCAGAACACTCAGAGGTGGGGGCAGCCACCGTCACCCCTCTTTAGGCTCAGTATCCCCACCAGTTAAAATGGAAGTGATTGAATGAGATAATATCCCCTTGTCAGACTACCGTGGGGCTAACTGGCAATCTTGCAAAGAATCTCATTCTTCTTGGAGAGCTGAAGAGTTATTTAGAATAGTTTTGATCATCTTTCTCAGATATCCAGCTTGCCCCCATCCTGGCACATGTTTGGCATCTCTGGAGCCCAGGAATGTCCTTGAGCTGCCAGTGCAAAAGGCCAGTGTCAGCAGGTGACCTGTACTCTTCGGAGGTGGACTCAGTTCTGCTCCAGCCCTGGAGGCCCCTCAGACACGTTCTTCTGGACCACAGTTGGACCCCAACTGAACTATTGCGAGGTCTGGAACCAACTCAGTTTCTTGAGGGTCCTAGAGGAAGCTTAAGACAGAGCAGTTCTCCCAGGGACCATGTCTGGACCCTTTTTTCCTTTGTTTTGTTTTTTTTTTTAAAAAAAAGGTATTTGTTAAGCATTTACTATGCACTAAGTGCTGGCATAGGTACAAGTTGATAGTTGGACACAGTCCATGTCCTACATGGGGTCACAGTCTTCAGTCCCCATTTTGCAGATGAAGTAACTGAGGCATAGAGTTGTAACTTGCCCAGGGTTCACACAGGAGACAAGTGGAGGGGCCGGGATTAGAACTCAGGTCCTTCTGACTCCCAGGGCTCATGCTTATCTACTAGGCCACCCTGCTTCTTTAACTATCGGGGTCCAGGGCCATATGTCCAGGTAGGGCAGGAGAAACAGGGTGTGCCCATCCCAAAGTGCAGAGCTGTGTCACCTTATGCTGAACATGATTTCATGCTGAATTCATCCCTACCAGTCCTGCTGACCCTCTAGGCCTTTGGCCCAGCAGCCAAACCTATCTCCCACGGGGGAGGAGACTGCAGTGGGGAAAGACAGAGGCACATGGTAACGTTGACCTCTGCTGCTTCTCACAGAGGACGTCCTGGAGTCGTATGATAATCACCACCCATTCGTCCTGCCAAGTGCAGGGTTCAAGGTAGACTTGGAAGTGGACTACCTGGATGACAACATCTTACCGGCACCTCCTGTACATCGCCACTTCCTGTGGAGCCTGCAGAGCAAAGACCCACACGCCAGCGCCCTCCCCGAGTAGAGAGCCTGAAGGTAACCCTGCTAACGTCTTCCTGTTGGGAGACTGTTCCCTCAGGCCTTGTAGCCGCAGGTGCCATCGGGGCTTCGTGGGTCAAGGAGGCTGGTAGCGGGGGACCAAAAGCAGCTTGGCCGAGTGGCAAGGATAGCCGACGTGGCTGCCCACAGGAGGTTGCCCAGAGTGCTGGCTGCCGCAGGTGGCAGACCCCATGGTCTTCAATAATAATAATACTAATGATGGCATTTGTTAAGCGCTTACTATGTGTCAAGCACTGTTCTAAGTGCTCAACACACTACCTCCTGGGAAGGTCTCTTGAAGGTCACCTCGGGATCAGTTGGAAACCAAAATGGGAATCCTGCCAATAGGGAAGTCCCCTTGGCGAGGCAGCTTAAACTTCACTGGGTACCAGCCATTCCCATTCTTCCCTCTTGCCCCCAACAGTTCTCACTCTAATTAGGGTCCTTAGCCTCCTTAGTCACTCTCCTTCTTACTCTTGACCTATTGGCTGGGGTCCCATCCAGTCTAGGGCAAGACTGACTTTTGTTTCTCTCCCATCCAGGGTCCACGCCTCACGGTGCCTGAAGGGAGCACAGAGGACTGGGGGCGCCTGGGTCCTGGGGGACACTGATCTACTGGATTTCAGACAAGCTGCTGGTAGGGAGGCAGGAATGGAGCTGGGACCCTCACCCTTGCTGCTAATGGGCCCCCCCCGGCTCGACCACCAGGGAGCCCTACCCAAGAGAAGCTGAAGCTGCAGAGTGGCCTGGGCCGGAGTGGGCCCAGAGCAAGCTCCCTGCAGGCGGATTCCTCCTGTCTGCTCACTCCCCCCAACACACCGCTCAGCTTCGAGCCCAGGAGCCAGGACTCACCCCAGCCCAGTGGCGACTCTGGGAAAGCCCTCGTGGAGCTGAGAAGGAATGGCCTGAACACCACCAAACCTGCAGCTCAAGAAGGTAATAAATGCCCCCATGATTTTCTCTCTCCAGCCTTCCCCCAGCATGTTGCTCTGGTGTTCTTGAAAGGAGGGGTCTGTTTGTTCTGGAGTTGCAACAGCTGAGCTTCAGAAAGGGTAAGGGACTCGGCCAAGGTTACACTACATCACAGGGGTAAGGAATAACAAGGGTTCGATCTAGTGTAAATGGTCTCATCTGTAATCAAGTTTTGGAGAAGCGAGCACTTTAACAAATGGGTTTCTGCGAGGGAGAATTGTGTTCCCCTAAGCTTCAGGAGTTCTTTAAAGGTGTATACAAGCATGTAGATAGTGGGGAAGTAGTGGACCTAAGCGAGTTTGATTTTGAAATGGCCTTTGACAAGGTTATACTTGGTATAAAAAGGATATGCTCTTGACCGAGGAACGAATGAATGAAAGTTCCGGTCCTCACTTGTTAGTAGGACCTAACAGAGCTGGAGCTGGTCCAGGAAAGGGCTACCAATATCAAACGGTGAGTGGTATTTAGGTGGGTTAGTATTATACTGAGCACATGGAAGTCTTGGATAGGATGGGAAAAAATTAGAATTCTTCAGGCCTGGAAAGATAGAGGCTTAGAGGAACATGTTTGAAGTTACAGCTATCATGAAGGGTGGTGACAGGGTAAATACAGATCGCACAAATCCCCCGCAAAAAACAGTCCTCCAGGGCGTCCACTGAAGCTTGAAAGAGGAAAAAAGTTCAAAACAAAAGGGAAAAATTTTTCACACAGCGGGTGAAAGCATATGGGATTGTTACCACAAGAGGTTTTAAGGCCAAAAATAGCAGTAGCTTAAGAGTTTGGATGAATTCAAGGGACAAAACCATGTACAACAGGTTCCCGGAGGAGACACTGGGAGATGGTAGGTGGTTCAGCCTTAGCAAGAAGGGGTACCATGGCACTGTCCCCCAAGCCTCCTGTGGTTTGCTCTTGGCAACAAAACTAGGCTTAGTTGGACTACTGAGCTAATATAAGATGGCATTTCTTCTGTTTTCAGATTTGTCTGAATTTGCCCCAACAAAGTTATGCTTAAATAAATACTTTAATTGATGTAAGACCAGTATGTTGTGAGCATGTGCAGGAAGGAGAAAAACAGCTGAGAGAGTCTGGCCAAGGCAGCCTAGGCAAGAGAGGAGCTGAGACAGAGAGCCTTTATGAATTACTGTGGTGATGGAAAGGAAAGCCAGAATCTCCTAACAGTTCTCTTACTCTGCTCCTACCGGGCCAAGTGGAGGCTGGGCAGAGCAAGACACACATTTTCTGGGCATTCCTAAACCGGCCGGCTGCCCTGGGAAGCTGCCGGATCCTGAGAGGCGAGGCAAGAGCTTTATTGTTGTCCTCACAGAGGAGTGATGGAGGGAAAGCAAAGTGCAGATGGGCCTCTGACAAAAGCCAGAAAATCCAAACAATTAATCCAGGAAATCTAACCCTTAAAATACTGTTATTTTGAACCAAAATTACAGAATACTGGGAATTTAGAAAGGAAAATTTAGGGATATTAAAAAATTACATCCCTAAACTTCAGGGATTGCTGTCAGGGAGGGTAAGGATCACATTGTCCTTCCAGGCATCCTTTGGGATCACCTGTAAAGACAGATCCATCAATGTACTAAGAACTTGGGAGAGTAAATAGTTATAGACATGATCCCTGACCTACATGTCTAGAGGGGAGACAGACCCTAAAATAAATTCAGGGAGAGGGAAGCAAGCAAGTGTATGAAGGACTTAGGGGTGAGGATTTAAGTGCACAGGTAGTACAGTAAGGTGGGGAAATAACGAAAGGGAAATGAAAAAAGTAATCAGAAAAAGCTCCCGGTAGGAGATGTGATGTCGGAAGGGTTTGTAAATGGGAATGTGGTGATCAGCTAGGTGCGAGGGGATTGGATGTGTTAGTTTGAGGTGTCTTATGGGGTTAGTCGAGTAGAGATGAGGGCAGGAAGAAATGCGAGTTTAGTGGTATAAGGGGTGGGGGCTGGTGAAGTAGATTTGGGAGTCATGTTGTGTAGAAATGGTAGTATGAAGCCAAGGAAGCAGATGAAGATACGGATATGGTCTGGGTAGACACTGTGTGACCCAATAGGACATTGGTCTTGAGTCAGCTTTTTTGTTAATCCATTCTCTCTAAGTAATTAAATTCACAGTTGATCCTAAAACCAAATTCTAGCCCTTGATTTCAGTCTTTCACAGAACTGTTAGTATGTAGCAAAAATTGGGGTGATTGGGGTTTCACTATCTGGTGGAGTGCTTTAAGAAGCCAAGAAGTGCCCAAAATATAGGCCTGAGGAGCCTGGATTATCCACCAAACTCATCCGCAGGACTTGTAGGTTTTTCAGAATCGTGTGGTTAATTTGCAGGCCTCCACAGCCCAGGTAAGGGCCCCGTCCTTCATGAACAAATATGTTGCTCCCTTTCCCTTCCTGAGCCATTTCCTCTTCCACCCACAGGCGACTCTCCCACCCCGTTTGACTATCCTACCCCAGCTTCCTCCAGCCGTAGCTCAGCCACGGATGATTTCTGCTACGTCTTTGTAGTGGAGTTAGAGAAAGGACCCATTGGCCTGGGGATGGGCCTGATCGATGGGCTGGTGAGTGAATGTCTGGGCCCTGACCCCAGGGCCCTGTCTACTGTTCCTATTCCTTATAGCGCTCAGAGTTTCTCGGGCCTGCTTGCCTGGTGAGGATGTAGCCTAGAGTCCCTCCAGATATTCTGGAACTGGCATTTTGAGGGCAGAGCTGGATGCATTTGGAAGATTGCTGGAACTAGACAAGTGCTATTCCAGTGATTCAGGGAAAAGGGTGAGTCCTGGAGCCCCATGCAACATGTTTGCTGGTGGTGTAGCACTACCTTGAAAGTTGGAATGAAATGAGAACCTGCCTCAGAGGACCTTTCTCCCAATAATGAAAAATGTTTATTATTATTGTTGTTAACAATAATAATAATATTTGTTACGGGTTTACTAAGTGCTAAGCACTCTCCTAAGCCCTGGCATAGTTAGAAGATAATCAGGTCCCAAATGGGACTGACAGGCTAAGTAGGAGGGAGAACAGGCAGTGAATCCCCATTTTGCAGCTAAGGCCCAGGAGAAGTTTAGTGTTCTTCCCAAGGTCAGAGAGCAGTCAAGTGGCAGAATCAGAATTAGAACTCAGACTCATGCTCTTTCTACTAGGCCCCACTGCTAAAATGTATTGCACACCTGCCTTAAAATTTGGCTGCCCTTCTAGTCAGAGTAACCCAAATCTTCAGTTGTCTGGGCTTGGGAAGATGGAAAACTGACAATCTTTCAGTACTCACCCTGAAAGGCCTACATTAATTTGATAGAGATGATTGATGGAAGCTTTCAGAGTGTAACAAGGATGGAAGAATGAAGCTGGAGCCTGTATTGGGAACTCAGCCACTACAGTAAGGACTGGAGCTTAGAATTCCTGTCCCGCTGGCTGGGTGGCCAAAGAGTCCGTTGCGAACTAAAGTAGTGATTTTGGTTCCCTTTGGCAGCACACGCCTCTCAACTCCCCTGGGATCTACATCAGGACTTTGATCCAGAACAGCCCCGCAGCATCTGATGGAAGGCTTTCTCTCGGAGACCGGATCCTCGCTGTCAATGGCACCAGTTTGATTGGTGCAGATTACCAGAGGTAGGAATTCTGTTTTCTAAAGACATGGCTAAGCATGTAGTAAGACTAATGAGGTCATGAACAGTCTTCTCTGTAGTAGAAACACTTGTGTATCCTAGCTCTCTCTCTGGGTTGGGAGGGAGGCTGCAAAGAAAAACACTGAAAGGGCAAAAAGGGCAGGTCACCCTATCTTGATATTTCTCTGCCATCGAGCTTATGCATGGCAACTTGGTCACCTTCATTTAGGAAATCTGTTAATATTTGGACAGTATCTCCTGTTCCTCAACACAGAGGGTGCAAGCTGGTTTAGGATTCTGCAGGAATTCAAAGAGGGAAGATGGCATATCAATGCTCCTTTCTTGACTCCCCCTTTTAGTTTCTGCTTACCAAACCAGACCTGCAGGTGCAAAGCTGGTGTCAGGGAGGTGAAAATATTGTCTCCAGCACTCACAGCTGAAGAAAAAGGTCAAAAGTTCTCTTCTCACATTAACACACCCCAGCTTGAAATCAGGAGTTGGTTTAGATAGTTGATGGGACATGGGAATGGTAGGAAAACCCTTTTCTCTCAGTGTGGTAACTCACTCTTCTCTGCTAATCACCAAGCTTCAACTCTCCAGCTCAGAATTTAGTGGACATGTCAGGCCTAGTAGTTAGTTATCCCAGTTTTAAAAAACATGCATTTTACCCTAAGCATATCCATCTCACTTTGCTCAAGCAACTGTTGTACCAGCCAAAAACCTAGTAATATAGCAGAGGCTCGGGGTTCAGAATCTGTTGTACGGTTGGCAAAACCCCTTAGCTGGTTCTCATAACCATCACTATCTCGAAAGCATGATGTGCTGAGTTTGGATTAGTACAAGGGATAACACTCACCTGTCTTTCAACTCAACTGAATTGTATTTATTGAACACTTACTTTTTGCAAAGCACTGTGCTAAGACCTTGATTTTGCTGGACTTAGTCACTCCTTCCACCACGCCAGGGGGCTTTCAAGCTGAAAAGTTCCTGTTCAGTTTAACCTTAAAGCAAGTTGCCCCGTCACATGAGAACCAGTCCCATCCCAGCCTCATTTACAACCAACAGATGCTGTTCTGTTTCCCTCTAGTGCGGTGGACCTGATCCGATCTGGTGGAAAGAAGCTGCGGTTTCTGGTTGCCAAGTCTGACCTGGAAATAACCAAGAAAATCAGCTCGAGCACCTCTCCCTCCTAGGTGTGTTGCGTGGGGCACCTCCCCATCTCCTTCCCAGAACGAACTGGCAGTCGGGAGGTGGAGGGGTGTCAGGAAAGCCATAACTAACCTGGTATATGTGGCATCTGCTTTTTAAGCTGCATTGTTTGTTGTGTGCTGCAGTCCGTGTTTCATGCAAAGAGACTGTGCTAGGAAAGAATAGCAAAGTGCTGTTTAGTGTGGGTGGTTGTTGTTGGCTCCCATTTGTACAAACTAAACAATGCAGACATCATATGTGACTCATCTCAGAGCTGTGAGCACGCAGGTTCAACTCGTGTAGTTTATCCTGTTATTGCAGCTCCACTTGTGCCCAGTTGAGAAAGTCCCTCAATGAAAAGCTGCTCTCTTTATCCATTTCTAAAGTCGATGATGAGGATGATGGAGTGCCCTGTCGATAATGACAGGTAAAGCCTGGTCCTGAGACTTCAGGAATGAGACTCTGCGCCGAAAAATTGATTCTAGAGATAGTGGTTTGCACAGCATTGCTCAAACTGGCCAGTCCTGTTCTCGCTGGGCACAGGGTGAAACAAGTGAGTAGGTGGGGAGGGACGTGGGACCCATTTGTGGCCAAAGTGACTGCAGCAGGGTTCTTGCTGGGCCTGTTCATTTCATGGCCCATCCTAAGTAGTTCTTCAATCAAGGAAATGAAACCATGGCAAGGGCCATAGTGGGCAGAACTGGGATTAGAACCCAGGTCTCCTGCTTGGCAGAGTAGTGCTCACACACCAAAGTTCACTCATGTTGTAGCATGCTCCAATGAACCGGCCTGCTCTAATTCTCCTAAACTGAAATACCGGCTTCTTGTACTGGCCTCTGAGATCGGGGACTAGGAAAAAAGGCAGGGCTGTGCCACTACTGGGAAACAGTGCTTTTTCCATACTGTCGTTCTGGCACCCAATGATTCAAATATCAGCAAGTTCCCTAGTAGAAGGGTAAAATGGCACCCGGCTGCATCCAGAGAGAAACTTACCTAGCACCCGCAGCTCTCCTGAAGGAAGGAAGCTCAAAGCCAGAGAGCCAGCGGCTGATGGGATTCTGGCCTTCCTGGTTTATAATAAAAGCACACAAATAACTCTCTACTTTGCTTCCAGGACCCCAGCCTGGGGTTATCCAGGTGCCTGAGTCAACCAGATTTCTGGTTCTTATCCACTGCCATCAGAAGCTGAGCTTTTTAACAGCTGCCTGGAGCCTGTGAGCTGAGGTAGTGTGAGGTATTGGAAACCCCTCCCTATGCATGAGTCTTGCTTGGCTGCACTGTGGGTGTTACCCTAAGTGCCTTTTCTGGAGATGTTAATGGGCAGTGCCAAATTCAACCTGGCCCCAAAACAAACATTCCCCTTTTAGGAACTTACTCATAGCTCAAACTGTTAGTTTGAGAATTGCCGGCCGGAGAACTGTACTACCGCAAAGCTTTCCAGCCCCTGGGGGGAAGAGCAAAGCGATGGTACAGCCTTGTGGCCCAGTCCTCTCACTGCAGCCTCCCAGGGAAAGGATCTGGGTTGCAAACGAGTGAAGCTGATTAAAAACAAAGCTCGCATGCCACAGAAAGCATTTCCTAAAGATGGCTGTAGCTTTTCTAAATCTCAATGCTGCACGTGGCAGATTGAGTCCCCCGCCTCCCCCTCCTCCCCTCCCACAGTTAATCTAAATCTCCAAGTTTCTCTCCAGGTTCCAGGGAGGTCTTTTTAGCAGAGTGAGGAGGAACCAGGCCAGAGCCTTGGGCCCAGAAACCCCACATCATTTTCTTTTACAGTGGCAATTTGTGTCAAAGGCAGGGCAATGGTGGCACGAGCCAGGGAGACTGACAGGTCTGTGGCTTTGGTCTCTCAGCCTCATTTCCTCCAAGTTGGGTACCACCCTATGTTTTTGTTTATCTGAATACCAAGTTAATTCCACAATGTAAATGAATCTTCGTTAACTGACTTGTCAAGTTCCACTTTGGAGGGGTCACTACCAGCAAGAAACTTGATAGATGTTTCCTCATTATTCTTGTTAATATTGTACATCTTATTGTGGATAAAATTATATCTGAAATGTAACACTAAATGGTGCAGATCTGTTACAGACCTTATATGTTTAAAAATGAGTAAAGAAGAAACCAGTTATAATAAAGTATTTACTTTCTTATGCTTAGAAAGTGACAGTGCAGAGGATCTGATTCCACTGAGGAATAGAAGAAAACAGGGGTCATTTTTCAGAATGTGCGATTCGGTCCGAGCCGAGTGTCGCAAGTCTCCCTTGGGGCTTCACCAGCTCCCAACACAGCTGCTTTGGAAAAGATTCAGCCAAAACTTTATAGAAATAGCCAGCCAGGTGCCTCCTTGAAGTGTTCTTCAAGATCAGCTGCCCTCTTCAACACTTTTGTGATGAAAAAATGGCACTAGAGCTTCCTTTAGAAGCCATAGTAGGCAGTTGGAAAGTGTAGGCTATGCATACATGAGAGTGGGGGCCAATTACAGGCCAAAGCATTCTTGGATAGTGAAATCACATTATCATGAGTTTACCCTACAAACACAAGAGCAGCAGGAAAGGGCAAAATATGTCACTAAAAAAGGACTGATTCAGATCCAGGTGACCTAGGTCTATGAGATTCTCTTTAACAAATCATAACATGAGCAAAAATGGGAAAGAGCTATAAACAACACAGATATTTAAAGAAGGATATTAAAGGGCCAGTGACAAAGACACCATTCTTCCACCTGTGCAATTCCACCATCACCCAGCCACTCTTTCAAGGGAAGGAAACCTCACCCTCCTCTCACAGATTCATCTCTGTGCAGCAGGGCTTAGCCCTAATACGTGCCTGACCTGCTCCACTGCTCACAATCCGTCTCCCACCATGCACTGACTGGTCACATCATCCATTCACGCTGGCAGAAGGCCAGTTTCTCTTTCTACCAGGCGGCTGACCATCCTCAGGGCGAGAGGCAGGGAAGTGTTGACATCCTGATGATAGCGGGGGCTAGACACCTCTGCAGGTGGTGTCAAAACAAACTGAGCCACACTTGGCATTTTCAATAGGTTCATGAGCTCGGTGGCTCGGGTCAGGATGGCCTCAGCATCTTCCTCACAGTACACAGTGGTCATGGCAGGACTCTGAGCGAAGGACCTCATCTTGGAAAGGAACAAGGATACCCTGAAAAAGACGAGTTAGCCATCAAGACATTTTCTTTATAGTTTTGGGATTTTCTCCTTTTGGGTCTACAGTCTTCTACCGAAAGAGGCAGGAAGGAACCTGGGCACTAAGCTAGTCCTGCCAAGAGTTTCCCCAAGTCAACTTTTGCTCAAGAAAAAATGGGACTAAAATAGTGTGCTGCTTTCTGCAGAGCAGATATAGCAGGGAACAATGTATCATATCAACTTTTTTCCACTCATGCTACTCCAAATGCTTTGATCAGAAAGACCACTTAAATAAAAGGAATGGTCAACCTGAAGGCTTTTGAAGCCATGGAGAATATTGAGTATGCATCTTTTAATTTAGCTAGTCTCTCATTTAACCATCTGCCATTTCTAGATTTGGTACCTGGGAATTAAGTCTTGACTGCGAGAAGCCAATTTGGTCAGTGTGGTCATGAGCACAGTGATGACCCGGGGAGAATATCTGGCAAGGGTGGCAGAGGGACGAAGCTGAGTGACTTCAAACAGCAAGGCCTCCAGCGCTTCGAAAAATTTGTTGATCTGCTCCACAGTGCATCGCTTGTCATAGGGCACAGCTAAATACTCACCAATAGCCCACACCTGTAATAAAGAAGCAGAAGATAAAGGAACCAGTTAGTGGGAAGCAGTGTGGCCTAGGGGAAAGAGCACAGGCCTGGGAGCCAGAGGACTGAGTTCTAATTCTGGCTCCACCGCTTGCCTGCTTTGTGACCTTGGACAAGCCATTAAGCTTCTCTCTGCCTCAGTTTTCTCAAATGCAAAATAAGGATTAAATTCCTGTTCTCCCTTCTACTTAGACTGTGAACCCCATGTATGGCAGGGACTGTGTCCTACCTGATTAACCTGAGTCTACCTTAGAGCTTAGAACAGGGCTTTAACAATCAATCAATGGTATTTGAGCACTTATTGTGTGCTGAGCAATCAAACAAATTCATAGAGTATTAACTGTGCACGGAGCACTGTACTATGCGCTTGGGAGAGTCCAATACAACAGATTTGGTAGACATCTTCCCTACCCACAACAAGCTTACAGTCTAGAGAGGGAAGCACACATTACCAGAAATAGCAGACTGTAAGCACTTGAATATCATAATTATTATTAGTGATGTACATTCTTGGAGAACAGTTCCTGAATTTTATCATGTCTATCGTGCTAGAAAAATGCTGTCTGTCTAGCTTACTAAAGAGACAGGTATTTGGCAGCACGGAAGTAAAGGCAAAAACAATTCAGTAGCACCCTGAGGCAATTAAGGAGAGACAGTTGCCGAATTGGTAATATTCCTTACCACGTAGGTGAAGATGCTCTCTTTGTTGTGGATGTTGCTGATGGTTCCGGTGAACTCTAAGAGTTCCTTGGACAGTTCCACAATCAGTGAGGGATGCAGTTTACATAGAACCAGGAACTGGGAGCTCATCACTCTGCCAGGGAAGAGAAAATTACACTGTCAGGCCACAGACATCTACTGAACACCCACTGTGTGCATGCCCCTTCTCTTGGCACCGGACGAGGGCCAGTTGCGATGGAACAATAGACAGAAGTCTCCCTACCACAATGCTGCTGCTCTCAAGGGACTTTTCCTCCTCCGTTCTGGGCTGCTTCAGCCCCTAGCCCTGAAGCAAGGCAGTTGCAGTATTTATATGTATATTAAAGTAGCCATACAGGCAGGCATTCATCTTCCCCCACTCCTTACTGTGTAGAACGTCAAATGCCAGGTCACGAGTGATTACATCATTTTACATTTCTAATTTATGACTCTGGATGTGCAGCTGTATTGTCATTATTCTGGAAGACAATACCACCACTGTACATTCAGTCACGGCAAGATTATTTAGGGGGGGAAAAATAGAAAGGTCAAATCAAGAAGACTACTACATCATTTGAGAGATTGTCAGAGATCGGTATTAGACACCACACCAAATTGCAAGTTTCCAGAGATGTAGTGCTGTCCAACCACCTCTGTGGTAGTGAGACCGATACCTCATCCAACTCCTGGAGCAATTCCCTCATTCACGTTCAACTTGAAGTGGAAGGCAGGGTCACCTACCACAAAATCAGCTTCCTAGTGTTTTAGCTGAACACAGCTTTGCTTACCCGAGACACCAAGACATACGAGGCAAATGGAAGACAGTAGGTGACTTTAAACAGCTACTGGATAGAGTGCTGAAATTAGCCAACCAAAAATAAGGAGGGGGAGGGAGACAGAAGAGACTTTCTGAAGATGCAGTAAAGCAAAGCCTTTATCTGTCAAAATAAAATGGCATGTCAGGAGTTTTGAAACATCAATTCCAGCCTGCCTGCTTCTCTATGGCGTTTTTTAAAAAATAAACATCACCAGGATAAATGGAGGAGAGAAGCAACTCCTCATGCTGAGAAAGGGACTGAGAGAGAATTTTTGAGATACTCCCTTTTTTTTTTTTTTTAGCATTTTATAAGGACAGTGTGTGGGAGAAGTGAGGAAATACTGGTGAGAAAATGAAAATTGAAGCAGGTTGAGTTTAGTAAATCAAAAAGCATGGCTATATCAGTGACTCAAACTCCTATTCAACTCCCTGAAATTTATAGAGTAACTCTGCCCAAGAATTGCCCATTAACAGACTGTAAGCCCCATGTGGGACAGGGACTGTGTCTGACCTAAATAACTTGTACCTACCTCAGCATTTAGAAGTAGTTGACACATAGTGAACACTTACCATAAAAACAAAAGAAACAAACATTATAGAAGATAGTGGTCCTTCACAAAAAATCCACTAAAACCACTGGCAGCCAAGTTTTAGTGCTTGAGAAAATGGGAGTACAAAGAGCAGGACTCAAAGGTCTGAGTACCTCAATGAAAATGACTGAAGAGGGGAAGCCATATTAGTCATTGTGAATCCTTAACAAGAGAGTTTGGACCACCCATTGCTATTTCTTTGTTATTGTTCGTGCAATACATGGTGCAGGTTTCCTCAGAAATCTGGCATTTACTGACACCAATCCAAATGACAGTGAAACTTCTAATTGGTGCTAAACCTACAGAAGTTTATCAGCTGCCATGAGGTGGTTGGTATCGTTCCCTGGGCTACACCAACTGCAATGACATGAGACCAGGCGGGTCTCATGGAACTGCAGTAAACAGACATGGCTTTCTTCTCCACTCACTTGTCAGTTTACAGTAGAAAGAAGGCAGAGAAGGAGTTGTCACTTCCCCCTCCAAAGAAACATGTGAATGACAAATCTCTGGCTATCTCACCCCCTTGGAGGCGCTGAGAGCCCACCTGTGCACATCTGCTTTGAACTGTGGAACATCATAGAGCAGGTCGCTTCTCTCCAGCAGCAGCAGCACCAGCTGGTTTATAAGGGGCCCATCTGCAAACTATAGAGTCAATATTGGTGTTGAACAATCACTACACACCCTCGATGTTCCATGTGCTTACAATCAATCAGTTATTTATGGAATGCTGTCCACCGTCCTAGGCTCTTGGGAGGGTACAAAAGGGATAAAATGAACATAATCCTTTCTCTCAAGGAGTTTTTCATTTTAGGGGGAGAGCAAGCAAAAATGTAGTAAAATTTTACATCTGAAATTTTCCAAAGGAACTCTTCACAATTAAATGGGGCAGGTCCCAGGAGTTTCAGATTCATTCACATGCCGATGACTTGGCAAGCCGCAAAGATATGGAGGAACGGCACACAGAGCCAAGTTCCCGAGGCTTGGAGGTACTCCCAAGGACCGCTGCCACACGTTCCCCACTTGCTTGAGGCGTGGTTGATTTCCACTACTGGGTCAGGATTGGATGGTTGGAATGCTTACCTCTGTCACCACTGTAAAGAAAACCTGCAGTAAGACAGGCACAGTCTCTGCACACTGCACAACCCGGGGGCAACTGGCCATGGGCTTCAGAAGCTGGTGAAGTGGAGTCAACCTATCAACAACATACACCATCACACTCAAGAACCACAGGAACAACTATTAGTCAGTGACCCCTATTTCTCAATCACTTCACAAGAGAGAGAGAGTGTGTGTGTGTGTAAAATGTATATATACACAACCCTTATTCCTGAATTGTATCCTAATTACTCAGAAGCTGAGTGTCAGGGACTTATGTATTTTCTGGGCCTGGTGAATCTTCGCTTGCCTGTTTGGAAGCTTAATAGCACCTCTTCCAGAAGGTACAGAGAGGGCAGAAAGAGGGGAAGTGGGAGAGATGGATACACTCCCACTAGGGGAAATCCCATCTAAACCCACCATTTACTGAGCCAAAGCTCTGTGCTCTGCAGCCATGAGATGTATAGTGTTTCTATGCAGAGATATTCCTGAGTCCAGCGTACCCCAACTGCTGAGATGCCAGAAGCACGAAGGACCTGGAAAACCCCTCACCTTCCCTATACCTTTCTGTGGTGCCGCTGGCCTTGATGCGGAGCAGGAACCGAAACAGAGTCTGGTAGCGGGGATCACGGAAGCCCTCCAAGCAGGTAGTTGGCTTTACGGTAGGATCCCAGAGAGGTCTCTCAGTTGCCGGAGCAGACGATCTGATGACCAAAATTAACCAGAGGAAAAAGAAGAAAACCTTGGAACAGGAATTGATCAAACCCCACAATTCAGAGGCAGCATCAACCTTGGGAAGGAATTTACATATATCCTGCCCTCCCACTCCAGCATCTACAATTTTGCTTATGAATCTGCACTTCCTTATAGGATGCCGGTAAACCAAGTTTTCAGAGAACTGGTGCAGAACTGAGCTGCCAACAATACTCAAGGATCCTAGAGCTCAGGTGGCCTAATTTGAGGTGAATCCCTGAAGACAGCATTTCTTTCCATTCTGCCTTTTCATAAGACCCTGGCAGAAGGAAGCCAAAGAAGGGACTGTGGATATATCAAATAAATTACAAGCCCTGTGGTGGCTGTGCAAGAGAGGTCCCTCTAGGGCAGTCCCGGAGAGAGGCAAGTAGACCAGTCCGGAGACTTTTTCTGGTTACCACATCGGATCCGCTTAAAGCAGACTGAATCGAAGCGAGCAAGTTCTCCCCGGGCAGAACACTCCTGAAGCAAATGGCTCACCTCAGCTGGATATCTAGGGCAGCAGTCAAACACGGCAAATCAAGCAATGCTTGAAAAATCTCAGTGGCTGTCTCGGCATCAATGAGTGCAGGAAGGAGATCCACAAATTCTGATATCAGGGATGGGCTGTTCCATGCCAAGAGCTAGAGGAAACATAAGCGGCTGTTGTTACAGGCTACAACTGTTGCCAGTGTCCTCGGTCCTAGTAGTAGCTGCCACAGTATCTACTGAGTGCAATGTGCTAAGTGCTTGAGAAAGTACAACAGAAGCAAGTCCTTGAAAAGACTTCAGAAAATGATAGAGAGTATTGCAAACCAGAAGGGGAAAGTGACCAAAAAAAGCACTTAATTGTTCTTCAAGCCTATACCCCCCAAATCATTTTCCTTTGGGTAATTCTGTTAGGTCCTGTAGGATGTTTGCAGAAGCCCAGCATAAAACATAGTAGTCACTAAAATAATTTGACCATAAGCAATTGGCTTTGGAGAGAATTATTAGACTGACAAATCTGTTGTCACAGGGTTCCCTATGTAGGGCATGATAACAATTTCTGACTTTATTACTCATGTCTACCTATCCATATAATCCCCAGTTGGCTTTTCTTCCAAGAGTTCTGCCACCCAGTCAGCAGTCTTCCCCCTCCACAGAACAGCCGGAGAATCTTTACCACACCAAGAAATAAATATTCTCCTTCTCTGTCTGTCCATGTAGCCTATATACATGGTAGCTGAGTATGAGCCCCTTCCTTATATCCTGGCACCCTCACTCCATTTCAAGCCAATGTCTCTCTGGTGGAGAAATCTTTTGAATACATGATTAGATTGGGTTCTGGTCCTGACTATCCTTGATTAGCTGACTGAGCATTTAACCTTCCTGAACCTTAGTGTTGTTGATTTTAAAATGATGATAAAATGGGAGATCACTCATTCACCTGAATGCCATTCCCTGAACTCTTACTAAACTCTGATACCATATACTGGGTCTTTGCCATGTCTCTCTCATGTTAATGAAAAATACTGCTGCAGGAATGGACACCCTCCAGCCTCACCTTTAGCCTTGAAGCACCTGGGAAAGCCAAGCACAGGTACCACCTTTCTCCCTGCAGTTGCTGAGGGATAGGGCAGTGGGCAGTTTAGGATACCTTGAAAAGATTTGGGAAACTCAATCTGAAGATGCTGAGATTTCCCCTGAAGAACTGGATGTTGTCCCTGCAGAACTGGATGAATTCAAAGGCCAGCAATGGGCTGTGGAATAGCTCTGAAGGAATCTTGGTAAACAAATGCTGGTAAACTGCTTCTGAATCTACTGCTGCCATTTCACCTACGAAGATAAATGACAAAGAAGGTGGAACTGATAGCTTAAAAAATACCATTTCACTCTGACGATAACTCTGACAGCTCATGAATTCAATCAGGCAAGTACTATATATACAGATTCCCATTAAGTGGCTAATAAAACCTTGAATGGAAGAGTCTTGAAAAAACAAACAAAAATGGTATACTCAGGTCTCAGTAAGTATCACTGCAGCTCTGAACACCTTCAATAGGCAGAATCCAATCATGAAAGATCAAGTGCACACCGGAGTTTTGGAGATATGGAACGACTGAGTTAGACACAGTGAGAACTAGCAGAATAGCTTGGCCTCACTCAGGGCCAGGGCAACATCCACATATTCTCACACATAACACCTTCCACAGAGATATCCCCATACACGCCCACACATCTCTACGGTCAACCTGCCATAAACACACACCTCCAGAGGAGACACTTCCCGAAGACAACAATAAACAGGCAAAGGGATCAGAAGGGAAGTAGGGAGATCTTTAGGAGATGATGGGCAATTAGAGGACGGTGTGTAAGGGGAAGAAAGGGCAGAGGTTTTGGCACAGAGGGGAGGAAGAGAAATGGATGTGCTATGATGCAGGGAAGGGGAGGAAAATGAGGAGAAATCTTTTGCTAAAGCTAGGAAAGTAGTGGGGAGGCTTGAACATCTGTGACCATAAGTACTAAACACACACCCTTTTTGCCCCAGCACTCTCAATCATTACCTAAGAGGTCAGACCCAATTAAGACTCTTGAAATCAGTCCATCTGTCTTTCCCTCCCCTCCCTTCCCCTCTTATTCCTATATACATTCTCACAGATGCTTCACATTCATGACGCTTTCCAGGACTGCCCCATTCCCACCTCTAGTTAATCTACTGCCTGGGAATATGACCTATATTATTTAATACACTGCCCCCAGGCTTATGCTTGGAGAAGCAGCGTGGCTCAGTGGAAAGAGCACAGGCTTTGGAGTCAGAGGTCATGGGTTCGAATCCCAGCTCTGCCACTTGTCAGCTGTGTGTCTGTGGGCAAGTCACTTAACTTCTCTGGGCCTCAGTTACCTCATCTGTAAAATGGGGATTAAGACTGTGAGCCCCACGTGGGACAACCTGATTCCCCTGTGTCTACCCCAGCACTTAGAACAGTGCTCTGCACATAGTAAGCGCTTAACAAATACCAACATTATTATGCCAAATCAGCTCTACCGTTCTGGCTGAGAGCTACAGGTAAATTTATTCCTCCCTGTCCCCTCCTCCCCTAAATTGAGATTAGGCAATCAACAATGAATGGATGTTGGGGGAAGCTCGGTCCACAGTTTGCATCTGATTTCCATGATTTTGAAGAGAACCCTGAACAGAGTCCTGAAGAAATAGTTGAGCAGCGTGTGAAGGATTCAGAATCATTTTGATGGATTAGGATCTTTTGGCTCAATTATTCTCACTATAAATAGCACTGTGAATGAGGAGCTTCTTGCATGGCCTCCCCCTGCTTAAAAAGTGGGGCCAGGAAGGTGAGAAAGGACATCATTGCTGGAAGCAAAGCCACAGCAATTTCTGGAGATGTTCCTATAGGGTTCTGTTATGAAGGAGGGAAGACCATTCCCCTTACTGTGGGTGAGGAAGAACTGGGCAATCGGCAACAAGGCTTGGGCATAAGACAGGTCCCCACAAATCCGCTCGTGCAAGACTTTCAGGCACGAGAGAGTCCGGTACATGAATGAGGAATCCTGCCTGCAGAGAAGATCCAGGATGATCACAGCTTCAACCAGACACTGCGTAAGACACAGAATCCTTGGTCAGAACCGGGCCCCGAAAGACTTTAGCCTCCATCCCTCCTTCCAGAGTACTTACAGCTTTTTGAAGGTCGGCATCTGGTTTCTTTAAGGCTCCTGAGAAAAAAGGAACAAAAAAAAAAAAAAATCCTCATTTACTCTTTCCAGATCACGTATGGTCCATGAGAAAGCTAGTTTCTTCACAGCACGGAAGCACTCAGTCCTCAGTTGATTAAACTATAAGAATTCAACCTTGGTTTTCTAACTCTCTCCAGTATATAAGCTTTTATGGCAGCTGTCACTTGGCAAGTCAGTGGTAAAAGGAACAGGGTTAGAGGGGTTGGGATAGAGAAACTTGGAAGCTCCACTTGCTTAGGTATTTTCCAGGAAAGAATTGAGGCAGTAAGCTTGGGAAAGACTAACACAGATCCTGCAGAACAGGCAAAAAGCCCACACAAATCCTCAGAAAAGAAATACACTGTTGAAAGACTAATATTATCCTCTCTCTCCCTTTGGGTCACTCAGTACACATTCTAGTTAAGGCAATAAGAAGGCTGAGGATGGGTTCTTCACCTTTCCAAAGCAAACATATAAAACCCACTAAAACTCTTCCTAAAATATCTGTAATGGGTAATAAATTTATATACAGTGTGCCTTGACAGTTTATCTATTGCCTTAAGGAGAGATCAGATTTATCTGATCTCTCCAGACTGTAAGCTCATTATGGGCAGGGAATGTGTCTGCTAGTTCCGTTATAATGTCACCTCCCAAGCACATAGTAAGCGCTCAATAAATACTACTGATTGATTGACTGATTAACTCTGCATGGGCCCTCAGTGCTACAATAAGAACACTGTACTACAATTTGGAAACACTTGGTTAGCTAAGAATTTAAATCATCAGCCTTGAGCCATCCTCAGGACCACAGTGAATGAAAATGGGAACTTGTTCAACCCTAACACTTGGCCTGAGAACCTGGAATCATATTACTGGCTTTAAGGCACAGACCAGAGGGATGAGCCCTACAAAGTCGACTTTGTTCCAAACCGGAAAGACTGGAATGAAAAGGATCTGAGCATTTCTCAGCAGACAGAGACGATCCCAAAATACCGAACGAAGAGAAAACACAACTCACTCCTGTTACTTTGCTCGATGAGCCGCTGGCAGTACTCAAAGGCCTTCTCCCTTAGGCGCTCTTTTGGAGGAAGCAGGCGACTGGAGGTGGAGGTGGCAGAGACCATAGACATGACAGAGCCCTCCAGCTCAGACTTTTCATCTGCCCGAGAAAGAATGATAGAGATAGACTGGCACACAGCCCCACACAGACTCTTGGATAGGAAGCCCACGGAAGCAAAATAAACTTCCAGCCTCTGGGGTAATGAACTGATTTGGCAACAAGAGAAATGAGCAACAAGGTCCAGAATCAACATCTAAAGAAAGCTTCCAGAACCATTCTGTGTGTGCTACAATCAGAAAGAAAATTCACCATTAAATCCAAAAGTGGTCACTTTCATACCTCCACCCCTCGCCACTTTGCATTCCTGGCATTTTTCTTCACCTATGCTCCACACATAAATTTGGGGTTTGGGTTTTTCTACCAACCACAGGCTTCAGAAGATAAAATGCTGGTTTGTCTACATCTTCAAATGACCATGATTTAGCAAAAGATCCATTGCCTGCTTCACCCTACTTTACTTTCCCTCCTACCACTTGACCTTCTGCCGATCCATTCCAGAGACGACTTACTCGGGCCTGACTAGTGCCTTCAGTTCTGAAACAAGTGTCTCTTGTGTACTGGTATTTTATTATTAAGAGGCTGGAAAATGCTGGTTTACTGGGAGACCAATATTTAAGCAATTTGATTTCACTCAGTCTAAGACTCTGACAAAATCTGACCTCTGGGAAAGAAGCCTATTCATTTTCAGGGCCTCCCAACCCCAGTACCTGAATCTGGACTGTCTGTTCCATCATTCACACTGCACAACAGCCACTTCCGCAGCATGGAGAAGGCCTGCATGTTCAGCCACTGGTCATCGGTGTAGTGCTGGCCCACCGACAGCACCGTGAAGAAGTCTGTGGCAACCACTCCATCCACCTCAGTGATGGGGCCAGGCTGTGGGACAAGGGAAGAGAAAATTGCAGAATCTCCCTACCTGCTCTCAAGGCTGGACAGTTTGAGTGCACGGATGGGGTGAGGACAAGGAACTGCTGAGAATTCAAGTAGCAGTTACAAGAACACAGACCTGACCTTGGAATGATCCACAGCAGTAGCAAGTCAAATGTCGTAAGAACTGGATCTCTATTTGGTATGGGGTATTCTCTTTCCGTAATACTCCTACTCCTCATTTCAAAAGCGGCAGTCACTGTCTAGCCAATGATAGTTTCAGGGTACATGTGGAAATAGCAGATTTATCAAATGATTCCCTTCTAAACCTGCTTTAGAAGTGAATAGAACATAAAGGAAATATAGGCAAGAGGGAAGCAGCTTGGCCTAGTGGAAATAGCAGGGGCCTGGGAGTCAGAGAACCTGGGTTATAATCCCGGTTTTGCCAACTGCTTGCTGGGTGACCTTGGACAAGTCACATAATGTCTCTGTGCCTCAGTTCTCCTGTTCTCCCTCCTACTTAGACTTTGAGCCCCATGTGGGACAGGAGATTGTGTCCAACTTAATTAAAGTGTATTGACCCTAGCACTTAGATCATAGAAAGCTCTTAAATAGCATAAAAAACTATAAACTTGAATGAAAAACTGAAAATAGTACCCACACCACCATACTGTTCTGATTACGCTACAGAGACTCACTTAGAAATGCTACCACTAGGATGCTAACAAGGATGTGAAAGACTCAAATTAGTAAAAATTTTGGTGGGCCTTGACAATTTCAAATGTATGCACATGTATGCAAATTATTGGGACATAAAAGGATACAGAAAGGACAGAATTCAGCTGTTACTCATACAGTTTGACATGCTGATTAACACATCCACCACCTACCTGCCTTGCCCGAGGATTAGAAAAAAAGCCTCCAGATGTTTGTGCAATTCCTTGCTGTATACTTGCATATCGCAGCCAATCAACAAGCCTTCTGTTGAGCAGATTTGTCTGATCTATAAAGAGCAAGAGGAAACAGACTGTCATTCTTTCTAGGCACACTTTTCTGTGACACAGTACTATTAAATCCACCTCAAAAAGAAAAACGGAGGCTTTCAACCTTGAATAATCATCCTTTCTATGCTTTATTCTACTGCCCAGATCATTTTCCTGAAATACAAATCTGTACCCACCTCCTCACTCTTCCAAACCCTTCTCTGTAACCCATTCCTCTCTTCATGTAACCCCCTACCATGCTTTAAGGCAATCAACTCTCCCTCCTAATTATCTACGGTCTTCTCCCACTACACCCGACTTGCACTCCTCATTCCTCTCAAACTAAACTATGCACTGTCTCATCATCTCTCTCTCTCTAATGCTATTTATTGAGTCTTTACTGTGTCAAGCACTGTTCTAAGTGCTGGGATAGATACAAGTTAATCAGGTTGGACACAGTCCCTGTCCCACATGGGGCTTATAGTTTAAGTGGGAAGGAGAACAGGTACTGAATCCCCATTTCATAGTTGAGAAAACTGAGGTACCGAGAAGACAAGTAACTTGCCCAAGGTCACACAGCAGGCAAGTGGCAGAGCTGGAATTAGAACCCAGGTCCTCTGACTCCCAGGCCCGTGCTCTTTACACTAGGCCATGCTCTTTTCCTATCAACCGTCAACCCCTCCCCCTCCCAGAGATTTCCTCCCCATCTTCGAGTCTGATGCACCACAGCTCTCCCCATTTTCATTGCCCTTCTGAAATCTCATCTACCTCAGGAGGCCTTCTCCGATTAATTTTTAATCTCCTCAGGTCATATTCTGCTCAACTGCCAGCTTAAATACTTCACCACTTAGACGTTTGCATACTCACAAGCATCTGCACTACAAATATGTCTGTATCTTCATAACATATTACTTCAGCATTAATGCATATAAATATCCCCCTTTCCTTCTAGCTGTAAATGATTTTAATGTCTGTCTTCCCAGGGGCAGGGATCATGTATACGATTTCTATTGTATAATTCAGAGTTCTCAGTACAGTGCTCTGCAAACGGTAGGCACACCATCAATATTATTGATGATGACAGGCATGTACGCAAGAAAAATTTTAAGTGAAAATGGATGACACTAGGCAGGCAGTATTTTCAAAGTCAGAAACCCCTAGACTGGCCTGGTTCTGGAAGCTGCCATCTCACCTGCAAAGGCACACACAGAAACACCATCTGTACATGCACAAAGAATTCCAAACTGTTATCTCAAAAAGCAGAGCGCATAAATCCCACCTATATGCCACAATACACCAGTGGGTATTATTGTTTCAACTGATCCCAGTCCAAGTTACCTGACAGCGTACTCTAAGGCAGTTTGCAAGCACATCCCATAATCTGGATTTCTTTACCCCTCCCAGATTCAAACCCCAAACTGCTTTCTTCTTTCCTTCACTCCAGGATTAAAAACTTAAAATATAGATGTAAGCAACAGTTGCCATTTAGGGGAAATGTACCTTACCTTCTGACAGGACTGTTGGTGAGAGGCTGATCACTTTTGACAAAATCGGAAGGAGGTACCGTGAGCTTTGACCCTCGGGCTGCCGGCCTTCAAGGATTTTTGTAACACGCTGGCTCACTTTTCTAACCTCATCCCTTTTATTACCCTTTGAATCAAACAGAGGAGTCACTTCCCAATCCGCACTCCATGAGACAATCACAACATCTTTCCAACCCTATCAGGAAACCGCCCCGTAGTCCAGCAACAATAAGCCCTGCCTCATTATAAACTGAAGGGGCCCTGGAAGGTGTAGGTAATCAATCAAAACAATCAATCAATGGCATTTGAGAACTTGCAGTGTGCAGAGCATGGTACTAAGCACTTGGGAGAGAGCACAATATAGTAAGCAGTTACGATTTCTGCCCTCAAGAGATAACACAAATGAAAGCCAGAAGGCAAAAAGGGGTTTCTTCTTATTGAACAATTATTACAGTTCCACCTCTCACAAGGCAATTAGGAAGGTCCATTTAGAGGAGTCGTCGCATGAAATAGGGAGCTGCTCATAGACGAGAAGCCTTTGTTCCCCAAGACAGAAAATAATACTTTGATGCCCATTCTCCATTTGAGGATATCCACAATACATGATAAACTGCAGCTGCTAGGGTAAGCTCTCTATAAATTGTGTGAAATCCCATGTCACTTTTGGCCAGGGCTGTTGGCAATCCTACTGGAATTCTTCATTTACCAAAGGATGGACCATGTTTCAGTTCTCGCAATTTCAATCTCTTGGGACCAAATGACTCTAGCAACATACTCTAGTGGAAAGAGCACAGCACTGGGAGTCAGAAGACCTGGGATAATAATAATAATAAAAACGATGGTATTTGTGAAGCGGTTACTAGTGCCAGGCACTGTTCTAAGGGCTGGAGTGGATACAGCAAGTTGGGTTGGACACATTCCCTGTCCCACATGGGGCTCAGAGTCTCAATCCCCATTTTACAGAGGAGGTAACAGACACAGGAAAGCAAAGTGACTTGCCCAAGATCACACAGCAAACAAGTGGTGGAGCTAGGATTAGAACTCATGACTTTCTGATTCCCAGGCCCATGCTCTATCCACTACACGATGCTGCTTCTCTAGTTCTGGCCTCTACCACTTGCCTGGAAAATGACTGGGCAACTCGTTTAACTTCTCTATGCCTCTGCTCCTCATCTAAAAATTGGTGATTAAATCCTACTCCCTCCTACTTAGACTTTGAGTCCTTTATGGTACAGGGACTGTGTCCAACCTGATAAAACTTGTATCTATCCCAGTGCTTAATAAAGTGGTTGGCACTGCAACTGGAAGGAGCTGTAACTAAGATGAAACCAGAAATACTACAACAGACAGTCCTTGTACTTTCAGTGAAAACATATCAAACTTTTCAAATGGCAATGCCAGAGGCTCAAATAACTCTCCACTAAAAACCTCTCAAAAGTAGTTGCACATGTACTGTTTACTACAGTTCACAAAAAAAGTTGGTCTGGGGGAATAGCTACAATATTTGTTAAGTGCCTACTTTGTGCCAGGCTTGTACTAAGTGCTGGGGTGGATAAAAGCAAATCGGGTTGGACACAGTCCCTGTCCCACATAAGTCTCACAGTCTCAGTTCCCATTTTACAGACGAGGTAACTAAGGCCCAGAAGTGAAGTGACTTGTCCAAGGTCAACACAGCAGAAGAGTGGCAGAGCTGGGATTTGAACCCATGACCTTCTGACTCCCAGGCCCGTGCTCTATCCACTACCGCTGTATCATATTCAATACCTGTCCTTCCTCCTGCTTAGACTGTGAGCCCCATATGGGATAGAGACTGAGTCTGATCTGATCATACCTTCCCTAATGCTTAGAATAGTGTCTGACATCTAATTAGCTTCTAACAAATACCACCATTTTTTTTTAGTAGAATTGGTTGTGTGGTTTTGTTTTGGGTTTTTTTTCCTCCCAAATAATCCGGTGTTGCCTTCTAGTGCCATCTGCTGTCAACAGAGGTCTCCGCTTTTGATAGGAATTTGAAACCATCTCTAACACTAAAAACCTTAAGGGAATCCAGAGTAACAAAATGCAATTTTTCCGTTTGTACACACTGCACACCTAAGTATTTCCAATAATACTTTCTGGGCCTATCTGGCATCATTTCATTTCCATGACAGTTAAGATTTCAATCACAAAATATATTGCCATCGGGCTCCTTGAAGTTTAGTTATATTGGATGTGTTTTTAAGCGTAAAATAAAATTATACTAGTCAGTAAAAACATCTGCCTTTTAAAGTGAAAGTGCTTAAAATTACCTAATAAAATCACAAATGTAAAAAGTCTCCTGTCTACCCACCCAGTGCTCTGAGCAGTAGCTGCCTGCCCAAAGAAATGGGCCTGGAGGCTCACTGAAGCAGAAAAGGTAACATCACTCATACCTGAGCCAGAAGGACCGAAGACACCAAGCTCAACAACTTTGTATCTTGGATGTGGTCGCAAGACAACACCACCCCATCATGTGGTGACATTTCTCTCACGATGGCAGCACACAGAACCTGAACCTGTTCAGAAGATTTCTGCCAAAACATTGCTGACTGCAACAACTCCACAAACTTTCTCTCTAGCCTGTGAAAACACAGCAGTCATTCATACATTAGCCTGGCTTGTAGTATCTTGCATGTCACAGATCAAATTTGCAAAGGTTTCCTTACCTATAGCAATTTTGTGAGCAGGGAACATGTCTACCAAGTCTGTTTCTCATACTCTCCCAAGCCCTTAGTACAGCGGTCTGCAGTAAGTGCTCAATAGACTCAACTGATTGACTGACTTTGGTGTGATCCTTTTCACAACAACCTTGAATAGCCCTGATTCTGTAATCAGGATTTTCTATCACTGAAATTTGCTAGTTTGGGAGAAGAAAGGGAGTGAGAAGCTCTAACTACAGAAGAATTGAAACAGAACAACTTACTAAATAGTACTATAGTCCAATTCTTTATTTCTTATTTGGAAGATAACATTTTCATCAACTTTAGAAGCAGATACCATCTTCAGCTTCCGAATTATTGGTTGTTTGCGTCTTTCTGCACCGGAACAACTCAAACAACCAGTAATGCAACTCAAGGTACCCAGAAATATTGATGAAGATTTTACAAAAATGTATGTTTTTAAAACGTAAAGAACAAAGGACTAAGGAAAAGACAGAAAAATAATTCTTGTGATATTTAGCAGTGAACAAATGTGATAAATTCAACCTTACAACTGACAGTTCCCAACAAGACGCAATAATCAGTCAGTGGTATTCAATGAGAGCTTACTGTGGGCAGAGCATTGTATTAAGAAGCAACGTGGCTCAGTGGAAAGAGCACGGGCTTTGGAGTCAGAGGTCATGGGTTCGAATCCTGGCTCTGCCACTTGTCAGTGTGACTGTGAGCAAGTCACAACTTCTCTGTGCCTCAGTTACTTCATCTGTAAAATGGGGATTAAGACTGTGAGCCCCACGTGGGACAACCTGATTCCCCTGTGTCTATCCCAGCGCTTAGAACAGTGTGCTCTGCACATAGTAAGCGCTTAACAAATACCAACATTATTATTATTATTATTATTAAGAGCTTGGGCGAGTACAATACAACAGAGTTGGTAGACAAGTTCCCTGCCCTCAGGGCACTTACAGTCTAGTGAGACAGATATTCAATTAAATTACAGACATGAACATAAAAATGCTGTGGGGTGGAGAATGGGGTGAATATCAAGTGCTTAAAGGGTACAAATCCAAGTGCAAATATGATGCAGAAAAGAGCAGTACAGCAATGAGGGCTTAGTCAGGGAAGGCCTCTTGGAGAAAATGTGATTTTAATAAGACTTTGAAGGGGGGTAGAAGGTGATCTGTGAAGAAGCAGCATGGCTCAGTGGAAAGAGCACGGGCTTTGGAGTCAGAGGTCATGAGTTCGAATCCCAGCTCTGTCACTTGTCAGCTGTGTGACTGTGGGCAAGTCACTTAACTTCTCTGGGCCTCAGTTACCTCATCTGTAAAATGGGGATTAAGACTGTGAGCCCCATGTGGGACAACCTGATTCCCCTATGTCTACCCCAGCGCTTAGAACAGTGCTCTGCACATAGTAAGCGCTTAACAAATACCAACACTATATATGAAGAAGGAGGGAGTTCCAGGCCAGAAGGAGGCTGTGGGCAAAGTCTCATCAATAAGATTGATGAGATCAAGGAACAGTGAGTACGTTGGCAATACGGAAGTGGAGCATGAGGGCTGGTTTGTGGAAGGAAATCAATGAGGTAAGATAGGAAGGGGCAAGCTGACTGAGTGCCTTAAAGGCAAAGGAGTTTCTGTTTTCTGGTGAATGGGCAACCACTGGAGGTTTTTGAGGAGTGGAGAAATATGGAATGAATCTTTTTTTTTAGAAAAATGTGATGTGGGCAGCAGAGGGAAATATGAACTGGAGCAGGGAGAGACAGGAGGCAGGGAGGTCAGCGAGGTAGTTGATGCAGTAGTCAAGGAGGGATAGGTGCTTGGATCAGGGTAGTCGCGGTTTAGATGAAAAGGAAAGGGCGGAGTTTAGTGATGTTGTGAAGGAGGAAATGAAAGGAACTGATGACAGACTGAACATGCGAGTTGAATGAGAGAGATGAGTCAAGGAACACCAAGACGCTGGGCTTGTGAGAAAGGGAGGATGGTGGTACTCTCTACAGAGATGGGAAAGGCAGGAGGAGGACAGGGTTTGGATGGCAAGTTGAGTTTTGTTTCAGGAATGTTCGTTTTGAAGTATCGGGGGGACATCTAAGTAGAGATGTCATGACGACAGGAGGAAATGTAAAACTGCAGAAAAGGAGAGAGGCCAAGACTGGAAAGGTAGATTTGGGAATCACCCACATAGAGATGGTAGTTGAAGCTTTATGTGAGTGAATTTTCCAAGGGTATAAATGGAAAATAGAAGGGGACCCAGAACTGAGCGTTATTGGGCAGGGATTGTCTCTATCTGTTGCCAAATTGTACATTCCAAGTGCCTAGTACAGTGCTCTGCACATAGTATGCACTCAATAAATACTACTGAATCAATGAATGAACTGAGCCAGAGAGATGAACCAGGAGAGGACTGTCAGTAAAGGCAAGGTTAGATAATGTTTCCATGAGAAGGGAATGGTCCACAGTGTCAAATCCAGTTGAGAGGGTTTGGCAAAAAAGAGGTCATTGGTAATCTTTGAAAGGGCAGTTTCTGTAGAGTGAAGTGGTTGGAAGCCAGACTGGAAAGGGTCAAGGAGGGAACTGGAAGAGAGGGAATGGAGGCCGTGGGAATAGACAACTCGCTTTAGGAGCCTTGAGGGGAATGGTGGTGGGAGATG
Organism: Ornithorhynchus anatinus; assembly: GCF_004115215.2. NCBI lineage: Eukaryota > Metazoa > Chordata > Mammalia > Monotremata > Ornithorhynchidae > Ornithorhynchus > Ornithorhynchus anatinus. The sequence goes on from NC_041729.1 coordinate 37,766,903, forward strand.
GGGTGATAACTGGAGGGACCCCTGGGGTTTCACTCACTTTCTGCTGTATTTTGAGGCGGACACAATGAGGAAAAGCCGCTGGAGGCAATCAGTAGTCTCATTTCCCAAGTCTTGCTTCTGGAGCAGTCCTTCTATTCGAGAACAAAATTTCTTCAGTTCCGTTTCCTGGATCTCCCTAAGAAGGAAGAGAGCAGGGGTTATTTTTATGGTAGTAGATGACATAAAAGCATTAATTCAGTTAAGATGAAACAGATACCTAAGAAGACTCTCTATATACATAACACCAGAAATAAACCATTTTGGATTTGACTCATCCTCTCTAGAACTTGAAAATCAAGTTGATCAAAAATAGTATGGCACCTACTATTCACTATGTTCTGATAGCAAAATATACAGAAATCAGTAGTAGCAGTAATAATAATAAAAGCATTTGAGTGTGAACTGGGTGTAAAACACATAAGAACATAATAACTGATTGGCACATTCCCTGTCCATAAGGAGTTTACACTTACTGGGGTGTCAGTTCCAGGGAAGTCCTTGTACATATGAACATAAAACTGAAATTCAGTTTTTATAGGATTATGTATTTATGTGATTCCTTCAGCTGCCACTTTTCCACCTCATCCTATGGATGGCAAGAGAGAATGCTTCTAAAAATGTATCTCCTGGTTTCCAAATATCACTTTTTAATTCTTTTAAGGTATTTGTTAAGTCCTTATGCGGCATGCAGTTTACTAAAGTCTGGGGTAGATATTCATTCAATAGTATTTATTGAGCGCTTACTATGTGCAGAGCACTGTACTAAGCACTTGGGATGAACAAGTCGGCAACAGACAGAGACAGTCCCTGCCGTTTGACGGGCTTACGGTCTAATCGGGGGAGACGGAGGGACAAGAACAATGGCAATAAATAGAGACAAGGGGAAGAACATCTCGTAAAAACAATGGCAACTAAATAGAATCGAGGCGATGTACAATTCATTAACAAAATAAATAGGGTAACGAAAATATATACAGTTGAGCGGACGAGTACAGTCCTGTGGGGATGGGAAGGGAGAGGTGGAGGAGCAGAGGGAAAAGGGGAAAAAGAGGGTTAAGCTGCGGAGGTGGTAAAGGGGGGATGGCAGAGGGAGTAGAGGGGGAAGAGGAGCTCGGTCTGGGAACGCCTCTCGGAGGAGGTGAGTTTTAAGTAGGGTTTTGAAGAGGGAAAGAGAATCAGTTTGGCGGAGGTGAGGAGGGAGGGCGTTCCGGGACCGCGGGAGGACGCGACCCGGGGGTCGACGGCGGGATAGGCGAGACCGAGGGACGGTGAGGAGGTGGGCGGCAGAGGAGCGGAGCGTGCGGGGTGGGCGGTAGAAAGAGAGAAGGGAGGAGAGGTAGGAAGGGGCAAGGTGATGGAGAGCCTTGAAGCCTAGAGTGAGGAGTTTTTGTTTGGAGCGGAGGTTGATAGGCAACCACTAATCGGGTTGAACGCAATCCCTGTCCCACATGGGGCTCAAAATCTAAAACGCGAGGAGTAAATTTAATCATTTTTCAGACGAGGTAACAGAAGCACAGTGTGTTAACTCATTTGCCCAAGACCACACAACAGACAAGGGGCAGAGCTGGGACTTTAAAATAAAATTTAAAAAATCAACCAAATTTTGCTGCACATGCCAAATGATCCACTTTGATGAGGCAAACATTATAAATTGACCTTAGCGTGAAATAAACGTGAAAGGCCGAATTAAAAAACACCACCACGAAACACACAAAATGAAGACGAACCCTGGAGAGATTCAGTAATCTGCAGATCTCCCGCCAGGGTCTGGAGGGGCAGCAAGGCGTAGTGGAGAGAGCACGGGCCTGGGAGTCGGAAGGAGCTGGGTCCTAATCCCATCTCCTCCCCTGTTCTGCTGGGTGACCTTGGGCCCGTCACAGTCTCGTTTGGACTGTGAGCCCGTCACTGGGCGGGGATTGTGCATTCCAAGCGCTTAGTACAGTGCTCTGCACATAATCAATACTATTGAATGACCTTGGGTAAGTCATTTCACTTCCCCCGTGCTTCCAGGACCTCATCTGTAAAAGGGGGATGAAGACTGAGCTCCGGGTGGGCCGGGGGTTGGGCCTGTAGCCGCCCCGGCGTTTAGTCCAGTGGCTGGCACCCAGGAAGCGGTTAGGAAGTAGCACCTTGATGATGCTTGATGGTGGTGGTGACTAGTGGGGGTCGGGGGCGGGCGGAGGATAGGGAGGAGGGGGCCCCACCTGGCCTGGCGGAGGAAATTTTCCGCTCCCACCGTGAACATCTCGGTCGGACTGCGCTGCCGGACTCCCCGCTCCGCTTTACCACCGGGGAGCGAGGCCGGTCCTTCGGCCCTCCCTCCCTCCCTCCCTCCCTCCGGCCGGTCCCGCTCCTTCCCCGCCGGAGCGGCCCGGGAGGCTGCCCGCCCGCCGTCACGTGGCCTTCGGGGCAGTCACGCGCCGCTCGGCGCAGTCACGTGGCGCACGCGCCGGGGTGGGGGGGGGAGGGAGAGGGAAAAGACGGGGGAGGGGGGAAGAGGGAAGAGATAAGGGGGAGAAAGAGGAGATGGGGGAGAGAGAAGAGATAAGGGGGAGAAAGAAAGAGGTGAGAGAGAGGAGAGAGAGAAGGGAGGGGGAGATAGAAAAGAGGGAGAGGGGAGAAAGAGGGAGAGAGAAAGAGGAGATAGAGGAGAGGGGAGAGAGAAGAGATAAGGGGGAGAAAGAGGAAGAGAGGAAGAGGAGATAGAGAAGAGGGAGAGGGGAGAGACAAGAGATAAGGGGGAGAAAGAGGGAGAGAGGAAGAGGTGATAGAGAAGAGGGAGAGGGGAGAGAGAAGAGATAAGGGGGAGAAAGAAAGAGGGGAGAGAGAAGAGATAAAAGGGAGAGGAGAGAGAGAAGGGAGGGGGAGATAGAGATAAAGGGGAGAGAGAAGATAGAAAAGAGGGAGGGGGAGAAGAGATAAGGGGGAGAAAGAGAGAGGGGAGAGAGAAGAGATAAAAGGGAGAGGGGAGAGAGAAGGGAGGGGGAGATAGAGATAAAGGGGAGAGAGAGGATAGAAAAGAGGGAGAGGGGAGAAGAGATAAGGGGGAGAAAGAGAGAGGGGAGAGAGAAGAGATAAAAGGGAGAGGAGAGAAGGGGGGAGATAGAGATAAAGGGGAGAGAGGAGATAGAGAAGAGGGAGAGGGGAGATAAAGAAGAGGGAGGGGGAGAGAGAAGAGATAAAGGGGAGAAAGAGAGAGAGAAGAGATAAAAGGGGAGGGGGAGGTAGAAGAGATAAAGGAGAGAGAGAAGAGAGGGAAGGGGGGACAGAGAAGAGAGGGGAGAGAGGAGATAGAGAAGAGAGAGAGGGGAGAGAGAAGAGATAAAAGGGGAGGGGGAGATAGAAGAGATAAAGGGAAGAGGGAAGGGGTGGGGGAGAGGAGACAGAGAAGAGAGAGGGGAGGGAGAAGAGATAAGGGGGAGAAAAAGAGAGGGGAGAAGAGATGAAAGGAAGAGGAGAGGGGGAGATAGAAGAGATCTGCTCCCTCTGCTCCCCCTTCACCTCCCCTCAACTAAACCTCCTTTCCCTTTGCTCCTCCCCCCCTCCCTTCCCCTCAGCACTGTGCTCATTTGTATATATTTTGATTACCCTATTTATTTTGTTAATGAGGTGTACATCCCCTTGATTCTATTTATCGTGATTAAGTTGTCTTGTTTTTGTTCGTCTCCCCCAATTAGACTGTAAGCCCGTCAATGGGCAGGGATGGTCTCTATCTGTTGCCGAATTGTACATTCCAAGTGCTTAGTCCTAGTAAGCGCTCAATAAATATTGAATAAATGGGAGAGAGAGAAGAGAGGGAGAGATGGAGGAGAGATAAAGGGGAGAGAGAAGAGAGGGGTAGAGAGGAGATAGAGAAGAGAGAGAGAGAAGAGATAAATGGAAGGAAGTCAGAGAGAGAAGAGATAAGGGGGAGAAAGAGGGAGGGAGAGAGGAGAGAAGAGGAGAAAGAGAAGAGAGGGAGAGAGAGAAGAAATAAAGGGGAGAGAGAAGACAGAGGAGATAGAGAGGGGAGAGGGGAGAGATAAAGGGGAGAGAGAAGAGATAGAGGGGAGAAAGAGAGAAGAGATAAAAGGGGAGAGAGGAGATAGAGAAGAGAGGGAGAAGAGAGAAGAGATAAAGAGAGGAGAGAGGAGATAGAGAAGAGAGGAAGAGAGAAGAGAGAAGAGATAAAGGGAAGAGAGAGGAGATAGAGAAGAGAAAGGGGGGAGAGAAGAGATGGAGGGGAGAGAGAGAAAAGATAAAGGGGAGAGAGAGGAGATAGAGAAGAGAAAAGAGATAAAGCAGCGTGGCTCAGTGGAAAGAGCACAGGCTGGGGAGTCAGAGGTCATGGGTTCGAAGTCCGGCTCCGCCAGTTGTCAGCTCTGTGACCTTGGGCAAGTCACTTAATTTCTCTGTGTGTAAGGGACCTCATCTGTAAAATGGGCATTAAGACTGTGAGCCCCACGTGGGACAACCTGATCACCTTGTACCCTCTCCAGCGCTTAGAATAGTGCTTTGCACCTAGTAAGTGCTTACATGCCATCATCATCATCATTATTATAATAAGGGGGAGAGGAGAGAGAGGAGAGGAGAGAGAGAAAAGAGGGGAGAGAGAAGAAAGGGAGGAGAGAGGGGAGAGGGGGGAGAGAAGAGATAAAGGGGAGAAAGAAGAGAAAAAGGGGAGAGAGGAGAGGGGACAGAGAAGAGATGCCCATTGTTGGTCAGGGATTGTCTCTATCTGTTGCCAAATTGTACATTCCAAGCGCTTAGTACAGTGCTCTGCACACAGTAAGTGCTCAATAAATGCGATTGAATGAATGAATGAAGAGGTGGAGAAGACGGGGAGAGAAAAAAGATAGACACGAGAAAGAAGAGAAAGGGGAGAGAGGAAGGGAGAGAAGAGGGGAGAGAAAATAATGATAATTATGGTATTTATTAAGCTCTTTCTATGTGCCAAAAACTTTTAAGTGCTGGGATAGATACAAGGTAATCAGGTTGTCCCACGTGGGGCTCACAGTCTTAATCCCCATTTTACAGATGAGGTAACTGAGGCACAGAGGAGTTAAGTGGATTGCCCAAGGTCACACAGCAGACAAGTGGCAGAGCCCAGAGTCAGTAGATCATGGGTTCTAATCCTGCCTCCACCACTTGTCTGCTGGGCAAGTCATTTCACTTCTCTATGCCTCAGTTCCCTCTCCTGTAAAATGAGGATTAAGACTATAAACCCCAAGTGCTTAGTATAGTGTTCTGCACACAGTAAATTCGATTGAATGAATATGGGCAAGGATTGTGTCTAACCTGATTAGCTTGTATCTGCCCCAGCCAGCACTTAGATAATAATGTTCGTATTTGTTAAGCGCTTACTATGTGCAGACCACTGTTCTAAGCGCTGGGGTAAACACAGGGGAATCAGGTTGTCCCACGTGGGGCTCACAGTCTTAATCCCCATTTTACAGATGAGGGAACTGAGGCACAGAGAAGTTAAGTGACTTGCCCACAGTCACACAGCTGACAAGTGGCAGAGCTGGGATTCGAACTCATGAGCCCTGACTCCAAAGCCCATGCTCTTTCCACTGCGCCACGCTGCAGTGCTTGCTCATAGTAAGCACTGAACAAATGCCATAATAATCATCATGGACCTAGGAGTCAGAGGGCCAGGGTTCTAATCCCTGATCTGCCACTTGTCTGCTGTGTGACCTTGGGCAAGTCATCTAACTTCTCTGTGCCTCAGTTCCCTCCTCTGTAAAATGGGGATTCAATACCAGTTCTCCCTCCTACTTGAGCCCCATGTGGGACTACAAGCCCCAAGTGGGAGAGGGACTGTGTCCAACCTAATTATCTTGTATCTCCCCAGTGCTCAGTACAGTGCTTGGCACATAGTAAGTGCTTAGCATATGCCATAATTATTATATGTAATTAATGCATACATAATTTTAATTCTGGTGAAAAGCAGTTTCAAATACAAAATATAAATAGCAAATTAAATATTACTCTTCCTTGGTGAGCACAGGCAATGCAGGCTGGACATATGGATGATTGAAAATGGTACCAAATAAACTGTTCTAAGACTACAACATGGGCTGGTCAAATTGCAGCTCATGAGCTGTGTGCTTTACTCATATACAGTCTGCTATAACATACAGAAAGTGGGTAGGCTCAGACCTCTTCCATTGTTCTCCATCTGAACCTCTTCAGAGTACAGAATAGACGACTTTCTACATCCTGCACTGCTTTCTCTAGATTAAAAATGACCAGATTTGAGAGGGAATTGGGCCAAACAGAGGGGAAAGGACCAGGGCTGAAAAAGTGGTGGAAGGGGGAAAATGTGGAGAAAGGAAGATGCAAAGATGGAGAGAAAAAAAAAGGTGAAGGGTAATGAAAGGAGAGAGCAATGGGGAACTGGGGGGCGGGAGAGGTGCTAGTGGGGAAGACACATGATAAGAAACATAGAAGAGAATGGTAGCCCAAGGTAAGGGGCAACACAAACGCAAATTATGAACTCACCACTGCCACTTAGATTTGCTCAGCAAGGCTCGCCCCTGTTGCCACCACACAGAACTTGTAGGTGGGGCTCCCAGATTTGGCTTCAGAGATGAGAGGGGTAGAGTGGAACCCTTCATCAGACCTTGAGCAGCAACATCAGCAGCAGGACTCATCCACAAGGGCCTGAAAGGAATTACATGGCCCTCGCCCAAGACACAGCCTAGAGCCCAACTAACAGAATCTCAAGAGCCACTGGCTTTCCCAGTGCAGGACCTGGCCAGCATAGGCCTGGTAGTGTCATTCAGTGGCAACTGCTAAGGCCTCCTGGATGCACAACAAGTGGCCTTTCTGGACCAGATGATGTGATGCAACTGCCAAGCCTGCTCCAAATCACTCAAGGACTCATGCCCCTTCCTATCTCATCTCACTACTCCATGTGTTTGTTATATTGTACTCTCCCAAGTACTTAGTACAGTGCTCTGCACACAGTAAGCGCTCAATAAATATGTGACTGACAAATTCATTCATTCAATTGTATTTATTAAGCACTATACTAAGTGCTTGGGAGAGTACACTATAACAACAGATACATTCTCCTCCACCAGGAGCTCACAAGTCACCTGAGGGGTTTTGCCCCTGCCACCCATACCAGAAGTGGACATCTCCATTTAGGAGCCTCTCTTTATAATGTACTTAAAGGCATTTAATTGGCACACTCTCTTTCTCTTCCCTCTACTTACCCTCACTCCCTCCCATGACAACCCTGGCTGCACACTTCACTCCCATAATCCTAAACTAGTCACTGTGCCTTTCAACTCTTTCATCACTAACTCCTTGCTTCCACCCTCCCTCCTGCCTGGAATTTCTTCTTCCTTCACATCCTCCAGACCACTCTTCTCTTCATCCTCAAAGCCCTACTAAAATTATAACTCCAGGAAGCCTTCCCTAATATCTCCGCTCCCCACCATACTTTCCCCTCCCTTCTGCACATCTGCAAGTAAGTCCTTATCCCTTACGAGGGACTCATTCTGAAGAACCCTGCCGACAGTCTTAAGTAGGTATCCTTAAATTCATTTGCTCCCTTCTACTTGTAATTTATTTTAGTGTCCGTCTCCCCTGCTAGACTGTAAGCTACTTCAGGGTATGAATCGTATCT